>NW_011888839.1:7577795-7592180 GCF_000151845.1 Pteropus vampyrus | reverse complement strand
AACAATAAAATGCATAGAAGAAAATGTAGGGACTAAACTCAAGGACCTTGGACTTAAAGAGGATTTTATGAATTTGATCTCAAAGGCAAGGGAAGTAAAAGCAAAAATAAATGAATGGGACTATATCAAACTAAAAAGCTTCTGCTCGGCAAAATAAATCATCAACAAGATAAAGAAACAACCATCCAAATGGAAAAATATATTTGCAAGTAACGCCTCCGATAAGGGCCTAATATCCAAAATATACAAAGAACTCATTTGACTCAATAACAACAAAAAAACAAACGATCCAATCAAAAAATAGGCAGAGGACCTAAACAGACACTTCTCGCTAGAGGACATACAAATGGCCAACAAATTTATGAAAAGATGTTCAGCATCACTAGCTATTAGGGAAATGCAAATCAAAACCACAATGAAATACTATCTTACACCTGTCAGAATAGCTATAATCAACAGAACAATTAATAACAAATGTTGGAGAGGATTCAGAGAAAAAGGAATCTTCATACACTCCTGGTAGGACTGCAGATTGGTACGGCCACTATGGAAAACAGTATGGAGGTTCCTCAAAAAACTAAGAAGTGATCTACCATAAGATCCAGCAATCCTTCTACTGGGTATTTACCCCAGAGACTTGAAAACCCATAACTAAAAAGATATTTGCGTACCGATCTTCATGGCAGCATTATTCACAGTGGCCAGGACATGGAAACAATCGAAGTGTCCTACGATAGATGATTGGCTAAAGAAGCTATGGTACATAGATACAATGAAATATTAGCCATAAGAAGAGATGAAACACTACCATTTGCGACAACCTGGATGGACCTTGAGATAATCACGCTAAGCGAAATAAGCCAGACTGAAAAAGTTGACAATCACATGATATCACTTATATGTGGGATATAAACGTCAAAGCAACAAATGAACAGGAGAAACAGAGACTTAGGGACATCCAATGGACTAGTGGTTACCAGAGGGTAGTGGGTGGGAGAAGAAGGAAGAGGTAGACAGGCTAAAGGGGGTCAAATATAGAGGAGTTGGTGAAGGATGAAGTGAGTAAAGGGGATCGAATATAGGTAGCTGAAGGAAATTGGACTCTGGGTGGTAATCACAGAATAGAATATATAGATGTCAAATTATAATGTACACCCTAAAATTATATAATTGTATTAACCAATGTTACCCCAATAAACATAAAAAAATAAATAAATAAAATAAAATAAAATAGCCATGCCTATAAATTTTCATGTGTGCCTATTTTATTTTTGAGAATAAAATTTATAGAATAGATAGATAGATAGATAGATAGATAGATAGATAGATAGATAGATAGATAGATAATAGAGTTTGACAACTCTTAGCTGAACTTAAAACTATATACAGCTGTAGCAGTTCTTTATATTTTTATTTTTAACAATGAGTTACTATTTTTCATATTTTGAAAAAATAGAAATGTCTCACTCATTCCTCTTGAATTTCCCTGGCACATAATTGTTACAATGAATGTCACATGTAAATTAATAGGGATTGGCATAAAAATCAAATAAAAATTTATGCTTTTTAATATTTGTTAATGTGAGTATGCAATACTAAATAATAGAGTTGGTGAAAGAAATAAGTGAATCTACCTATATCTTGTCACCGTTTTTCACTGACCAAATATATAAGGCAAGATGGAAATACTTGTTTATTTGAGTGGATGTGTCAACTATATTTTCTTAGAAGGAGGAAGAGGAAAAGAAGGACAACTCGGAGCAATTTATAAGCAGACATTGTTATTTATAATTGCAAAGCTAAATATATGAGATACAAGGCCAGGTAGTCAAATGCCAAGTGGCACTCTGTCTAAATTCAGTAAAAATTTATTGTGTAGCTACATGTGAAAGACGCCATGTACAGTAGACAGCTATGATCAATTTCTGTTAGCATCTGGGCTGTACTTCATTGTTAAATAAAAAGTCAATTTTATCACTTTTAAGGAAAAGGTGTTTTATATTTTATCCTTTTTTCTTTTTATGCCTGAGTCTTCAGGAAGCTGAGTTCTTGGAGCTCATAGCTGAACTCCTTAGCTAGAGTTTTGGACTCTGCACAGCCCTTATTACATTATTCCTGGACTCTTATTCTTATTTTTAAACATTCTTATGTAGTGCATTTTTTGTAATCGTCCTCACATTTTTTAATTAGAAGGAATTTTAATGTATGTTGTTTTCTTTGCCTCTTGCTGACTTTATTGAACAATTACCTAATACCTAGAATCAAACTCTTATAACCCAGTTAGGACATCCCAAAGCTGCCTTTGCCTACTCATATTCTTCATCACACACATTAACTCTCAGACATTCCTTAAAAATCGGCCCAGCTTTGTTACACCGGAAAGAGTGAAAATAAGAGAGAACTGGACTTGAAGACAGAGAGCAAAATCTGTATAATACCCTTAAAGAAGGTCCTGAACTCGGCGGTCCTGAATGTGACACGAAAAGGCAAGTTATATTTTTGAAAAGAGCCCAACCAGAGGCCCGAGAAACTGTATGAGGAAAATTCAAATAGGTTATTTAGATGCTTGCACTGGGAATGCCATCTGGAATTCTGCCCCAGCTTCCCACTTGTACAGATCCAAAGCCCCCATGGGAAGACCGCAGGGTAGGGAACACCATGAGGTACCTCTCCCCACCAAGCCCCCTCTCAGGATAAGAGTGCCTGTTTTTATCAGGTCCCCAGGATTAGGTAGGAGAATGCGAGTGGGACAAAACCATGGCTCTGATCTAAGCCCTATATTAATATTAACTCATTTAATCCTCTTAATACCCTGTCAGATATGAATGAAGTCAAATTCCCTTTAAGTTCCTCTCCCATAGTCCTTTCTGAACTTCTTCTCTGTCATCTGACACATGCTAAGTTATCACGCCATTTCCAGATACGGAAAAGCTCCCAGTCACGCATGTCCAGCAGTCAGGCCCTTGCCATTATACTCCCTGAAGACTGCATCGTGTTCCAAAATCACCGCGTTTTCTTCACGACTCCACACCTTTCAGAACTTTCACTACATCTGACCCAAGATAAATGATGTTTATCCAAGTAAATTCCTCAATGGTCAACTTTTAGGCAGTCTTAAAAATTTTATCAATGCTTTTGGACATAAAAGCCTTGATAGAGAAGTGGTGAAGCAGGTTAACTGAAGCCCCTGGATTATAGGGAACTAATCCCAGAATATCGGCTCTTACTGCCAGTCTAATCTTTCTTGAACAAAGCCCAGCACTATTCTTTTGTTTTTCCAAGTATTGGGCTGTGATCCATGAAATCATCTTGGTCCTTACAAAGCCATCCCTGCACCTGCCCTCTACGGATTTAGAGAAGAATGGTGTCCAACAGAAATGTTACGTGAGCCACAAATGCAAACACTATAAGTCATTTTAAAGTTTCTAGTGGCCACATTTTAAAAAGTAAAAAGACAGGTGTATTAATTTGCTATGACTGCCATAATAAAATACCATAGATTGGATAGCTTAAACAACAGAAATTTATATTCTAATAGTCTGGCACTTGAGAGTACTAGATCAAAGTGCTAACAGGGTTGGTTTCTCCTGAGGTCTCTCTCCTTGTCTTGCAAACAGCTGCTTTCTCTCTGTGTCCTCATATGATCTTTCCTCTTTATGCACACATTCATTTTTCATGGTAAATCTTCGAAATACGGTGTGTATTTAAAACTTATACTAAATCCTAATTCAGACTAACCCCTGACCACTTTGTAAACACTCAGTAGCTACATGCAGCTTATGGCTACCATATTGGGCAGCACAGGTATAACAAAACCAGAGCTATTACTCCAGTGACCACTCTTTAAGCAGCAACCTACAACTCATCCCCACATGCTTAGGCTTTGGAGATTTTTGCCCAGGTAAAATGACTTTAGTGACAATAAACTATTAAGAGTAAGGAGTAAATGTTCCCAATACATCTGTCAATTCCTCATGCTCATCCTAACACCATCCCACAGTGTCTTCTGCTATTTTCAACTAAGCTATTCCCCTTTGCTGCACGGTGACCCAACACTTTCTATCTGAATAGAGCACACTTACGAAGATCATAGCACTATTGACCGAAGTGAGAAAACAGAACTCTCTACAAAACCACGTCCATGGCTGCTATCTGAGGCAACGAGGACTATTTCAAGGTACTGTTTATGACTGATGTACTGGAGCTAGACTACCAATTTACTTGTCTGTACATATGTAGAATTATTTATTTTTACATGTAATATTTGTTATGAGATATTTAAAGAGTTTGACTTTTTTTATAGGAAGCAGCACTCATCTAGAAGACTTTGTGGAATAAAATCTGACAACTTTGTACAGCAGAAATAAGATCTGGAAAGGTAGAAAGCAAGACCCACTTAATAAACTGTTTTAATGTTCTGAGCAAAGGAAATGAAAATGTGAGCCACATTTAAAAGGAAGGTTATCATTTAGTGAGATTGGATGTAAGGAATAAAGGTAAGAGAAAAGTCAAGATGATTTTATGATTTTAAAAGAAAAGACTAATGGTAGTTTACAAGATCTTTTCTATCTCTTCACCAAGATTCTCTGAGCAGTTTCCTTTAACTATCAATAACCTCTACACAGATTATTCCCAAATCTATATTTCCTACCAAAACCTTCTGAGCACCACTGCCACATTTCTAGCTTTCAGGTAGAAATACTTCTAGGAATTTCTTTCATAAATTAAAAATCTACTTGTAAAAATTAAAGTGGCTCTCCCCGTCTCACAACAAACCTGTGTTTCTTTCTGGCCTCTCCATTTTTCTTAATATAGCCTCCATTCTCCTTGGGACTCAAAGTGAGTTTCACTCAGAATATTCCATATAAAATTCTAGCAATTTTTTTTCATTTTTTCTTGACTTCGTATATTTTTATACATTCTTTATACATTCTCACTGCCATTGCCCTAATTTTTTCTTGGTTACTTTGTTCCAGGCTAGTATGCTAGTCTCTAACTAGTCCTGCTGTTCATACCTATCCCAATGTATGCTACATAAAGCTGCCATTTAACCATTCTAAATCAGAGCTATTAACCCACTGACTCTTCAATAACTATTCATGACTCTCTTCTGTATACTCAATATTTCATATTTCTAGTTTGGCTTTTGAGGTCAGGACAAACCCAACCCCCAACTTCCCTGCCATCCTATACCATCCTCTTACATAAACTACAGCTTATCTGAATTAGTGCTCACTATTATCTTTAAAAATTCACTAAGTTTTCTCAGTTCCAAACTTTTTCTTACATGTTGCAGTTAGAGGTGTAAGAGATTGCTACAGAACATGTGGATTGCCGAAAGCAAGAATGGCATTGTAGATAATTAGTTATGAGGTTTTAGCAGTAATCCAGGCAAATAGCTGACAGGGGCTTAGAAGAGATGGTGAACGTAAAGATAGTGAGAAGCGGACAAATTTAAGATAAGTTCGAAGGTAGTTTATGAGACTTTTTGACGAGTTGGCTGTGTGGAGTTCCAGAGAAAACATAATCAAATTCAATGATAATATAACAGAATAGAAGCAAATCCGAGGATGCATGTAATATTTGGCAAGGAGAGATTAATCCATGGGAGCTAAGGAGAGAATCATCGAAAAGCTTCCCTGCAAACAACTTTTACTATTTCGAAGTACTCTGAGTCATCCATACTAAGTTTGTGCCATGTCTCTTAATGAAATATAGTCTTAAAGGCCAAAAATCTAACAAATATTTTTATATTCCCCCTACACACAACACCCAGAAAGTGCTTTATGCATAATGGCATACCATATAAATTTTGAATGAATAAATAAATGAACGAATGTAAATTTAAATGGTAAAAGTGGGATGGTGATATCACTGACAGAAACAGGAAAGTGAAAAGAGCAGGTTGGGCTGGGAAGGGAGAGGTACAGAAAGATGTTGGTTAAGAAGTAAACATACAATGTTTAAGAAGAAATGATCAATGATTATATTAAATTTTATTTCAGGATAACAGGAAAGTATAGAAATGTACTACTATCTACTACAGGCTTATGACTTGGTGACTTGGGGTAAAGTTTTGTCCTGTTAAAACAGTCAGTCAATAATAGCATCTTCTCTATGCCAAATATGGTGAATGGGGATTTTATGGGCATCTCTTAATCCTAACACAGTTCTGTGAAGTAGCTTTTTGTATCAACATCTCACAGAGGAGAGAACTGAACCATAGAAAGTTTAAGTACTTTCCCGAAGCCACACAGTTAAAGTTGAAGAATTTGGATTCAAGATCATTTTTAAACATCTGCTGACTTTACCCACTTTTAACAGCACACTGTCCTCTCCTTGTAATTCTATACATTTCTAATATAAGGTTATCTATAAATAAATTAATTGGTTTTTTTAAACATAGATACTTGTGAAACTGAACTGTAATTCCCTACTGAATCCCTTCAAGGAGTTTCTAATATTTAAGTTCATCTCAAGCTCATTTTTAATTGTTCATATTTGAACTATGTCAGCAAAGTACATATATGTTGATTATATCTATAAACTCACTCTACAGTTTCAATTCCTTGAGAGATCAACATTTATCACTCTGGTTAGTGGCAATCATTATTTTAGAATAGAATTCACATTTTTCCTGTCACACACCGATATTGTGGCCCAGAGTTCTAGAAAAAAGATGAGAATGGAGAATAAGTACTGTTACTGACACCAAAGCAATGAAAATCTTTCTCTCAGATACACAGATACTATGTAAAAAAGCAAAAGTAACCCCAAAATAATTGATTTATTTTAAACAAATGCTAGAGGCTTCTAAACATTTTTTTTGGTGGCGGGGGGAGCCTATATTATCCTGGGTCATTTTAATCAAATTTGAAAATAAACCTCTATTTTTTAATAAAGGGATTTTGCCCTTGTTTCAAGAAAATGAATCTTGGTACTTAGGCAGGAATGAGGCTATTACTGTATCTTGATAATACTAATCAACAATGTAGCAGAGGAAAATGATAGCCCAGTTGCAGACTACATAGAAGGAGCAGGAAGCTGATGGGGCTTATTGCTTTTAAATGTTGACCCTATTTATAAAGATCATTCAAAAATAAATAAATAAAATAAGACCAAATTCCCTTTGCCAGCAACTGTGGCTAAGCAGCACCTTCTTGTTTTTTAAAACAAGGATTTAAATGAAGCGTACCGTCTTGGGGATCAAATGATTGAGACAAATGTCTGAACTGGGCATTGAAAGACACTTTGGGAAGGAGTGTCCTTGAATCTGCATGGACAATGATCTATTCCATTTTAAATCCCAGAAGTAAAGACAACTGATAATCCTTTCAGATTCTTAGCCAAACTTGCCCTCTTTAGGGCAAACTTAGAGGAAGAGATCGGAAGCATGCGTGGGCTGGTGGGAACCTTGTCAGGTATGCTCATTAGTGCCCTTTTTTATTTCCCTCACATTAGGTTCAATCTGCAGGCCCAAGATTCCCCATTCTTTGGCCAATCTCCAGGAAAGCCTAATGGCCAGAGGGACAAGGTGTTTGAATTCTGATACCACTTGCCAAGCTTGATTGCTCTGCTGTGTCACTGCAGTTAAACTGGTGTGTATTTCCTCATCAAAGAGGAATTCTGATGCTTTACACCATAATTTGTATAATTAATCTTCTGAGCTTTTTTGATATTGCATTTTTGTTGTCGTAGCTGTTGTTAATAAATGCCACAGTGCTATCAATCTACATTCAGTACCAAGAGGAAATTACAATGCACATGAAGTGGAAACGCAGACCTAACTCCACTGAAGGTGTCACTAATGAATCATGGGCAAAATGCTGCCATCTTTTGGTTATTGACAAGAGTGAATGGGGATGGAGAAGTGGGAGTGGAGAATGGAGTTTGTTATTTTAAATGCAAATTCTCCAGGTTGGTGAGACCTTATAAAATAACTCAGAGGAATGTCCTTTAGAATTTGCAGGATCTTCTTTTTTTTCTTTACACCAGTTAACATCGCTTCATAGATTATGCAACAAAGGATTTGTTTCTCTAGCTGCAAGGGCTTCTCTATGGAGTCCAGTAAGTAGAAGTGGATGCAATAATACAGCAGAGGGCTTGTTAGCTCTAGTAAAGAACAAGTGGAATCAGGTTGATGTAAACAGTCACTTTTCCATGACTGTGGTTCACTCTTCCTGCCTCAGAAATACTTGAGAGCACCTTGCATTATGTTGCATTGAAATCGCGTTTCCCAGGGTAATGAATTATGTACCATTTGTACTCCAGCCTCTTTTGAGCACTCAGCTCTAAATGTTTGCATCAGTGCCAGTGAGTGTAAGGTGATCTCATTAGGGCAAGAGAGGTGGAATTTATATTAGTAGACACAGTATAATTCCCCAATAGCTTAATGTCAATCTACTATTAAAATGCAACTACACATGCTGTTTCTTGGGGAAACGAGAAAGCTATGATTTCATCACACAGTCCAAAAGGAAAAATGATCCTCAAGAACTTTTGTGGCCCAGTCAACATCTTACCACTAGGAGAGTAGTCCTCACAATTGCAGCTGCCGTGAGATAGGAAATGACAGAAGTCCTCTCTGGTGGAGTGAATTCTTCTGCCACACACCTGCTGAGTTGATTAGACCTTTCATTCCCCTTTGGTGGCTAGTTCTGAAGAAGCAAGAGCTCATATCATGCATTTCAGAAACTGTCATGGTGGTATTTCCCAAATGAGTGTTCTCTACTTGGTAGTCACCCTTAAAACATTTACTAATATGTGCTCTGTCTCATTTCTTAAAGAAGTCAAAGAAGTTTGAAAATAGTTTGTACACGTCCTAGGCGAAACTAGACTGGGCTGCCAGGATGTGCTGAGATCAGACTGACTTCTAGAATTTAACGTTGAGGTCTGCCTCTACTACCTGATTTGATTATATAGAGGTATTGGTTGTTAAATTCATGAATTATAAGTTTTCATGCTTCAAATGTACAGACTAGGTTGAATACTGTTCTGTAAGAGTAGGTGTCTTTAAGACAATCTTTCAAACTATTTTAGGTATATCCTATGCATCTGTCTCATCCCTCTGCAAAGAGAGGTGTAGTGTTCATCCTAAACATCTGTAATATTGAAGCAAGAAGAGATGGTAATTTATTTTCGATCCGTAGATTAACTGTAGTATGTATGTATGTGTGCATATATTACATATATACATAAACATATATATATAGTGAAGTTTTTAAATGATGTCAATGAAAGTGGCTTAGTAAGTAAGCTGTCAGTTTGAGAGAGACATATGTTTTGATAACACCTTCAAAGAAATTCTGTCTTTGAATGTTTGTGTCTTGGATGATGTTAGAATAAATGCATGAGAATGCTTGTTTCTATACCTTTCTGCTCCTTAAAATATTGTCTTGAAAAAATATTATTGGTAACAATAAAAGAACAAGAATTTTACAAGCATTTCACACCTCTTCTTTTTGAGCCTTTCAGACAAATGATAAACTAAACATATAACAAAAATAAAAATCCCACGCAAAATCAAAAGGAGATATTTAAGATAAATATACCTAATAAGAGCCAATCCCAACCAAAAGCCATGTGCCAAGGTGAGCTCATTTCGGGCCAGCCTCTCCTCTCCCCTTCCTATATCTAATCCCATGCATCTGTTCATTCATTTGCACCCCTCTTTACTATGATATGGTTCCTTTAGGTTGCTTGGCAACCATTATAATGCTGCTGCACATGCGTGCTACATAATAAATCCTATCTTGCTTTATTTTTCTCCTTCTTTAAGACAAGGAATTACAAAACAAGATATTTCCCCCTTTTCTAATGCACAAAAAACATCTGTGGGGATTTCAAAAGCACATAAAATGCCTGCAAGGATGCAGATAAGTAATTACAATTCCTGACAAAGTGTAACTGATCATTGCCTAATGTGTCTACATGCAGTTATTATTTGCAATGGCTTCCTCTTTTAAAAATGTGTACATTAATGCACATATGTCGATATATGTTTTGTGAAACTATAAAAAGAAAGGGAGAGAAAGAGAAGAAAGTGACAGCTGCTATATCCCAAACAAAGAAAATGAAGGAAATTCCTGGAAATAATCTTGTTTTATGTATTTTTTAAAACAGTGGATGCAATAGTTAGAAGACAAGACCTGGAGTAAATCCATCCAGTTTTTTCTCTAAGAAATCAGACAAAGCTTATGGCCTTTCCCTTCCCCTCCTTGGCAAATCCGAGTGTCCTGCTGCTTTCATTTGTTTTTGATCTGCCTCATTAAAAGACTATTGATGGCTTTAACTATTGTCCTTGTTTAGGTGCTGATTTACAAGCACTAATATCTGACTGTGCGAGATTAATGGGAGTCCAGGCAGTTTACGATTATCCTGAGGTCCCTGACCACACATGTAGGGGTTTGGGTAAGGGTCATGCACTCCTATGAAAAACTCCAAAGCAAGCTTAAACCTGGGAACGTTTTAATAGGATTGAATCTGTAATAGGATTTGGCAGCTTGGCCGAAACTGGATGGTGTGACTTGTTTGGGGTTCTTTTCTTTTCACTCTTTTCTAGTATTTTATTTTATTACAGAGTCATTATTATTTGGAATAAAAGTATAATGTTTTATGTTGAAGTCCAAATATTGTTACTGTACTTTTAAAGGAATCCCTTTTAAAAAGGTGTACAATAGAGAATATTAAAAGAAAAGCATGCTGGAGCATAAAGTACATTTCTATTATATAGTAAATTAGAAGGTAAAAAATAAAAGATGGGAAAGAACAAAATTTCTGTTGTGAATGGTTGTGTATTTTTAGCTAAAAATGCTTTAGGAGTCTAAAAGGCACTGACAACGTAGGGCTATTTATAAAAGGGGAAATTTCTCCCAGGCAGGCATAGCACTACCCTTCCTGGCACCACGTTCCCCTGAACAGCACAGCACCCTGAAGCTGAATTCTCCCTTAGTCAAACAACAAGGGCACTCTGAGTGACAGCAGTAGTGTGGTGCATTTGGTTTTTGAATAATACTGCAAACACGAATAAAATTTAAAGTGAAGATACCACACTCTTGATAATATTCCAAATGGAATTCTATCAATGTTTGAGTTCCCATTTGAAATCTGGCACAAGGGACTGTGAGCTTTGTCGACACAATCTTCTATGTCAATTCACTCGATTATAGTGGCTAGATTCAGGAACAATGATGGTAAAATTATTTAACATCATGTACTCTGGTCATCTGAACATTATAAGGAGACTATCACTTAAAGATGCCCTCATTAATTTTGGTGGACTAGGGATGGAAAGGCGAGATATACAGCCCTGGCCTAGAGGGTCATACAAGTGCCCTTTACAGGACCTAACCTGTAAATCGCAAAGCACAAAAGAAGTTACGGTGGCTATAAGACCTCATAAAAAGCTAATAGGTAAATAAATTACAGATTTTTGTGTTGGATGGCTTTAAAAGTCTAGATGTAGCAGAACTTTTAGGAAATCAAAACTCTAACTAAAAATCCAGAGTATATTTATGAATTCAAAGAAATTCACTTTCACACCCAAATATGTAGCTCAGCCAAATCATTCTACTGTATTATTTGCTGTCATTCTGCTTCAGAAAGTCTCACATTTTTCAAATAGAACTATAGAGATGAAATGAACATATTATTTCAAACAGTGTTCTTTTACAGAATAATTTTACTCTTTGTTTATTTTTATTTCCCAAGACTGGTTTTCAAATCTATTTTTTGTGGTGTTATAACAATGATCCTTCAGCCCAAAGATCTGAGGAATTTTTATTATTGTTGTTGTTGTTGTTGTTGTTGTTGTTATTGCTTTCTAAGTACAGAATATATCCTTCCTGTAATATACATAGCTATAAATACTGTACTATTAAGCATTTATTATAATTGTGACTATTTTCTTATCATATGGAAGGTAGTAAGCTATCCAAGTCTCCCTTGCATAAGTTGAACCAATTTAGAGTGGTGATTTTAGGGTGCATACAAGCATGAAAGTTATAATAGCCACAGGAGTGTTAATAAATAAAGCCAGGAAGTATTGTGGACACAATGCTTTGACCACTGATCAGAGCCGAGGTGATCACAGTACCTCCTAAGGACAAATTCACAAGAGAGCTGACAGCCACTGTAAATGTTTGGGGTGCACATCAATTGGAGTTTTAAAAATACTTCATTCCTAATGTTCTCTAAAAAATTTCTCAAACCTAGATGAAGTTTAATTATGAAGATCACTGATTTTTACTACTTAAGACCAAATCCTAACAGTATTCTCATTGTTCGCATCCCAAAAAGGGAGAAAAATCTATTGCTTAATCCAATAACCTGGTATTTTTTCTATAAATCCAAACTGCATTTAAATATTACTTGACTAATTGTTTACACATTCCCATAATGTAAGAACGCTTAAAGGAATCATGATTTTCTATTTTGCAGACCAAGAAACTTAGGATGATGAGATTTAAAGTGGCTTGGCAAGGGCCAATAAAGTAAAATCCAGCCTAGGAATTCTACCTGAGTTCAGCTCTGAACTGATTCAAATTTTTTAACTTTGCAATACCCTGCTCTCCAGATGCTAATATACTAATTAGTTATTCCTTTAACATCTGAAGAGCTTTAAAAAATAATTTGGTAAAATGTACCCTGAACCCTACAAATGAATTGATAGACATCATTGCTATGAAAACATACCAATGTTTCTATACACAAAGATAAAAATTTTATTTTACTAAAATGCCTGATGCTGATTTTTCAGAAATACTGATTAAAATTAAAAGAAATTTTTGAAAAATTTCAGGTATTTCTAATTTAGAAGACAAATATGATGCAAAGATGATACATAGCATATACGTGAACAAATAGATAAGGAAAGAAAAAAGATTACAGTTGTTTGGTTATAACATTTATAAAACTAAAATTATCGCGTTGTGGGTAATCATCTTATTTGTGAAGCCTTAGAAGAGTAAAACTAAATATCTATGAAGCAACTTAATTTTCTATGTTTCTTCAATAATATCCTTTCATGACAGTTAGCTGAGTCCTACATGCCAAGCACCGCCATAAAGAAGAGATGGTAATTTTCATTCAATCAGACATTTTTCAGAGAGGAAGGCCAAAACATATGTATCTCGGGAAACAGGGTAGTTTTTTGTTTCTGGTTTTTTGTTTTGTTTGGGTAAAGATATATCATTACACTTTACTTCTTAATTTTTAAATGCAAATTGTACTTAGAACTGTGATCAGAATTATTTCCGTTTATGTTTAATTACAGTGTTCATGACTGCATGTAACAAATGCAAACATTCATCAGCTTGCATGAAAACTGCTCGTGACTACAGTGTCTGCCATGGCTGTTGTTTTCTTGATCCCAATAGTAAGAGAATCTTGACAGAGTTGGAAGATCCAGCCATGAAATGAGCCCAGTTCAAAAGCGGTGTCATATATCCATAATATATGTGCTCACTTTCCTCACAAAAAGAATCCATATAACTTAGAAGAGAAATTCTGATTAATAGGTGATTTTGTTTAAAATGTCTGTTCTTTGGCTTACCAAGGCATTTCTTTCAGGCAGGAAAGTAAAATTGTCAACAATGCTTCTCATGAGAGCAGCCCAAATCAATATTCCAGAGTGTCCTAAAAAGTGAGTTGTTCTATTCAGGTGTTCTGGGAAGGAGTGGGTGATTCCGTAGTCAAATATATTTGATGAAATACTTGACTAAACAAAAATTAATCGGGTTTCTTTGGTGCAGGTCTAGAGCCTTTAATATGCAATGGTACATTTTGAATCTTCCAGGGAGTGATACATACACAGCGTTTCCCACACCTCCTTGACCACAGAGCCCCTTTTCCACAGAATGTGGTGTGACAATGGCTGCTTTGTTTTCTGGTCCCAGGGAGGTTGTAAGCTGGTCAGAGAACTCCAACGGGAGGTTGGTGGCTGCAGTTGCAATGCAGCCTGGTCACGCTGTGACCCAGCAAGCATTACTCACTGTCTGCTGTAGGTCTTTGCTAAGGCCCCTTTGAAACCAGGATTTAAAAGAAATAGTGCAATTTCCAGAAGAGAAGAAATAAATAAGGTGCTAGAAATGGGTCTCTGGATTGCCCTCCAGACTTCGTCTCTCTTTGCTTCACCTGCAGTGTTGCCTGAGAGCTCTCAAATTGCTGGAAGGGAGGTCAACTTAGTGTACCAGTTTCCTCAACTTCCGGGCTAAGAGAATCTAAAGAGCCTTTTAAGGGCTGGTGGTGAAGGAGACATATCATATCGTAGATGCTACCATCATGCAGACTCAAGTACATTTCTATTATATAGTAAATTAGAAGGTAAAAAATAAAAGATGGGAAAGAACAAAATTTCTGTTGTGAATGGTTGTGTATTTTTAGCTA
>NW_011888839.1:7544587-7576560 GCF_000151845.1 Pteropus vampyrus | reverse complement strand
GGCTAAGAGAATCTAAAGAGCCTTTTAAGGGCTGGTGGTGAAGGAGACATATCATATCGTAGATGCTACCATCATGCAGACTCCAGTGGGGACATATGTAAAGCATGGAACCAAAGATGGTTCTATCTGCAGCCTTTGAGAAAATGATTACATTCCTCAGACAGAAGCTAGATAATTACGATGCTACTAGAACTAATAGTGGCCATTTCTAAGGACTCACAATGGGGCCAGGCACCCTGCTAAGGACTTCTCATTTAATCCTCATGACCATAGCCCTGAGAAATAAAACCCCCACTTTACAGATGAGGAAGTTGAGGCTTAAAAATCACAGAAGTCACCAAGCCAGTGAATCGTGAAATCAACATTCGATAGATATTTTTCTGACTTCAAAGTATGTGAAATTAACTATTTTGCTATGCAGCCTGGGTCAGCATCTTATATCTGACTCTGCTAAAATGCAGCACAAACAAGGCACTTGTAAAAAAAAAAGCCCTGTCATAACCCAAGCAGTCTCCTGTAAGGAATTAACTGGGAGAAATCCCACTGGATGAAATAAGTTCATGTATATTTTGAATTTAATTAGTAAGAATAAAGCAATTTTGAAGCAGCTTTTCTTTAAATAAATTGTAGCCTTTTGCTATAAGTTTATCAGAAAAGGAAGAAAAGGTGGAGATATGTGAAATGTACAGCAGCTGGAAAATTGAATATGAATATTAATTAATAAATAGCTATTGTAGGAAGTAATTTTAAATGCAATCAGTTTCTAAATTCTTGTGATTGTTATTTAGAATGTGATATCAAGTAAATGTATAATGCTGCTACAGTACCACATACCTAAACAACAAACCTCTGAAGTCACTTACTTTCATGCTTAGGCAAATTTGCATGAAATATCACCAATAATCTCGTGTCTTCTTGCACTGTGCAGTGGCCTGAAATACTACCCAGCACCTAATTCAATGACCAGCACCAATCAGGGGAGTGATTGTCCATCATTACATAGGTCGTTATGGAAGAGTCGCATGCCATCAATCAGATCACTCCATGGCTCCCATGCATTCCTGAGGTCATCATTGCGGAGGGAAAATGATTTCTCCAGAAAGCTTGCTCCGAAGGCTTTTTCACTTCTAATCTCCATTAGCCAAACATAAAACTGGATAACCATAAGAGTTAAGTAGACATGTTTCTTCCAACTTAAATAACTATGATAAATTTGTGGTTGAGCAAGAGATTTTAAATTGTATTTTGATTATTTGGATGTGTCCTTCTGTCTAAGATGTTCATTCATTTAAAGGAATTCTCGCTGATAATAGTAAGAAAATAAATCTGACTTCACTATATTGTATTATCCTTGAAGGTTTTGTTGCTGTATGTATTTATGTACATCATATCCAAGGAAAGATAAAACTGTCTGGGTCCCAGCTGTGCAACCCAAGGAAAGGGTGTCTCTAGACACAAGAAAGTACCGGGAGACCACTTACAGGGTGTCAGGACTGCTGTGGGCTGGCTTTCTGGGACTTCTCCAAGTTGGAGAATTATACCTCACTATCTTATCAGGAAGACAGGAGAGCCCAGAACACAGAGAGATCGTGTTCTCAGTTTCCTTCTAGTAACTCTAAGCTGAGAGAACCAAGATCAAATTCTCCTGAGTTAAATCGAAAACCTCTTGCTGGAATCTTTCCTCCCACACTCACCTCCAACAGCCTCCATCACTTTCTCTTTCACCCACTTTAGGCCTCAGCTCTTTGGTAACAGAGCAACTTGACAAAACATAGGATACATATTCCCATTCTTTTTCATCTCCGTTTCCAGTCTGTGAATCACTTCCAGGGATTTTCACAAGTCTGGTGGCTGAGGTTGGGGTCTGGAGATCGTGGCAGGAATATGGATGCCTAAAAGACCTATCCAGTCATGTGACATGTAAATTGTTTACTTTCCAAATCACAGTTGCGGCAGCCCATGAGAAAACTTGTCAAGCCTGCAGGGTGCAATAAGACAATGGAGGTTGGCTCTGATACTGTAATGGTTGCCTTTGTGTTGCACTAATTGCTTGGCCCCAGTGCTTATTTGGCTCAGCAGCTGGAGGAGGGGCCTTTCTTTGGCTCTCTGGTGTTTGCATGCAATCTTAGATAAACTTACAAGACTCCCTTTTCTTAATATGATGCACCTCAGAACTAAATATTTCACTTAAATAAAAGAAGCCTGCTGGTATAGAGCCAGAGTTAGTTTTGAATGAGCAGTACTTGCCTATAATGAAATAGTTATTCGAGCAACAAAATAAGACAAAGTAGCTCAGCATTGTCTACACAATTTTAGTTATTCTTAACTTTTGCCACTTCAGTGAAAAATAAACTAATTATTTTTGTACGCAAATAAGCAATGTGTTTGTCTCTAATAATATGGAGAAGAGCCCACTGCCCTCCCGTTAACCAGTAGTCAAGTAGGATCTGTATAACTAAATGGTAGTTAACTGTATTCCTAGGAGCCACTTCTAAAATTTAGCTTCATGACTGCCCTGTGTTCACAAAAAGAAAAGAGAGGAGCCTGACAAGTGTCAGGACTCGACCTAGATAATGGGCCTCGATCCAATAAACTGTGTTCAATGATTCCTTCAGCGAGTAGCCCGGCTCTGACCAGACACTCTAAGCTCTTCCTCACAGCCCTACAGGGACAGCTCTGACTTTTTCATTAATACCACAGATTTAGCAGTAGTGATTCAGTTACCTATAAAAAATACACTCTATTGACAAGGATTATTTACAGAGAAGGGAATATTTAAACATGTGGACTGTGAAAAATACCTGGGAAGTGGTCAAAAAAGTGAAAACAGATTTCTTCCCCATAAAATCAGGATAAGAACAGGGCAAACTTTCTCTCTCTTAGAAAGCATTTGCATGTAGAGATGTACTTAATTATGAACATATAGGGAGTTTGCAGATGTGGCTTAAGGACTAAAACACATGAAGATATAGAAAGTTCTCTGAAATACCTAAAAAAAATTGTCATGCTCATTTTAAAGAACTCTTAATTTTACAGTG
This sequence comes from Pteropus vampyrus, assembly GCF_000151845.1. Classification (NCBI taxonomy): domain Eukaryota; kingdom Metazoa; phylum Chordata; class Mammalia; order Chiroptera; family Pteropodidae; genus Pteropus; species Pteropus vampyrus. Next base: position 7,573,522 of record NW_011888839.1, on the reverse strand, counting down.
TTCTCTTCTATTCATTTTAATGTGAAACTATAAGGCCAGAAAGAATGACAGAAGTTAAAGTTAACTTACTCTCAGTAGCTCTCACTAGTGAGACTAGTCACTTGGACTAGTCACTTAGTAGGGTTGAACAAAAGACTTGCACACTTCCCAGATTGTACTGGCTTTATGACAACATTCCAAGCTACACTGCAACCACTCTATTAGTTTTCTAATGCTGCATAACAGCTTGCCACAAATTTACCAACTTAAAGCAGCACCCATTGATTTTCTCCCTGTTTCTGCATGTCGAAGTCTGGGCATGATGTCACTGGGTTCTGTGCTAATGGTCTCACAAAAATAAAATCAGGGTGTCAGTCATAATCATCTGGTTCTTCCAGGTTCATGTGATTGTGGCAGAATTTAGTTCCTTGTGGTTGTAAAACTGAGGTCTCTATTTTCTTCCTGGCTGTCAGCCACAGGCCAGTCTCAGCTCCTGGAGGCAACTCTCATTTCTTGTCATGTGGCCTCCTTATCTTCAAAGCTAGCAACAAAGAATCTGTCTTGCATGGACTCCTTCTCAGACTTAGAATATCTTTTTTTCAGAAAAAATTCTGTCCCTTTTAGGGACTTACCTGATTAGGTCTGGCCCACCTGGAATAATCTCCCTTTCTTAAGGTCATCTAATTTGGGACCTTAATTACATCTACACAATCCCTTCACCCCTAGAATAGCATTTGATTGAATTGCTGGGAGAAGGTGTGTATATGCCATGGGGCAAGGAATCATAGGGGCCATTTAAGAATTCTGTCCACAGCTGCATGGAAGAGGAAAAGCCTTGGCATAAAATCTGAACATGACTGTCATTGTCGGGTGAATCTTCAGGAATCTGCCATGCACCAGTTAAGGATATGGAAGTTCCCCTTTGGGGTTTGGGAGGGGTGATGGCAGCTGCTGGGACTACAGAGTACAGGTTGTTTTCTATGATGAGAACAAATGCTTCCCTGGTGAGTGTGAATGTGTGACACAGACTGAGTCTGGGTCTCTCCTTCTAGAGGGAAGAGAAGCTAAAAACCAAAAAAAAAAAAAAAAGGAGTTATTTCAACCTTTTTTGATGCTCTATAAGAGGAAGCCAAAATCCAAAATCCTCTCCCCCTAGGCACAAACTCGGCCAGTCTGGACCTGCTCTCAATGCATGCCCCAGAACTGACTGCACATGGAAGGCAGATAGACCCAGTTACTTGTGATCACTAAAAACTGGCTGCTTACCCTCCCCCAAGTTATGTGTGTAAATGACTGAAAGGACACTTCATTCTCAGTTCCATGGAATGGTACATTAGAAAGAAGACTTAAGTGGGCTAGTTCTTAGGTATAGACTGAGAGGGAATATGTATGAATTAAATTAAATTAATAAGTAAATTTTTCATGACTCAGAAGTGATCTCAAGGGGCAAAAAATGAAACTGAATATCTTCCTTTTTATTATGGTAAACTTTCATTTTGTTCGTTGTCCTTCATTAGAGTAAAAGAACTTAACCCGGCCATGGACGATTTAGAGTTTTTAAAGTTCTTATAAGTTCCTAATCACAGCTTCAGTCCAGTGTCCTCTAAACACTCTCTCCAGGATAGAAAATTTTTCTTCATTATAAATTTTAAAATGGAAATTTTAACAGGTTAGCAATTCTTCCCCAGGAAGAAAGATCATTAATATGTAACAATCTATGTGGAGAATAAGACCCCACCATGCCAGTCATCAGCTCTATCTCCCTGATCATCCACATTCTCTGCCTTATCTCCCACCCACTGCCACTGACTAAAGGGGCAACATACTCAGTCCTTGACTTAGTTCTGTAAAACTCAGCTTGTGATCAGAGAGCAAGAAACTGGGAAGCTTGAACGAAAAAAAATCAAAAATGGAGATACAAAGGCACATAAGTGGCAAGGGGTGAAAAGGAGATTAGGGCCTAGTAGCCCAAGGCTCCTGGACTACATTTGTTCTATCCATGAAACAGACCAGAGAGATCACATAACATTTAAGAGGGCGCAATTGATACAAGCAGGAAAACTACAATGACAGTGGCTCAGATGAATAAATTTCCATAGGAGAACACAGCCATTTTGGCTATGGTGCTGTCTTTGTCATGACAGTTATCCATTCTTACTTTCTTATGAACTTTCAAATAGTAACAAATAATAATAAAAATAAAAATAATAGCAATATTTGTCTATACTAAACACTGTTCTGAATGCTTTATATTAATTCATTTAATCCGTACAATTATCACATAACGTAAGTAAAATTATGATACCCATTTTAGAGAGGAAGGGAGTCCGAGATAACTTCCTCAAGGATATATAGCTAGTACATGGTGTAATCAGTAATCTGGAAATAGAGTTAGTTATGAATGTAAAGAGATTGTGCTGCCATGGGCACAACACTAATCTCCACAGCTCAATATCTTGCTCCATGAGTGTGTGATATTCCATAAAAGAAAATAAGATAGAGAAGAGAATATTGCAAATATAGAAGTGGAGTAGAATAAACAGACTGTGTCTATGCCACGGCAAATAGATGATACACATAGACAGTAAACTGAATGTCTTCCTCATTAGCATGGTAAGAATTATTTTTCATCTCTAAATTAAACTTGGTAGCTAGATGTGAATCTCAGCATCTACAAAATGTGAAATTTCACAGCATCGTGGGATAAGCACTACTAATGGGTGGGAATTCTGGGTTCTAGTTCTCTTGTTTGGCTATAAAAGGCTAGTAAGTTAGTTATAGTCTCCAGACCAGCTTCTACATCTACACAATGAATACCAATAATGCCTCAGTTACTTTATGCTAGTAGGTTCTTAGGAAGATGAAATAAAAGACAGATGTGTATGTGTTTGAAAAAGAATAAAATTATCTGAAAAAAATAGTTTCTGAAAAGAAGTTTCCAAAGATCCATAAGGGTTTGCAAAGTTACCTGCATTTATGCAAGAGAAAGATAGGAAAGTTTATGATAGAAATAGTTCAGGACCCCATTTTCCTAGATAAAGAGAGCTGGGGTCATGGAAATCTAACTGGTTCATACTAGTAATATCCATTCACAGGTGAACAGTCACAGGTAGAGAGCATATTACTGACAGTAGAGAGAATCATTATGAACAAAATGAAACCCCAGATAGGCTTTATCTGAAACATCAAGAAATTGAAAGGAAAAGAAAATCCCAAACACTGGCCGTTGAAGCTGTTCACTATCCATCCACGTATAAAGACATTGAACAGTGAAAAAGAAATGGCAGAACAGTTGACCTTAAAACAATGCGGGAGCAGGGGTTAGGGGCTCCAACCTCTGACACAGTTCAAATGCCACATATGATTCTTGATTGCCCTCAAAATTAACTATAGTCAGCCCTTGTTATGCTTGAGTTTCATATTTGCGGATTCGACACAAAGCATTTTTGATCCATGTTTGGGAATCCGCGGATGGGGAGGGGGGATTGTATTAATAACCTACTGTTGACCAGAAGCCTTACCAGTAACATAAATGGTCCATTAACACATATTTTGTATGTTATATGTAGTATATACTGTATTCTTACAGTAAAGTAAGCTAGAGAAAAGAAAATGGTATTAAGGAAATCATAAAAAAGAGAAAATACATTTATCGGATTTATGGGAAAAAATTGTTCACAAGTGGACCTAAACAGCTCAAATCCATGTTGTTCAGGGGTCATCTGTACATATATTCTGAATTCCTACATCTTTCTAAAGTCAACGGCAGAAGAAAGGTATACCTAAATTAATCACATTTTCAAGACCAAAATTTTCCATTATCCTTTACATGGATATATATTGCCTCTTTTCTGTGAGAGTCAAAGTTATTTACAAATCGAAAAACATATTTTCTAATTTTCTCTGTGTTTCCAAGCTGTTAAACATACAAAGGCTTATAAAACCCTCAGTGCAGAAAAAAATTTTAAAGTATATTCAATTCAACAAATATTATTTGAGATAAGTGCGTATGATTAATGCCCAATATGATGGATATTATAGAGGTGCAAAAAAATTTTTTTAAGTCCACAAAGTCATAATCCATATCTTTTTAGATACAAAAGTAAAAATGGCACAAAACTAATTCTGCTACAAGAAAATTATCATGTAAGATGGACTTGTCAATGAAGAAGACATAGATTGAAGACTTTTACCAAGTATAGGCTGAGATGGGGAGGGCAGACTTCTAGAATAAAGGTATTTTGTGAGCAAAAGTATGAAAATAAGATGGGGTAGGGATTTTACAGGGAAAACATAGAGCATAAAATGGGTGAAGGCAGAAGTGGGAGCATAGTCACAGAGACAAAGTTGGTAAAAGATTTTAAAAGCTGAACTCACAATTTTGACAAAATATTTTAACCAAACCACTGAAGAATTTTGAAAATAGTTTTGATGTAAAAGGAGCCATGCCTTAGGAATATTGATCTTGCATCGCTGTGGATTCAATTCAAACAGAGAAAAACTGGGGGTTACTATCAGTTAAAGAACTACAGCACTGGCATGGGCAAGATGTACTGCAAATTAGGGAACAAGAGAGACATGAAATGGTGCTAGAGAAGAACAGACAGAATTTTGCTCTGCAGGTATATTTACATTTATAGTCATAATGTTGTAAATGATGTTTATTTGTGTTCGTCTTATAATTAACTGGTAAACAAACTACGGAAAATTATCTGTTACAAGAGAAGAGAATGTCGACATTATTGACTTTCACAATACCAAAATAGTGATGTTACTGGCAGAGATGTAGAAGCAGAAAGAGTTAGAGGTGACAGAAAGTTGTGAGCACTAATGACCTTATCTCTCAATATGGAGGTCAAGAAATACTGTCCTTGTTTTGTGAAACAAAAGGTAGAGGTTTAAGCAGGGTCATTGAGGCCCTAGAGTCAACCAGGAAAGGAACTAAAGCAAGTATTGTCAGTAGGTTGTGGAAAAATAGGGGAGAACGAATGGAATGTGCGACATAAACCCTCACTTATAGTCAAGAAGGACAATAGGCAACACCTAAAGTTGATATATCAAGAAATAATGGAATAAGGATATAGTTAGCACTATAAATGTTATAACAGAAAAAGTAAAAAAATTAAAGGAGAAATGGTAGAGAAGTCTAGGATGGAACAAGGGGCTGCTGGTTTTTGTCACAAATTCTGCTGTAACTATTTGATTTTTAACCTTGTGCATGTATTACTTTGATTAAAAATGTAAATTAAAAATCAAAAACTAATTGACAAGATTTGGCAACAGTCTCAACAGAAGAAGAAGAGTGAGAGGTTGGCTGATGTTCCACATCTAATTGACTGAGGGTTTGGTGAGTAAAACATTAATGTTCACTGCGGAAGTCAGGAGGAAGGAAGATTTAGAGCAAGGTGAGATATGGAGTTTGGTTCCACACATAAATTTGAAAGTTAAAATGAGTCTTGATGCAGTCATGGTAGATACTACACAGGATCGTAGTCAAATATTTGGGCCAGGTCAAACAACAGATTTATTGCTTAGAGTGAGTTAATTCAATCCTTAAGAGAAAGTACAGTGGTGAAAATATCAGCTTGCTTTGTTTTTCAGTCCAGCATAGCCTAATCTGCCAAAGGAAAAAAAACATCCTGTATAATCCCACCTTAGCTAAAGGAAAGAGAAGTACAAAACTCTTATCTTGCTTCTGCTGAATTCAAATAGTCCAGCCTAATTTAAGCTAACAGAAGACAAAAGAGTAGTGATAGGAAGAAGAGATAAAAAAAAGATTGTACATTTTAACTAAAGATATAAAAATTACAGCATTGTCTGTTAAGCAGCACCTATTGTTTTAGGTCATTTTGAAATAATATTAAACACAAAGTGTTTTTGACAAGTCAACAGAATCCGCTTGTTGTCCTGAAACTATGAAAAATAGGTACATTGTTAAGGGGAGATAAATCCTTGCAGCCAGATTGATCTTTCTGACCGAGAAACCTCCCTTCTTAAAACATTCATACGTGGATGAAAAGGGGTACTGTAATAAATTATTACATTGTCTCTGGACAAGTTATAGTAGGTAGTCACGCCCCAGGCTTATGATTTCCTTAGTGAAAGGTTTTAAGCCAGCCCTGTCCATTGTTCTTGTGCATCTAGGTTAACACACCTTTGAAATGCCAGAGGTAATAACGTTGGAAGGCATAACCTCCCAATCCAATTCCCTCCTTGCTTTTTCCCACCTTCATGTAATCTTCCTTGCATCCCCTCCTTAATTTCAAATGTGTACAAGAAACTACAAAACTATTATTCTCGGAAGCATTTGAGATCTTCCTTCCTAGCAATTGTCAGTTTTGGCTCAGATAAACTCTTATAGAAATTCTCTACAGATTTGGATATTTTTTATGTTGACAGATGGTTGAATAAAGAGGCTGACTCCATTTTTGATGTTGGACCACTGATAGCTTTTGGGTCCTACCTCCCTTCTTTCCTCTCTTTTGCCCCTGATCTAGATAAACTGATAACAAAACCTGAGCACTATCCCCTTTGGTGCTGGTGGAGAAGTTCAAACAGACGCCTGGGCTGTAGGTAGAACTCACCAGCCTAGACTTGACCTCTATAACCACAGTTAAAAATGATGACACTCGCCTGGAATGGCTTGGGTGCCTGCTCTGCTCTCCCCAGTAAACTTCACTATGCATATAACAAACTTTTTCCCACTCTATTGATTGGTGCACGTGTAACATCATCAGTCTTGACACCCAAACAAATCTGGGGTGAGGGATTGATCATGCTCTCCATGGGGCAACCACAAAACAAGTGGCTTCCCGTTGCCCTTAAGATAAATGACAAAATAATAATATTGGCTAAAACATAGTGTTTGCTATGTGCCAGACATTATCCTAAGGGTTTTACATTGATTCATTTTTTAAATTTACATAAAAGTCCCATGAGATAGGTACTCTTATTATAAACCTCATTATAAAACTGAAGATACTGGGATTCAGAAAGGTTAAGCAATGTGCCCAATGTCACACTGCTAGGAAGAAGCAGAGCAGGATTTAAATCCAGGCTCTCTGGCTTTAAAAGCAATGTTTCACTCACTTCCCTGCACTGTTGTGACTCTGATGCGTAAATGGCCTGTGAAGACCTGAAAAATCGGGCTTCTGACCACCTTTCCAACCTCATCTCACACATCGCTCTCTCCTTCTCTGCATTCCTGCCACATGGGTCTGCTTTTGGATGGATTCTCCAGTTCGCCCTATTCCCTCTGCTACTGGGTCATGTCCCTGCTATTTCCTCTCCTCTTTGCCAAGGTAGCTTTTATTCAACTTTAAACTCTAAAAAAAGCCTTTTCTGACTTTCAGCCCCACTCCCATGTAGTCCTCAACTAGTTCAAATCTTCTTATTACAAAATTCATAGTATAGCATGTACCCCTCGTTTATGCTTTTATCAGTATTCTCAATTTGCCTTTAGTTGTGTGGTCATTTGGCTGTTTTTCTCTCTCAGTACACCATAAGCTCAGTGACAGCAGGGACCATGTTTATTTTCACTTATTGTTGCAGTGCCTGGCACTGAAATAGGTCCTCTGTAAATGTTATATTTGTGGAATAAACAAACAATACACAGTCATTTCCATTTCAGCCAGTCGTATCACTGCCCATAACTAGACTGACCCCTGTAGCAGAAATTTAGAGGCAAATGGGTTTTGTGGATTGATACCGTTTTTCCTAGTCTGGAAAAATGGGAATTATAATTTTTAGAGTCCCTGTAGGGTTTTCTAGAGGGGAAGAAAGAGTGTGTTTCCTCCCCTGAGTCTCTTTATAAGTCTTCTATGAAGCAATCTCACACTCCAGTAGTGCCTGACTTGGGAAGGCCCACTGGGCACCCCTCCAAGGTTCAGAGTAAAGAAGCAGCCAGGACCAAACTGTGTCATTCACAGTGTCTTCACCTCCTCCCCATGCCCAGGCAAAGATGCGCCTGTGTCTGTGCACATGTGTGGTTCTGCTGCGTGAGGATCTTTTTCACCTGAAGCTGCACATCATTAGCTGATACTCCATCTTACTAGACTGAAAAATTCAGAAGTGAAGAGTGAAGAGAGGTACTAAATTTAATTGAGTGCTCACTCTTTCAAGTGGTTTTTTAAAATAATTTTAAAATTTAATATTCACATCTCCCTAAAGTAATCTCTGAAGTAGCTAATAACGTCTCCATTTTACAGATGATAAACTGAATAACCTAAGTTGTGTGCCTAGTAAATAGCAGTGGGTACATCAGAGTTCAAACTCAGGTCTGAATGACTCTAAACCCCATGCTCCCTCCATCTCAAAACTTTATCCTAGCTCCTAAATCCGAAACAAAGAAATCTTATGTATTAAATGCTGAAAGGAACACCTTAAACTCATTGGTCTCATTAACAAATTAATTTTAAGATGCCATTTTAAAAAGCTATGAAGAGATATTTTTTACCTACTAAAAGAAAGCCTTTCCTTTCATCATGAAATTTTTTAATCTATAATTACTAAATAAAAAGACAGATGACATAATTGTTAAAGATTATTTTTGGAAGTGAAAGGAAAAAAAATAAATGAATGAGGAACTTTCCCTTAAAATAAGATAATGATGAGGAGCCCCTGTGCAACTCTTTGTTATTAGGAGGGAAAAAAAACAAACAGGAGAAATATGTAAATAAAATCCTATCAGATTCAGCAGGAGATTTTATGAAAGAGAATATTCCAGAAAATGTTGGAGAGAAAGAAGTAATTGAAACTGAAAATGAGTTGGATCCCTAAGTTATGACAGTAATCCCCAGCCTACAAGGAGCTCTAAGTCACATGCAGTACTTAGTAATCAGCGGGTATGTACAATAGTGGGCAAGGGGCTGCCAGGGGGCTGTGTAGCAATCCTGAATTGGAGACTGAGATTTGATCTTTGATTGACAAGTGAGAACAGGTCTCTGAGGAACTGGTGGCATGTACTATTATCACTTCCTGAGCTCCTCCATTGCTAAGGCATCCTACTCCGAAAGCCACCTAGTAGATGCCAAAATGTCCCCTGGATGGACCTCACTAAATCACTTGGCCTTTTCGGTAAAGGGAAACTGAAAGAAAGAAGATAGACACACCAGGACCAGCACATCTCATCATTCTGGCCTTGAGATGACAGATGAATAGGTGTGTGTTGTCTGTTAAGATCCGCAGTATGCTGTTAAGCCTGAGTGTAACTTGGGAGATATCTGAACAGATAATTGATCAGTTCTAGGCCAACCATCCCTCATAAGTCCTGGGTGCTCTTCCCTTTGTAAGGCTTTTACTTCTACCTTACTAATTTTTATATCTGTTCATCAAATGCAAAAGTAGCATTTATCTTTGCATTTGAGAAGTTTCTGGTACATAATTGGTCTCTATAAATATTTATCCATTGCAGGATAAACTATAAACAAAATTTATGTAAGAGTCTTAAAGAATGAAAAGCAACCCAAGTTTGAATTGGAATGACTATTAGTATCAATTGTATTCTCTGAGGACAAATGTCTCATATATGGACAACATACAGTAATGTGGGCAACTGACTAAGGAATCAAACCAGCAAATCTGCAAAAGAAAGATGCTTAAAAAAAAAAAAAAGCCTCATTTAGAATTAAATTTGAAGCTGAAATTCTAATAAGAGATCGCTTCCATTTTGGTTAAATGACTTGGCAGTAGATATGCTTCTCCCTCAGAGAAGTCTATATAAAGTTGAGTGAATCTAACTTTCATGCACAAATATTACAGCTGCAGAGAGATTCTGGCATTTTGTACAATGCCAGAAAGTAGAGATTTATGCTAGGGTTCATGGAAATGGCTGATTCTTCACATCCAGTGCATTCCGGATCAGGAACATCTTAGAGTATACAACCACATGTTAGTGACATTCTGCCATTAAGTTCACTGTGTACATGGCCTGTGGGCAAGCAGTCGGATGTAAACAGGGATTCTGCAGAGCCCAAATTCCTGAACACAGGCTTCTTTTACTCCGTAGTCTTCCCGTGTGGAATCAGCAAAGGAACCTATTGGTTTACCTTCAAATAGCTGATGTTTTAATGAATGCCTATGAGGAAACAACTGGCGATAATGAAACCTCCTTGTCAGAAAGTCTTCAGCTGTCCTTCTCACCAAGCCTTGGCCTTCTCCATTCAATTTAATTGTCTTTCCCAGCTTCATCTACCAAGTTTTGTTTGTTATTTTTGTGTTTTCTAGTTAGGTTGAAAGAGGCAGGTAGAAACAGCAGGAACACAAGGGAAAAGATGAAGTGGAAAATTTACCTTTAAATCACCATAATGCTAGATGATAAATGAGTTTATGTAACAAGATGCCTACTCTAGAAACAGTGACATTTTTGCATTGCACGGTTAGTTCATAGAGTGTGCGTGTGGACCTCTGAAGTGCAAGGGTGGTATTTTTATAAATGTCAGTTTAACTTCTCTCTGTGTTATGGACGTATATGGTTGTCAGGATCTGGTACAAATTTGCAGAAAAGTAAACTGGACATACACAAGTAAGGCTACTTAATGCCTAGCAAATCTGCCGAACTAGTCTCTCCAAGCACTAGAGAATTTTGCTTGTATGTGGATTTAGAGGATTCAAAATTAGGTCCTAATAGCTTCCCCTGAGTGTGACTTAACTGCAGTTCAGCCTTTTTCAATGTCTTCTCGGCCTCTGCTTGATTCTCATTTTCTCTATACCAGTTTCATGGTCATAGACTACTCATTACGACTAACCCAACCTGCACATTTTTATTGGGAAATACTTTATAAAGTAGAAAAGAAATTTTAAGGTCCCATCATCAAGGCTTAATCCGAGGTTCCAAAGCAGATACGTTTCACAGGACGTGGAGCAATTTACCTCAAGAGCACTAGTAGAATGTAGTCCAAATCATCTGGAAACATCTGTAGTCACCTGCGTGAGAAGAGTAACCAATTTCAGCAGACACCTAGAAAGAAGAAACAAAGATGGCCCTACTCACAAAAGCACTTTCATCATCAACACACAGTGACATCCTTCCTTGTAGCTCTCGAAGGAGGCCATGTAGCAAACGGGCCTTTATCCCATAGGGCCTGAGGTAGCCCTAAGGAAGCAGAATGGAGGCTGGATGGCAGGAGGAGCCTGAGCAGGGAAACAGTTGCTGCTCTCCTTGTAGTTTTGTGATAAAAGATAGTTGGATAGTCTCTGGGGCCAACAGCACTAAGATTGCCCGAGACGTTCTCTCTCTGTTAAAGTCTTTTCGCTAATTCTTTTAAAGGTGCCAGTGTTTAATTGTGATGAATTTGAAGTTATTTGGTCAGTCACAAATTTCCATGGAGCCTGTTACAGAAGGATTCCTAAAGGAAACTATTATAATTCTTTGTTCTTAAACAAATAAAGTATGTTCTTTATCTCCCAGGAAGATGATAATATGATAGGTGCAGCTTTAAAGACTAATTATACTAAATAGCAGGGCATAACTCAAAAGAGAGACTAAATCTATTATGTAAAATTCCCTAAAGAAACATTAGAAAATTTACATGCATTGATTGCTAGTTAGCATTAGAAAGACGTTTACAAGTTGACTTCACCAAAGCCACTACTGTTTGCATTAGCAAGCAGTCAACATAAGCTAACTGATAAGAATTCAGTGATATAATGCAATTAATACAGTTATGTCTGTTAATTAGTGTTTTCCAACTGTCAAAGAAGATGCCTTTTAGGAGTCAAACTTATTTTGCTGATTAAAAATTGGAATCCATCTTGTAAAACTGAGATGGACCTTCCTTTGATCTAATTAAAGGAAGAGTTTGCATACTCAAAACTTGTGTCTCTCTGACATAAATTAACATATTCATAAATGAGATAGATGGATACTTTGCAATTAACATGGGACAAGAATAAAGCCTAATTAGTAAACATGCTTTCTTTATTAACTTGCAGGTCAAGCTCTGTTTTATTATAAACCAATAGTGATAGAACACTGTAATTTTTTTCCAAAGAAAATTTATTGGCTCTGAAATTCCATGGCACTCTATCACAGAAATGTGACTTGTTTCTTCATTTGCAGACACCTGTTAGCTCATAAGCAGAAGTATACACAAACTGCTGTTTTTTTATGCCCAACTGGAGAATTTCAGCCTGGAGCAGTTTTATGGGTTTCCTGAAGGAATACAGTTTTACACTTATAACCCTAAAGGCATTTTTACACTGCCTGTAGATACTAAAGTCTCTCTTAATCCTCTAGTGAATCTGTTTCTTTCAATGTTGTTCCTCTACAGTTCTCATTGTATGAAATTCCTGGTTAGATTTTCAGCCTAAAAGCAGCAGCTTCATCTAGACTATGCACCAAGTATAAATGTCTACCTTCCAAACTAGGTTATTGATTAGAAGCCTATTATGGTTGCTTTATTTATTTATTTAGTCCTAGAATATAATGCCAACAGTCTCATCCCTCAACTCCCTGGCCTCACACCCATCCTTCCCTGTCCTTCTAGGCTTCCAATGAAGCCAGGGCATCCCACAGAAATCAGTGTATGGAGACTCCCGTGGACTTGCCTTTAATATGTGGAGCATGTCAGGCCCTGACTGGATGCCATCCAGCAAGTTCCAGGTTGAAATAAATAAATGTTCCAGGTTCAATCTTACATGATCTCAAGGAAGAGTTTAATTTAAGACTGCCAAGATCACCTTAGACACATACAGACTCTTAAGGGTGCAATGGATCAGAGAAAATCCACATCACACAAGATATATACCAAGCAGCTGTTTAGCACAGTTAAATGAACAAATAAATTATAGATTTTTATTTGTTTCTCGCCAAGACGCTATTGCTCATCGCTTTACTCTGCATCAAAATGGGTTTGTTCTTTCTACCTTTCTTTTCTAAAAGTTACTCTTTCTTGCTTCTCTGATTTCCTGTCACATATGTGATCTCTACCACACAACTTCATTGTTCCTGATTGCTTTTTGCTTGCTGAGTTGATCTTCTCTGATAGATCACAAGGATAAGAAATGCATCACCTGTATTTTTAGTCACCTACTAACTCTATGATCTTGGCAAAATGTCTGGACTTCTGTGTGCCTCAGTTTCTTCATCTGTACAATGAGGATGACAATGGTACCTCCTTGAAGTGATGTATTTAAAAAATTTAATGGAGCAGATTCTTAAGCACTTTATTAATGTTCGCTATTGACATTATTATTTTAAATATTCAAAGGGCCAAGCATAGCATTTGATACTTGTTCATTTCTTAGTAAGTCACTTTTTATTAACTAATCTCTGTCTTGACAGAACCTAGGTACCTCAGAGTAGAAAGGACAACACATTTAATTAATCAGGTGAGTGTTCACTGAGTATTTATTACTACTCTCTACCGAAGTGTGGAATAGAGTGCTTCTTCTCAGTCATTTGTCTGCATTAAGGGCAACAGAGCAGCTATGGCTGCAGCTTGAGCACCACACCTGAAGGGAAATGACAATACTGGTAAGGTTGCTCCAGCGACTAAGTTGATTAGCTTTGTGCTTTCAGAGCAAAAGTATACAGTTTAATTCATTCAGGAGGACAGCTTTGAAGAACAGTCATTTTGATACTACGACTTAATTTTTCTACTAAGTAAGAAAAATCTATCTCTGCTTAAGTCTGCTGCCGATCAGAATAGTCTTTTGAAAATATTTCAGGACAGGGGTCAGGATAATGTCATACCAAGTTTCCAACCTCTTAACAGACATGAAATATTCATAGATTTCTATTCAGATGTGCTCCTTCCATGGCCTCAACCCTCCTCTTTACATTCCAAATTCAACATGAAAGTTTATCTTTAGGTAGCCAACCTTTTTTCAGTGATAAAGGTCAATTATGACCTTGCTTTACTGGCAGTTATCACTGCTATCCAGGATTCATGTAATATATCCAGTAATACTGCACTGTGAATAAATGTGGCTTAAAAAAAAAAAATCACACGGGTAAAATTTATATGCAAAATGAGAAGAAAGCATCAACTTTTCCCTGCTGTTACCTTTATTTATTTGAACAAATGTCATGAAAAAATGAGTCTTAGACTTAATCTCCCTCAATCAATGTCAGCCACATTACTACTTAATGGGCGTTTATACTGCATAATATTATTTTCTTTGTATGAACCATTTTCTGACATCTTACATTTAGTTAAATGATTTATCCATGCACATTTTACATGAGGATAAATATGAGTAATGGTTTCTGCTTATAGTGACTGGGATAAGGGAGCAACTCTAAAATACAAAGTCAATTGGCTCAGCCACTCAGGTCCTGATGTCAACAGGAGTTACATGTGTGTACAAAGAAAGTCTGTCTAAATAGCAATGAGAGTTATATATATTATTTCCTTCTTCTTAAGAACTAACAAAGCCCTCTCCCCCACAATGCCTTCCTACTTATCCATAAGCACTACCTTTAGGATATACGTATACCAACATGTGGGTGTTTATTCTTTGCCTCTTTGTAAGTGCTAACCCCATGTAAAAGTTACTATCCAGCTGTGAAATTTACAACCAGAATGTTTGGTTTGGTTTGTAAGTTACAGAACTGTCAAAAAACAATTTTGCTGTCCATGTAAAGCTCATACTTTTGTAAATTTTTACAAGCAAGTTCTTTGGTAATTTCTTTTGTGAGGTCACTAACTGAAAACCTACCTAGTTTGAGTTTAAATCTGTAAAACCGATGATTCCCCAGGAAAAATGCATAAACTGAAAACTTTTTAGATTCTGTGATCTGAAGTTTATTACTTGTAGAGGATATTTTTACCCAAGGCTGGATAAAAACCCCATCAGTCTTGTTTTATTGCCATTTATACTTTATTTTTTGTTTGTTTTCTGGCCTTTTTTTTTAATTAGGAAAAGAATTAAAGGTATTCATTTGAATGAAAAGTAACAGCTCTTTCCAAATGAAGCTTCTGTGTGCTATAATGAGAGACGCACATAATCCAAACAGCATCAAAAAGATGTTCAGCCAATTCCAGTCTCATCTCCTTGGCCACATTTATTCCTCACGATTCCTCGTGGAGCTTCAGACTGTTTCTTTTTTCTGGCACACAATCAATTGGAACAAGCTGAGATGAAGTAAGGCCTAACGTTGACACAAACTTGACCAGGCAAAAATATATTTGGAAAGGGATATATAAGTCTCTTTTTGAACAAAAGCCTTCTTTATTTATAAATTTCTTTTCTTTAAAGGGTATGCCTTCGGTGACCCTGCAAAGGTCACCAAAGTATAAATGCCAGCTACACTGGAGAGCTTTTTGCTCTCTACCCAGGCAGAATTAATTGCTCTTGCATCTGGGTTCTTGTACCTCTAGTTGCCACTTTCTTCATTCCTCCTTCATCTAGAATTGATTGTTCACATGTCTGGCTCCTACCCTGAAACATAAGTTCCTTGGTGGCCAATTCTGTACATCTGTGTACTAATGTTTTCCCTCTACCCAGCTCCTAGAGCAATGCTATCCTCTTCTAGAGACCTCACACGTGGTCATTGTTTCTCTGTCTTTCCTACTAGATTTAGATCTTTGAATGAAGGCAGGAAATATGTTTTATTTACTCATATTTTGGTTCCCTGGGTCTCATAGCACCCTGAGGACAGAGTAAATGTTTGCTGAATGAGTCAGTGAACAACTAATTTCTACCAACTTCTTCCAAAATCTTTAGGGGTGCACCACAGCATTAGGATACCATATATCCTCACAACAAACCCAAGATCTAAACAACTGAACGGAAGAGGGGAAACCAAATCAAGTCTATTGTTCTATGATTATCCATAAAATTATCCACTTTAGTTCAGTGGCACTCAGACAACTCACTATAGGTTTAAGTTATTCCTGGGTCCTCTAAAACACCCTGATGCAAGAACCACACAAAAAGAATATCACAGAATCATATGAGCCACTCCCTTTCTGGAACAGCTCTCTTAGGTATGTGTTTGCTAACTTTCTGTCTCTGAAACTCCGAGCTCAGGCAGCCCTCTACACAATCAAAGTTCCTTCATTTGGAAAGGTAATGCACTTGGGAACTTGAGCTAGAGCTGCCCCTTCTCCAGCGGGGGCTTCAGCTGGTTCACATGAGCCCAGGCTCCTGAGCAGGTCTTTGATTCTAACTTAGCACCTCCAAGTTAGCCAAGTGCAAAGCCTCTTAGCTTCTCTGTAGGTGGAAGTCCCTCCCCCTCATCTTTTCACCCTGCTCTGTTCTGTGACAGTAACACATGCTTAAGAATAAAATCATCTGCGTTGTTCTGCTGTAGGAAATGCAAGAGTCATTTTCTAAGGATGAAAAAGACAGCAGACTGGAACTGTGTGAGTCTGCAAAGCCATTCTCTCATTTCATGATGCAACGGCGTTTCAGAGGAAGCCAAGCCAGCTATATAACCTCCCAGCTGAGGAAACCAGGTAGCAGAGAGTTAAAACACTTGCTCATTGGTTTTCCCAGATCCTATTTTAATTTGCTCCCTCTTTTTGGACAGCTCTGTGAAGGCAGTCTGGTTCGCTGCCTCGCCATACTAATGAGACTCATCCATCTGCCTCTGTCATTGCCAGCCTCTCCTTTCTGCTGGAAGTCAGAGATGAACGCTCAGGACAGGTCCTTTCTAGGCTGCAGTACTTAATCATTTCTAAACACGCTAGATGGCCTCAGGCAGTAAAGGCAACAAGCATTTAACCCAGGCTTGGCAGCTCCAGCTTCCCCACACTCTGCCTGTGAGCTCTGATAATGAAAAGTTGCTGCGCTTTTACTCTCCACTTAACCAGATGCTCTTTGCTTCTTGGGGCAAAAGGTTAAATAGATATAAGAACCCATGCTAGTTTTGAAGGCTTTTATTAGCAGTCCTTATAGTAGTAGGAGAAGAGGATGCTGTTGTTCCTGATCCATTTGTCCCTTGGGAATCATATTTAGGCTTGTGTCCTTGCTTTTTACTAAAGAAACGATGCTTTTCCCCATCGTGCTTTTTGTTGTTGTTTTGCGGCACAAGCATGCACAGGCAGTTAGAAGGCCTGCCATTTAATAATTGAATGTTCGGTTTTTATGAAAAGAATAGACCAAGAGGACAGTACTATCATTGCTTAGCTGTGGCAACACCTTTATTAACAATGTAGATAAAACATTTTTTTTTTTCCAGAGTGGCTAGGCTTCTGATTTATTTTTCCACTCCATCTACTGCTCCATATGTCTGTGGAATCTGCCTTTTTCCCAGAGCTCATGTTAGTATAAAGCAATTGTCTGGGATGTGTAAGAATTAAGTATCCCATCATTCAGGCTAGACATGCAATTAGAAGAGTTGCACTAATTTCCACTGCTGAGACCCTGTCACTTTAATTTATCCCTACTTTCCTGCATTTAGGCCTTCTATGGTTGGAGGCCAAAGATTTTATACAGTTTCAGTCAATGGTGCTTTGATGTAGGAACTAGTGTATGTATAAAGTTTGGGGAAAAATAACTGGGGGATTACCTACAACTGACTTGAAGAAACAAAAGCCTTGTATAAAGAAGCATCCCTTCTCTCTGATTCTATAATGCTAGCAAAATAAGGAAAAAGAGGGATTTTAAACCCAGAAAGGGCCACTGATTTATAACATAAAGATCCAAGAATTTCTCCATGATTTTCCCCCTCTGATGTTATTTTAAAACATTATTTTCTGTTGTCATTGATCAATATGTAAAAAGTTTACTATTTATCTGATAGCTTAAACTATCACTTTGAAAGCAGTGCTGACGTTTAATTGTCGACTTTTTTCTTCAGTCTATACAGCCACCATCAAAATCCCTTTACATAAGTTTCGGGCAAGCATAACTCAAAAATGCATGGAATGCTCCCATGAATAGGTATGAAATATCTCTTCCTAAACATTTCCCAGTAGAGACAAGATAAATCCTATATGGGCCAATTATCAAGCTTTCTTGTGCCTTTGATGCTTTAAACCAGTCCCTGGATCATAAAAAAAAAAAAAAAAAGATACCTAGAGCCCAAGATAATTTCACCCTCAGTTGAGGGTGGCAGAATTTAAACTTCAAGCAACTCTAAATTCAGGTATGCAGTAAAGGCTAAATTCGTCATGATTTTGACATAAAGACATGAAAAAGTTCAGTTATAAAGCAATTTGCATTAGGAGAAATATTGGAGAATTTACGCAGATGGTGGCTCCTCCCAACTCAGTTTTAAACAATTGAGATACAGACATGACTTGATTCTAACCCTAGGTCCTTCTCTTGCTCACATGAGAGTTTTTCAGATCTACAAAAAAACTTTTAATAATGTTTTATAAGTTTTTGCTACTCAATCTCATACTAAATATGATTATTCAATATTTTAAAACAATTTTATGTTATCAATTTTAGAATGTATATGTATATATGTGTCATAAATATAGCAAATATATTAGTTATCTGTAAGTATATATTCCTACTTTTAAAAAAAGAAAACATATCCAGAAATATATTTATTGAAGTTTTATTGATTTATAATTATTCTTGAACTATCTGTAATTATGCTATCATACCTTAAGAGTGGGTGGTAATATATTAAGTAATATATTTCTGTCAAAATTGAAAAACAGAAAGTCTCTACCTATGCCTCAATAATAATATTTATGAACAAATATTTTCTCAACAGCAAAATAAACCCTGGTTAAAAGTAGAGAATTTTCTTATGATGTCTGGAAGAGAAACACGCAACTTTGGGTAGGAGTAACCCTCACTGAAGATGAAAAAAGCAAGCAGAAATCCAGATGCTGTTATTTTTAGTAGTACCTTGTATAAATTATTTTAGAAGTAAAATATACTGGAAATGTAGAACATAAATGACACAAAAAAGAATTGCTTCTGAAAAGAATGTCATTGAAAGTTTTCTTATAAGACATTTGAAGCTCTTAAAAATCAATGGACTAATTAAAAATGGGAAAATATGGCAGCAAAAGGAAATAAAAAGACTGGCTGTGGAAAATATTAGATATCCCTGAATAATCTTAGAACCAATAAAGAACCTCAAAAGTGGGGAAGAGAGAGAGAGAAAGTGAGAGAGAGAGAGAAAACACCTCAACATATTCTTTTGGATCTCAGCAAAAAGTCTTATTTCATTTTGAAAGAACACATAAGGCTGAATTCTTATCCTCTCTTAATTGTTTTGAATACTTTTTGTTTTATGTTTGCCTTTGCCTCAGACTTGGTTCTGAGGATCATTGGATAAATAGAATGTGTGTACTTGAACATGCTAATACCATTCTCAATTCCTCAGTCACAAGACTGTGTTACAGGGACCATTGTTTTATAATAAAATTCTTTAGGTACTTCCAATAATTAAACTGAAAGGGGCCTGGGTCTTACATAATTTAGTATTAGCAATTTGAGGGCAAAGGTATGTAGATAACAACATTTGCCCCTTAATATTTCCAGTCACTAATATGGATATATATCGTCCTTCTCTACTCTCTATATGGGCTTTCTCTGACATTAAAATCCACTCTGGCTATATATCAGATGGGCTGGAAGGAATGGTGAAAAGTCATCTAGACAGTCAGTTAACAAATGTTTATCGAGTACCATAGGATCCACAGTTTGGTATTAAGCAGGACGCTATTTCCCTGCATTGAGGAAGGTCTGCACACCTACCATGACAGGCACGTAAGATTCAACTGGCACCTGTCCTCTGATTTTACTTATTCAATAGCTTGTTAGTGTCTAATGGACTAAACAAACATCTCAGCACTGTATAACACAACTCTATATGCAGTATTTACATATGTGTATCTATATGTGTATATGTATAGATAGATATATAAAACTTGGCATCTCTTCCAGGAGATATGCCAAGATATATTCACAGCTTTATATACACATGTAATTCATGTATTTCTGTGCATATGGCAGTCAGGGGAATATATATAATCAGTAGAACATGTTTTATTCCAGATGTTTTTTACTCGTATTTTCTCACCATCACTAATAAAAAATAACCATAGTTGTTCTACTTGGACAGTTTGATTGGTCTTTAATCCCAAATCTCATTCAAAGAAGGGACACAAAGCATTTTATGTTCTCTAGAATGTGACAAAAATGTTGACATTTCAGCCATTTGTGAAGCATTGTAGACAGAAAGTCCACCTTAACTCAAAGTAAGCTGTAAATCAATCTGAGAGGTTTTATTTTTGATGATTTGTGCTTCTGTCTTTTAGATTTACTTTCCAATATTCACCTCTGCCTAGCTGTTCAATGCTATATCTTCTCTTATCTTCCATTCAAAGTCTGAAAGTCTCCTTGTCCTGTTCAACTTAGAAGCTCATAGACTGAATTCTGGCTCTCAATTAATTTTTCTTCACCATGTCCTACCACTCAGTCTGAGAATCATCGCCATCACACATACCCAATGATTGCATACATATGTCCCTCTTTACCAACAGCCACGTGGTCCCCAACTTCTGCTATTTCTTTTACAAGTATCTCCAAAAATCATACTGTTTACTAAGACTTTACTTCCAAATGAGGGTGTCCCCATTGTTGGATTTCTATCTCTCTATCCCACTTTTATTCTTTTACCTGAGAATAGTTTTTTGTTTTGTTTTTTTGTTGTTGTCATTTTTTGTTTGTTTGTGTGTTTGTTTGTTTGTTTGTTAGGCAAGGCAACCCTTAGTTGACCTCACAGATTGCAAGGATTGTCAGTTTACCATCCCTTATTTTTTTATTTTCTATGCCTACAGCACCTGGTCTTCCCAGGTGGTTTCCCATCCAACCCAAGAACAGTTTTAAATAACTATAAAAATTAACTATCTTCGACAAGTTCCTGGTTCAGAATTTTTCTTTGACTGCTCAGTTCTACTTCAAAGCCATCTGACTTGTTCAGTTTAGTTTCCAAAGCTCTCACACCAGCTAGATTGCTCCCTCTTCTCTCCAACCTACAGTCTTAGAAAAACACATTTGTTTTCTGCACTTTCGTTCACATTCCACCATAGACAGAGGACAGTGTTCCTCCTATTCTTATTCTCAGTACAGACAACTTCACTAGTTCAGGTAGCAACAATGAGAGTTTTCGTTTGCCTGATAAGTCTTCATTTAACAATTACTATCCTCCAGTGACCTTCATTTTGTAAATGATTCTTTTAAAGTACAAAGCAGAAATAAAAACTGAGAGCCAATCTCATGAAGTTAGCATTGTGGGAAAGGAAGAGTATGTCATATTGAGTATGCTCCTGTAAACAGCTCGAAGATAGAAACCATACTGTAAGTTCTTGTTTTATTACCTAGGTCGAAACACAACAGCTCAACAAATATTAAACTACCATGCTGATAATTGAGTGCTGTGATGAGAGAAAGTAGCTATTTGAAGACTACTATGAAATAACAATCCTTATCAAGAAAGCAGTGTTTTTCTGATTCATTTTCAATAAACTTGGCTATTCTGATTTAATTCATACTAACTAAGCAAGCACAGCACTGTTGCTAAAGGGAACCAACTGAGAAACATTTAATTAATCTCCGTGACAACAGGAACCAGCCCAGACTAGTCAGGGGGAAACCGAGTTCAAATTCTGCATCAAGTACTCTGTAATCTTGGTTGGACAAGTTAGTTCATCTTTGTTTCCCTAATCCCCAGTTCCTTATATTAAAAAAGGAAATGATAACTGAAGACTACACATTAATGTATTTAAAGCATCCAGCAGAGTGCCTGATTCAGAGAAGGCACCAAATTATTGGAAACAATTGGTGGCTCTTAAAGGAAAACAATGTTTGCAAATATAAGATAAATGCCTTTTCCTTTCTCTGAGAATTTATTAGTGAGAGGAGTTGGACTGGAAGCATTAAAAAATAAAATGTAGGAAAATACCTCTTTGAAATTCTGGCAATATCGTTGCCCGTTCTGTGCTCTGAAGGGGCAGATCATAGTCTACCTCATGGAGGAAAGAAAGCAAAGCAAAGGAACTGGAGAAGCAGCATAAACTTCTTCAGCTGCTTGACAATGTTGGGCTGAAAAACTAAGACCTTCTTTTAATTAATTTTAGCCATCTAAAGCAGGCTGATTGTATGTGGCTGAAATCAGGACAGTCAGTGCCAAAGCCAAGAAACAAGCGATAGGGCCCTTAATCCCTAGCTCATCTCAAATACAGGGCTGTCAAATCTGAGGAGCATTTGAGCTCCAAGTTAGGATGAGATTGGTGAGTTTAAAAGGAAGGGTCTATCAAGGACTGGATATAAGAGGAGAGTAAAAATTCATCAATAATGAAAAAGGCAATTATTAGGGAGAAAGATTTCAAACCTATTTAAGAGTTTACTTAAAAACTTGACATTGAAGTTTTATTATTAAATGTAGGGACTGGTTAATACTGTTACACCTCACCATTTTAAAAGATGTGTACTGTATTTGAATGATGAAGAATCATGTTTTAATTCAGCTTTCTTTGTTAGAAAGATACATAAGATGCTGTATAAACAATGTTTAGAAAAAGTTGTATTAGTGTGACTAATTCACTGCCTCCCTTCTTTTGTGAGGAAGCTGGATTTGAAAATTAAAATGGATAAAAGAAAACCAGTGGTAACAGTCCTGCTTGATAACTTGAAACAACAAGGGGAAAAAAAGGATGTTTGTTAAAATGGTTGATATTTAAAGTTCATCCATTGGACATAAATAACTATTTAACATCTTGAAGTTTCTCATTTTCATCCTCTACTACTCTTCTATTCAGTCTTATTTGCTATAGAATAGGGTCTACCAAGATTAACCAGTTTATATTTAGGTTCCCATTAAGATTCAGTTACCTATTTTAATATCTGTACCTAGATGCACTTCGGCATAGTTTTGGCATAGATTTTGTACTTTGGTCTTTTAACACCAAATTGCACTTGTGTGGCCCAATGTTTCGTTTCTTTGTTTTAGTTTTCATTATACAACATTTCAAGCAAACACAAAAATAGAATAGTAAAATGAACTTCCATGTATCCATGACTCATCTTCAGAAATTATTGATTTATGGCTAATCTTGTTTCATCTATACTTCCACCAATTCCCAACTTCCTCCACCCTCAAATTATTTTGAACAAATTGCAGGTATTTATATCTCTTCTGCAAATATTTCAATACCAGTGTCTCCAAAAAAAGAAAATCTTTTAAACATACTACAATACTTATAACACATCTACAGAACAAAAGTTTGACAGTTTCTTTTTATCCCTTTTTCTAACCCCTGCGAGCGACTGGGACTGATCACTGCACATAAGAAATGCCCAATCTATGTCTATACCCTGTTTTGATTTTATTATTTCCTACTGCAGTAAATCTAGCAACCCTCTTCTCCATAATTTCCTTGTCTGTCAACAACCAAGAGGAGAGTTCTAGAAAAATAACCACCTCATCTGTGCCTCAGAACCTAAGACTGAGAATTGAGGACTTTTTTACAGTCTTCCCTTCTAGATGATCTGGCCAGACTGCATGAGCAGACAGCTCACTACATCCTTAAATGTGCTCTCAGTTTGGAGTTTGGTCTCCCAAATAGACATAGACTTTTAAAAAACAAAAATAAAAACAAACAAGCAAAATAACAATAATAACTCCGATGCATCGAACGCAGTACTTTGTAAGGTGAAAAAAAAAAAAAGTGCTCAGTAAATGTCATAAACTGACCGATAATTTACTGAAGTAGTTTAATGCAGCACTAAAAAATATAAACAAACTTGGTTTTCAAATTCTGGTCCTACAGTTTACTCTCTGCTTGATCTTTGAAGTGGTGTGCTTGTAAATGTTTCATATCAAGATTTGGGGGTGTGAGGGACCCTGATATGTAGCATTTGCGTATTTCCCTTGTGTAAGCGTTCCCACTAAGTTCAATTTCAGAAAGTCACAGAAGGTGGGAGCTGGAAAAAGATAAGCACAATTGGCTCTCCCAAGCTAATACTAGCAAGCTCCAGCCACTACTGGATCTTGGGTAAATCATAAAAATTCTCTAATCCCCAGATTCATAAATTTTAAAATAGGGAGAATAATAGTACTTACTTCATTGTGTTATTGAGAAGATTAAATGAAATACTGCATGCAAAGCTGTTATTACTGTGTCTGGAACTTATAATGCTTATTATGCATTCAAACAATGTTAGCCTTTTCCATTATTAAGCAATATGAAGGCCAAATGTCACCAATGATCGGTTTTCTAAAAATAACTCTTTTAAAAGAACTTTTGACTATCCCTATATATTTTTATTAAGTGGGGCTCCTGAATGGTGATCCGCAATATTTCTAAACATTAAGGCAAGAAAGTAACATAACACCACCGAATTACTCAGAGAGAGAATATGACTATATTCCACATATTGGCATTAAAAATGAATTCAAATACAACAATTCATGGTTAAAAGGGGATTTAAATCTCAGGGCAAAGCCATATGTCACTGATTTCTATGTCCTCAGCAACATTGCCTTTGAGACATTATGATTATATTTTCTTCTCTTTCGTTGCTCTCAGTCATAGCCCAATTGTAGCAGCACTGACGGCACAACTGTGAACGCACAACTCTATGTTCCATTTTGAAAACTAAAATTCTGTATATGACCATTATGACCAAAACGTACAATTCCAATGGTTTCAAAATGTACATGAAGTAAAAGTTTTAAAAATACAAAATTGACTTTCTTATAAATCCATGAGGATGTAAAATTTGCATTTGTTAATTTTCTTTTAAAACATTTTTTCTAAAGGTGATGATTTTAGATCCTACTGTTTACTGGAAGCATCTGGTGGTTTATTCTCTCCCAGCTTCGAATCTGGTAGTAAGGACTTCCCTTCCCTTTGCTCTAGCTCTGGGTATTGCTCTGCTTCGTGTCTCATGTATAATCTCCTCTCAGAAACTCAGAAAATGATCTCAGAAATGACCCAAGCACAGGGATGAGCCCCATTCTGAACCCAGATCTCCAACATGGCAGGCAGCGGTGGGAATCACACATTAATCCTGCTATGCAATGCAAACTGCTTTTATTAGCTGTACTGCAGAGTAAAATCTAAAACCGGGACGATTTTATTTTATTTACTGATGGCACGATGTCAGTAACTTAATCAATAGATACGGGCTAGAAAGAATGATGCCAACACCTTACCCCTGAGACTTAAGGTTTAGAAGAAAAGTGTATTTTATGAATTAAAAGGAAAACTGATCATATGAAGTTTAATCCTGACAGGGCATCCACTATTTAGATATGGGAGGAGAGAAAGTGATGTGTGTTTCCTCTAGAGACTCTTCAGGCAATAAAATAATAAAATGATACCTGTGAAAAAGGATTCCTTTTGGTGTCCTCAAGGGGAAAAAAAATAATCCTTTTTGAAAATAGTTTCTTCTAACCATGAATGGTGTTATTTATGAAGATTTAACCTATATAACAACATTTTCAAGTTGTTCCATAAAGAAAAAAACTCACCAGATGAAGAAAAATGCTCAAGGACAGCAGTGCAGGAAGCCCGAACCCCAAGGGATGCTGGCAAGGTGCCCCTTCTCTGAAAAGCACAGTCTCTGCTCCACTTTTTCAGTAACTTCCTCCTACTGTCTCCCCAGGTCTCTGCCCAAACCTCAGAGGGACATGTAGGACTTCTCTAGGATGCCTATAATTATGGTTTGAAGAAATAATTTGTGCTACTTACTTTTGTTATTCTAATTCTCTTTCTGTTGTCAAGATAGAAAATGCATCCATCGCTCTTATTGCCACACAAAGCATCAAGGGTTCTCTGAAGCCATACAGCCACCATTTAGCACTTTTAAAGTCAGATCTGAAAATCTGGCACCCAAATATCAATATTCGAACATTCTGTTTCCAGACTAGACATAAATCTTCCATAGCCACGCTCAGCAGTGAGCTAAGTCTTGGACTGCCTTTTTGGCAAGGAGAGAACATAATCAGGACACCTCAACCCTATCCTAATTTTGCCTTATGCAGAGACAGATCCTCATTTGAAAGCACCTTGTGGGCCAGAGAGTGTGTGCCTTGATCATCGCTGAAATGTGCATTTCCGTACAGAGAGACAAAGGAGCTGGTTTTCACTCCCAAGCCCTTTGCTACTTAAATAAAGTTATTGGCTGCCTAATGAATGTTAGCTGCAGTACTCCCTGTGGTCAGCGGGGCTGTTGTTTAATGAATTGCTTAATGTGCTTGATTACTGTTACAATGTTGAATGAGGAAAAGGCAAGGGAGATTTGAAAGATTCACTGGAGGATATGATGAAAATGAATTGGATCAATAGAAACTTTTGCTCATCTCTGAACGGCACATTATGTGCTGTATTGTTAGTGTTGGGGGTAATGCAATTTTGAGGCTTGTTGTCTTTTTATAACTCACCAATATAAATCTCCTTCGACAGTGAGTTTTAGGACTGGCCTTCCTGGAGTTATAAATGATCCCCAGACTCTAGCCCTGGTTACTTACACGGACAGATAAATTAATTAGGAAAACTTTTATGCCAATTACTTTATGCCCTTGGCTTTCATATGTTTCTGAAGAGCAGCAGCTAATTAAAGATATGATTCATAATTACTGGTCGATCAAGTAGTTGAGTAATGGAATCAGGAACTGTTCCAAAGAAAATTATCCATCGCATCATTACTAATTGTTACATAATACATAAGGATGTGGAATTCAAATAAAAAATTACTCATTTTGAAAGGTTCATTCAATTTTCTTAAATTTAACAATTATAAACATGAAATGAGTTCTTGCGATGCTGCATCATGTAGTAAGTTGGTGTTTTTGTATTTTTTAAGTAAATACTTCCACAGAATGAATTCAAAAAACAAAGGCCCAAGTGACTTCAAGTTTTAGTAATCATTAAGTTCTTTCTCTTTCCTATGAAAAGTTCAAACTAAAGAAGATAATAGTCAAAACGCGTTGGCCTTTCTTCTAGCCCTACCCTTGGAGTTTGCTGAAACTCAGAGGGCCCAAATGGGAGGCGCTATTAAGGACCACCCATTGGTGTGCATTGGATTAAGAAAGTTCCCAGGCTCAGAAAGCCTAAGAATGTTAATACTTGGAGAATACAGCAATCTCCCCAAAGGAGACAGTTGTCAAAGGTTGTGTCCTAGCTTAAGGTAATTATGGCTCTTTGTTTGAAGGGAACACAAGACCAGAAAGGTGGGGATAATCTCACACAGAGCAGAGCTTTATGAGGAAGGAGTGAGGAGAGCCTCACCACCCTATACCAGCAGTGGTCTATAGTTTGCATTGGGTGGAATTAGGGCCTCCCATCTGTGAGCGTTCTACCAGCAAGTAGCTCCTGATTGATGCAAACCCACCTTCCATACACCCTGAGTGATGCCTAAAAAAATCCTTCCTCTCTTATTCCCCCTCAAGATCTCCCTGTCTTCCTCTCTTTTCCTTTCCAATTCCTGATTCCAGCTCCTGTGACAATCCAGAGTGGCATCCATAGTGATAGAACAAAAGTGGACAAGAGAATAGAGAAATAGTAAATTGAAGTTTCAGTCCACTTCTTTCATCTGCCAGTGCTCAGTTAGTTACAGTCCTGTTGAAGAACCCCCCATTTCAGTCCCATTTTCTCCCCTAAAACCCACTATCTATATCCTCTAATTAAATACCTAAGGCACAGAACTGAGTATTCTATGCTTTTATCTAATCAAGAAAACTTTATTATCAGGAACTGTGTAGGGCACTGGAGAGAAAGACAAGAGGTAAAGTCTCCAGCATCAAGTCCCTCCTAGTCTCCCAGAGCAACAATATGAGAAGTACACTGATGGAGCCTCCAGAATTCAGATAGAGAACAGGAGAGACAGCATTCTGGGTTGCAATGAACCTCAGATATGAAGATTTCACTGGAGAGACAGAATTAAGTAAGTTGGAAGAATCTTTGTTATATTATTAAGGACTAACTCCTTGAAAAATGTTGGCTTCTATTTTCATTTGAATGTTGGAAAAAAACATGAACCAAAGCATAGAGGCAGGACATGAACTGCATTAAATGTCATAGGTGGCTTAGACTGGGGACAGCCTAGGGAAGAGGAGGCAGCTGAAGCGGTTGCACAAAAGTCAAAACCAATTGTCAATTTATGAGCACTTAAGTTGCTTCCACACATTGGCTATTGTAAATAACACTGCAATGAACACCGGGGTGCATATATCTTTTCAAATTAGTGTTTTGAATTTCTTCAGATAAACACCCAGAAGTGGAATTGCTGGGTCATGAGATAGTTCTATTTTTAATTTTTTGAGGAATCTCCAGATTGTTTTCCATAGTGGTAGTACTAATTTGCAATCCCAACAACAGTGCATGAAGTTTCCCTTTTCTCCACATCCTCACCGACACTTATTGTTTGTTGATTTATTGATGATAGCCATTCTGATAGGTGTGAGGTGACCTCTCATTCTGATTTTAATTTGCATTTTTCTGATGATTAGTGACGTTGAGCATCATATGTCTATTTATTGGCCATCTGTATATTCTCTTTGGAGAAATGTCTATTCAGGTCTTTGGCCCATTTTTTAACTGGATTGTTCATGGGGGTTTTTTGGTGTTGCATTGTATGAGTTCTTTATAAATTTTAGATATTAACCTCTTATTGGATGTATCATTGACGAATATCTTCGCCCATTCAGTAGGTTGTATTTTTGTTTTGTCAATAGTTTCCTTTTCTATGCAAAAGCATTTTAGAAAAATAAGACAGAGAAAGACAAATACCTTATGATTTCACTTACATGTGGAATCTAGAAAACAAAATAAATGAACAGCAAAAAAAAAAAAAAGTGCAAGTTGTCAGATGGAACGGGAGTTTGGGGGCTGGGTGAAAAAGGTGAAAGGATTAAGAAGTACAAATTAGTAGTTACAAAATAGTTATGGGGATGTAAAGTATGGCACAGGAAATACAGATATTAATATTGTAATAACTACATATGGTGCCAGGTGGATGTTAATCAGGAAGATCGCTTCATAAATTACATAAATGTCCAACCACTATACTGTACACCTGAAACTAATATAA
>NW_011888839.1:7517697-7543752 GCF_000151845.1 Pteropus vampyrus | reverse complement strand
AAAAAAAAAAAACAGAAACAGACTCATAGATACACAGAACAAAGTGCAAGTTGTCAGATGGAACGGGAGTTTGGGGGCTGGGTGAAAAAGGTGAAGGGATTAAGAAGTACAAATTAGTAGTTACAAAATAGTCATGGGGATGTAAAGTATGGCACAGGAAATACAGATATTAATATTGTAATAACTACATATGGTGCCAGGTGGATATTAATCAGGAAGATCGCTTCATAAATTACATAAATGTCCAACCACTATACTGTACACCTGAAACTAATATAAAATAATATCCTATGTCCAAAAACAGGTCAAAACCAAAGGCCCCAACTGGAAAGTATAAAGAGCCGTAAGCATTTATCACCCAAAATAGGATCGTAGGAGCCCCCAGCCATTCACAAGCTAGTTATGAGATAGAGCTGTCAGGTGACAGGCAATGAAGGTGACCTTGGGCTGAACGCCACAGAGGGAAAATGTGAATAAATACTCACTGTGGGAAGGCTAGTGTGTAGTCTCTATTGAGAGGCAAGTGCAAATAACATGCATTCAATCTTTAATTAGAATTCTACTTCATGTTTTTCTTCAGGGCAGGTCACATTTATACTACAAGTTGGTAAGAGTTCTTCAGTAGCTGGAGGCACAGACCTCAGGGCCATTTAACTAAAATCTCCTCCAAGGAGAAAGGGCAGGACTACTTAGAAAGAAATTATTGCATAGCCAGAGCTAACGTTTCACTCTGGAAGAGAAGCAGTCCTCTGTTTTGAGACTGGAGATTTGACCAAGCAGTGTTGGTTGTCTTTGTGTCAGTTTCAAAGCATTGCACCTTGGCAAGAGCAGCAAGAATCAAGTGCAAAAGAAAAAGAACGAAAAAGATTTCAGACACACCACCTGCTGAGCTTTCTCAATTTAACAAACTTATGTGAGGTCTGGAGAGAGCAAATGAGTGCTTTTAGGATATTACATCAAGCCTTTATTCACGTGGTGGCAGCTTCCAAAGGCTGTTCTATTACCCCAGAAAACCTGAAGGGCACCTGCATGGCCCATTAGGGCAAATTTAACCAAATGCATCAGTCATTGGTATAGTATTTGAGAAATGGGACTATAAAGCAGATGTCTTCTGTTCCTGTACAACTCCTCAGCAGTGTTGGCTTGGAAAACAGAATTCCATGAATGTTAGAAATAGTTTCCTTAACTTTAACATGGGACCCAAAGCACAAGGGTGCCCACCTCCAGACTAAGCCATTTTAAATGGTGATAAAGTGAGTCAACTAAAGTCACTGCCTCAGTCCTTTAAACACCAGAGTTATATGAGCTGGAAGGGAAGAACCTCAGAAAGTCTTTTTACTCAGCACTCTCCCCTCCTCCTTTCACATCTCTTCCTGGTGAAAGCATAGACTATTAAGATAGATGGATATGTAGCAGATATACAGATTTAATTAGTATTCCCTCTACTCTACTCTATGTAAATGAGAAAAGTTGTTCCCAGATTGTGCTCTCTGAAGGAACAGATCCCCAGCTCACCAATGATAGGCACTCAAATAGTGCACATGTGCATGGCTAAAAACTGAGTGGGAAGGAGCAATCTGTTGCCAGGATTCATGCCCAGTGCTCTCCCAAGACCTCAGTTCTCCCAGCAAGCTCAGATAAAACCCCATACGGAGGAATTGCTCAGCAGAACAGGAGAAGGGAAATAGGTTACAGTCCGTGCTATAAGGGGAGGAAAGCCAGGGGCAGCCTTAAAAGCATGGACTAGGTTTCTCTCTTCTCCTTTCACAGTGAGTGATACCTTTCAAGCTGTTGACCTTTTGCCTTTGACTCAGGCCAGGTACTGAAGCTCAAGTTTTCTATTCACCTGTCATTTTCAAACCTCTATGAAAGAGGGCAGTCACTATAACAGGAATTATTTTCACGACTGTTTTAAAGACAATTTCTCCAAGAAAAATTATGTTAAGTTTAGGCTTGGCAAAATCTTGTTCCGCATTTTTAAAAATCGGCATTCTCTTCTGATGGGCATTGAAAACTCAAGCACTATTTCTAAGGCTCCTGATAGTAGCCACTCTCTTAGGAGTAATAATATTACATGACTCCGTGCCAAGGAGGTAAATCACAGGGGAAGCCAGCTTGACAGTGTTAGAACTAGCATCATTCAGTTGTCGACATTTCAGGCATGTCACTGAGGACCTGACCACACAGAAGAAAGGCAGCTACTTGGTGGTTTTATCTTTCCCTGCACCCATCTTGCTGTGTGATCTAAATATAGTTACTTCACCCTTTCTATTGTGGTATGTTCAAATGCAAAAGAGTTACCAGGATTTATTGGAATTACTGTTTAGCACTCTCTCCTTTAAATAGTTTTCTGACTCAGAAAGTCTTGTGTAGATTGTTATTTTGAGCCAGATTCTCCCAATGTGGAAACTTCTTAGGATTGCATTAGGCTCTTGGAGGAATGAACTAACTCTTTCATGCCTGTGGTGCTGCATCTAATAACTATTATTGCACAATACATAAATGCATTACAAAAATTGACTAGGCTTGACTACTAAGCAAAAGAATCATTTTTCCCTCTGACCACCAAACCTGTGAGAACTCTTATGTAGGCTGCAAGCCAGTCTAGGGCATGGTCACAAGCAAACAAAGACAAAAGTATGAAAGAGTTGGAAAAATTGAAAAGAATTTTTGGTGATAGAAGCTGGTGTCTGCTAGACTATAATTCTCTAAATTAACTGGATTCTCTGAATTCTTTCCATTTTATTGCAGAGGTGAGATGCATATGATATTGAAAGGCAATTTTTTAATGTCACTTTTCAGCAAGAAAATGTTCATCAGCCAATGGCCCCTTTTAAAATGCTAATCTTTATGGGATCTTAAACTTGCCTTAAAAGAAAAGCTCACCATTCACAGGACTTGGGAAAAGTCTCCTTTAAACAAGCATTGAGAGTATTCAGACAGAGAACACACTCAGGCTTTAAATACCATCTCTACGTAGACAACTTCCAAATTCCTACCTCTAGCCTAGACTTCTCTCCTGAATTCCAGACTCGCATATCCAACAGCGTATTTGACATCTCCTCTTAGATTTCTATGAACCTTTCAAGTTTAAGATGTCAAAAACTAAATTCCTGTTCTTATCCCTTCTCAATCTGTTATGCCCACCACTTTTCTCATCTCAGTAAATGGAACAACCATCCTTCTAGTTAAGCTAAAACTCTGGAGCCATCATTGATTTATTCCTTTCTCTCACAATTTACATCCAGTTCATCATAGACTCCTGAGGCTCAACTTTGAATGTATATCAAGAATCCAACCACTTCACCACCACTGGTGTCATCTGATCTAGCCATTATTATTTCTCACCTCAATAATGACAAGAACTTCCTAACTAGTCTCCCTCCTCCAACTCATCTCCCCGCAAAGTCTACTCTCAACACAGCAGCCAGAAGGACCCTATTCAACCTTGTCATGTTGCTCCTTTAGCACATCTTCCAATGGCTTTCTATTTCTTTCAAGGAAAAAATCAAATATTTCCCAATGCCTACAAGACACAACAACTCGCTACCCAGCTTCTTTTTGTCCCATTCTTCACCATTCTTCCCTTCCTCTCTCCCTTTCTCCCTGTTTTCATCTTTCCCTCCTCTCTGTATACAGTCTTTCCTCAGAGCCTTTGCAATGACTATTCTCTCTACCTGGGATACTCTTCCTCACTGATATCCATGTGGCTTGCTTTCTTATATCTTTTAAGTCTTTGTTCAAAGATCACCTCCTCAGTGAAGTCTACCGTGACTGACCTATGTGAATGGCAGATCCTACCCCTTCACGGCTCCTCCCCATTATCCTTCTTCTGCTGTACCGATTTTCTTTAATATCACCTTTCAAAATACTATAAATGTTTATTAATTATGTTTTCTATTTACTCTCTCTTCCTTACCACTAGAATATGAGTTTCCTTGGGAACAAAAACATCTGGATTTTGGTCTATATTTTTACTTATGTAAACTCAGAACAATGCTTAGCAAATGGTCTTTTCTCCATATACATTGGCTGAACAAAAGAATGTCTTTTTCTTTTGAAACAATTTGCTTGGCAATGAAAATATTGAGTCTGCTAACCCCCAGAGAGTCAAAAATAGTCAGAAGTAGCTACCATGTCTGTACCACATACGCCTAATTTTTTGTGAACTATTAGTTTCCACAGAAATTAATGTGAACATATCAATAATGTTTTTATTAATATAACACTAAAATTTATTACTTACATATCAGACAGAGAACATGTTTTAATGGAGGAGTAGGGAAGTGAGAGTTAGCAGATATACTTTTAAAGTATACGTAAAGCTAGAATTTTCTAAAAAATAAAATAGTACTTGGAATTTCTTTACTATCTAAATAAGTATTAACGTGAAAAAAATTGTTGTATTAAAAAAACAAACACTTGTTCTCAGGAATCTGTTATTAATAGCAACTCTTCTTGAGGAGCTCAATATGAATATGAATATGAAATAAAATTTCATCCTTATGGTGAATTTGGGGCTATTAAGGAGTGGTGAATAGTAAAGCCTATGTCCCTTCTACATTCTGAGCCAGCTAAGAGATGGACACGGAATGTGGACAGATAGAGATCAAAATAGGGAGAAAATAGTTTAACCTGTGACGAAAATCACGTATCCTTCCACTAGCATACAACCCCAACACACGCACTGACCTTGGGACCCTCCACTGAAGAAAGAGCTTGGATCTGCTTAGTAGATATTTTACCAAGCCAAATAAACTGGAAAACACTGCTGAGCTGCAATAGTGAAGAGAGGGCTGCACCTGAGGGCAGATGTGAACCTGAACAAAGTGTGCTAATCACATAGGGGCAAGAGCAGAGTGGAGCTCACTGATGTGGCAGGCAGATTTGAAAGAGCCAGGCAGGAAAGCCCAAGTCACACATGTCCAGGCTCCTTTTCCAGCCTCAGGGATCCAATAAAGAACTTCTCTATCCTTGGACAAAGGTTTGTGAGAGAAAGAAAAAAAGGAGGACGCCCTCTTCCCGGTAACCCGAAATCATTGGAAAATTGTTCTGCTACCCTGAGAGTTAATAGAATAAAATTAAAGGCAGCCTCATTATGCATACTAAATTTCTTATCTCTTTTAAACCAGAGGACACCAAACCAGCTACAGAATCTTACTCAAGATCTCCAAGTCCAAATAATGTTTTCTACCACCCTCACTTATACATGCATATATACACAGAACTCCTTCAGATTTGAAGTAGCATATGTTTTCATCACCATCTCTACCAGCAAACCAGTCCCCCTGAACCATCTTTTTGCTTTTCATGCCTGCTTCAAGAAACCTTACATTCTGGGAGTTTCAGATGAAATATCACAACATTTGTTGTCATTGTAAAAGATCATTTAATATTCCGTGGGCACATGCCATATGCTTTGAAGGAAGATGATAAGTACTGTTTTGTCACTTTTTCTTGGCAAAATGCAAAATGGAGTGAAAACAAAGACACTTTTCACACATGAAGCTTTAAGAAAATATTGGGAAAAATATTGCAACCCAAGTTACAACGTGCCACTTCTGAATTTTATTGGTTAGAAAAGGAATTCATAGTTATTATACCACCATTTTACAATAGATAGCTGTTCACACAGAGCTTGGCCAACTATGTTTTATGGAAATATACATGGTCTGTTCAATGAGTGAAAGAAGATCTGTTTTTCCAACTTATGATGAATTCAACATGCAGTTATTTTCTTAAATAAAAGCAACTACCCCTACCCCAGCCTTACACTAGGGAGTGAATCATGACAATGTGACCCATGGGCAAGTGCTCTACAATGGGCTTAAGGTTCACAGCACTAGAATTAAATACTTTAAAATAGCATAGTTAATATCCCAGGTAATAATAAAGAGAAACACCAAGTAATATATAATCATAGTATCATACTGGATAGAAAATCAATGGGAAAACTAGGTAACTGTTCTGCAGTAGTCTCTTTATGTTGTGGCAATAGTGCGTGGAACTGTAAAATGTATAGAGACATTAAGATTTAAAGTTCTAGTCACTCATTACAAAAAAAAGAGAACCCTATCATATGACTGGAATTAAAGAAATATTAATTAAAATATATTCAAAATATGATACACTATAAATTGTGCTTTAAGCGACACCACAACTGTATTGATCTCAAATGTTGAAGCAATACATGCAAAGTGCTATCAATCAAATGAGAATCATTCCTAAAAGATTAAGACCAACTTTGACACAGTGAGGTTGTTATTAATTTCTAAAATAGTCATCTGGTTACACATTGTAATCTTAAATAAACAATAGTAGGAGTATTTTAGGCCTTTATGGGTTGCTGCTGAAACGTAGTTTTCACCATAAAGTGGCTCATTGAATAACTTCACAGAAATGAAATTGTTTTGCCTTGCCTTTTCCAACTGCAAAATGGGCTTAGATCCAAGGAAACTTCCATCTCAGTATGAACTTGTCCTGAGCTCCTAAGAGATCATTCCTAAATGGGACTGTTGTCAGAGAGAAAGGTATGAAAGGAAGAGTATTCCGAAACAAGTATTGGAAACTACAACGCCAGTTAGGCATATGAAGATCCACACTTTTTACTCTAGACAAAGCCAGTGAGGTGTGCATTGGTAGGAGACATGCTTATTATGCCAAGTATGTCTGCCAAGAGCATTAACCCTGCGGCTCCTTGATATGTATTCCATCTCTCTGGAGAGTGTAATTAGCCAAAAATGTGATGTCAAGAGAAAAAAAATTAAAAATGTGTTTAAACAATACAAAAATAATCATTCATTTTCATATTTTTCCAAATATCAAATGAAAACTGGCAACTATCAAAAAATACCCAGTCCAGAAGAGGCAACTTAGCTAAATATATATTTTTTTCTACAATGTATGTTCAACTGATCGTCTTAGCCAGAGCTGACTTCTTACAAGTTGCTTTGCCAGACACAACAGAGATCAGCACATCACTGTGATTAGCATCATGTGAGGAATAAACAGTCCGTGGCTGAAGCAGCAGGCTCTAAATAGCTTTCTAACCCAGGTTTGACCAAGACATGTTATATACCCAGAAATTTGCTCAATTACCTATGTAGTCATTTTCTCTCATATTCATCATGTCCTTTGCAGTTTCAGAACATGTATGTCTAAATAATACCAACTGTAATTTTTGTTCAGTAAAGGTTGGAGCATATTGTGTCTGGTGTAATGCATCTCACTGAATTTTTTATAATAATTTGGAAAGCCATGCCTATTGCTTTTTCTCCCATTACATTTTAGAAATAGGATGTGTGTGTGGGGAGTGGGGAAACATGTATTAGATATCTATAAGATATAGCTTTAATGTATTCAGCTGTAGATGTTCCTACATAAGCACATACAGAATATTTAAGTGTCAAGTCACTCTTTTGAGAAATGGATCAAATCTAGAGTGTTTTTATGTGCTCAAATTTGCATGTTTCTGTTTTTGAGAAATATTTTATAACCCATGTAGTTAAAGAGTTCCTTATCAACTATTAGCTGATCTGAGAAATGTTTATACTAGAAGTACCTGAAAGGCACTCCAAGAAATCCACATGCCTGCTAGTTCAATAGGAGCAGCTCCATTCTGTTAGACACTAACGCATGCCGGTCAATTACACCCGCATCCGCATTGTTGTCATTTGCAAAGAGTGAATGCTGATCAAAGCAACTGTAATGCTGATAATAAATCTAGTTTGGAATTTTGATTTAAAGAAAAGTTTCTAACTTACTTTTTAAATTAATAAAACTGAGTTTATGAGAAAAACTGGACTTTGAGTAAACATATTGGATAAGAAACCCATTGTGTAATATAAAGTAAATAAGTTAGCAGTTCTCTTGTAAAATTATAGAAACAATTGATTCACATATTAAATCGATCTTTGACATTTCAGTATAGAATTAGAATGAGTTGAAATTAGAAAGATAAATCTTAAGTTACTGGGCATTCTTTTCTGAAGTGTGCTTTATCCCAAATATCTTGGGGGAAAAAATGCACCAAAAATTTATGTTCAGCTCATAAAGAGATTTGGGGGGGTGGGGGCGGGGACTGACCAGCATGGACAATCCACTCAGTATGCAATATCCTTGATTTCCAAATATCCATTGTCTAAATTCACAGTAGTAATTTCCTGAAAACTTGCCATAAATTTCCCAGTCTTTGAAATAGCACCACTGCCACCTTCCCCATTATCTAGCAAAGCTGTAACCTGTAGTTAATGTGAAAGTTCTAAATGCTTCGGTCTGGAGTACTGATAATTCAGTTGGGAGCTTAAAAATATAACATGATTCTTTTATTAAGTATCTTCTTGCTTCTTAGAAACAGGTTAAATATGTTTATTTCTTACTTTTCGAAGACTTTATTAATCCTGATAATATATAATAACTTATAATATGTAATATATAATAGCTGTTGCTACCAAAGGTCCAGTTTATCACCCAGAAGCAATTCCTACACTGGCAGAATTGGTTCAACCTAGGTGAAGGTGCTTTAAGCTCTTCAGGGAGGAGATGTCACATAAGTTTAAAATATTAGTGTTATCTCTTTAAATGCAATTATTCTTATTAGCTAGGCAAAGGCCCTGGAGAAGAGAAGAGCTAACAGAGAAAGCAGGGTCACTGCTGGAGTTTGAGGCTGGGAGTCAGGAGAGTTGGCTCAAGCTTCAGATCTCTCTCCAACGGACTGGATTACCCTGAGTAAAATTACATAGCTTCCTTTGGCCTCAATTTCCTCATTTTATTTATTTATTTATTTTTTTAAATAAGAGAGTGGGTTAGAGCAAGTATCAGCAAACTTCTGTAGAGAGCTATACAGTAAATATTTTAGGCTTTACAGATTATATATGACTTCTGACACATATTCTTCTTTGCTTTTTTTTCCTAAAAATGTAAAAAAAATTTATTCCTAGCTCACAGGCCATAGAAAAACAGGTGGCAGGCTGGTTTTGGCCTGTAGGCCACTGTTTGCTGATCCCTGGATTAGAGGATAATAATGTTTCTCATAGAGCCAAAATTTAATGATGCTATGATTAACCATGATTTCAAATCACTCTCCCATAGGTTAATACCATGGAATCCTGGTAACCAAAAAAAGAGAGGCTGTCAACACTATCTCATAAATGTTTCAAACTCTCAAATTACTGCAAAACTTTCAATCAAGCAAACATTTGTCAATCTTTACATTTCAGATAATTGTATACCTACATAAAGAAGGCATTATTTATTCCACATGGATGATTTCTTATCCTGAAGGATAAATATTATTTGTACAGAAACAACATAAGAAGATGAAAGCAATCCACGTGTCAAATATAGCTTACAAGATCAATTCACCAGTATATCAACAGTACCTTACGTCACCACGGACAACATCCCAAAGTGAAAGGCAAATAAAGGCCCAGTATAGCTTCCAGTCTTATGCAATAATGTAGATGGACTTATTTCTGCTCAATAATCACTATACTGATCCTTGGGAGCAAAGGTTAATAAATATTCTGTATATTCATTCTATTTTTTTTTAAGAAATAGAAAGGAAACTATCATTTATGAACAACTGGTATGTGTCGATTCTTTGAAATATATCAATAGTCATAATAACAAATACTTATAAAGTCTTTCTATGATCTAGTCATTGCTACAAATACTTTATATGTACTAACTCATTGAAAGCTAAGAACTATCCTATGTGTTAAGTATCATTATTAGCCCTATAAGATAAATATTTTATCACTGGTATTTTTTACAACTGAGGAGTAAAGCATACAGGGCTAGCTACCCCAAATCTCCTCCTTGTGTCTTTTCTTTTTTATTTTTATTTTTTGTTTTTTTGGTTTTTTGTTTTGGGGGTCTTTTTTTTTTGCCTTACCTTTATTATTTTTAAATGAGATGTGACAATATGCATACATGCATATATAATTACTTACACACAGATTAGAGCAAAAATTAGAGTCCATCTAAGTCCAAATCCAAGGTGCCAGCTCTCCCCATAATGCTAAGGATAGGATTATGTTCCAAAGCCAAGAATCACTTGAAATATAAGTTCTTCTGTCACACAGGTTCCAAGTGATTCCCAAGACAGTGCCATATTCTCAGGACTGAAATACAATCCACTATAAAGCATATGCCCATGGTCCATCAAGGACCTAGTATGGAATTTTAACCAGTAAGAAGGATAATAATACCTTTGAAACTTAAGGTTACGGGTGAGTAACTGTTTTGATATGCATGTGCTACTTTAAAATGCTTCGGTGGATTAGAAAAAGCTAATGTGGTAGCTCTAACTGTATTTAATTCAAAAACAGGAAGTAGCTTGGGTCCTTGGAATATCTTATTTCTCATGCTCAAGTACTAAAGACTAAAAGCAAGACTTTACCCCTAATATTGAGCTTAAAATCTTTGTAGAAACTGAGCTTTATTTTGAGGATCTGATTTAGGCTTAATTTCCGTTGAGTGTACAAAACAAAACTGGTTACAGAAAACAGATATGGTGGAAAGAGAACAGGCTTTGCATCCATTCAGACTGGGAGCTGAATCCCAATTCCATCGCATGCTATCTACATGCTTAGACATATCACTTAATCGCTCAGACCCTCAGCTTCCTCGTCTGCAAAGAAGGCACAAATTATACCTGCTTTGTACAATTGGTCTAAGATTGGAGGTAATGGGAGAATGCCCAGTATATAATAGGTATTTAATAAAAGATAGTTCTTTGGGTAATTAGATATCGGTGGGTTTGATATGGCATGAAAAGGGCTTAATATTTGTGTAATGCAACCAATCTTCCCTACATAATTTTTCCAACCTCATAATTATCCACAGAAAATCATTCAGTTTCCCAAATTACACTGTGTCATGTCACAGTGTTTCTTTCAATCAGAAATATTTATTATCTTTAAGTAGAAATACCAAGAATTGTTCTTTCTTATCTAAATGTCTACTCTCCACATACAGTGGCCACAAATGCCTTAATCCAAAATAAAAAGAAATAGAACCACCTTGCATGACAAGGCAGAGAGAAGCGATGGTTTCAGCTTGCTATAGAAAATGTTTATTTGAAATTTAAACTACTTCAGAACATGACCAAAAATAACAGGAAAAGTATCCGAAAAGAAAGTGTAATAACAGAAAATAACTTTCTGTGCAAATTGAGTCATCATGCAGAAAAATTGTAGCTAACTAAGTGTTACCAATGTAAAACTTCATACCTTCAATTTCTCATGGACTTTGGTTGCTCTTAACAGAGTGCTCTGCTTCCTCACATTGTTTACCTTGTTGCATTAACTACTGAAAGGCAAAACTAAATCATATGTTCGATCCGAATATAGTTTTAACCAAGACATTGATACAATTCTCCCCTTGTCCTTGCACTTTTATTTAAATATTTTTTGGGGTTTGGAATATTTTTAAACCATAAAAAATTTGCAGTACAATACTCCCCTGAAGATAAATAAGCATTTCCCTCTGAGCCACCTGAGAGTAAGTTTACCAACATGATTCCCCATCACTTCTGAATATTTTAGTATATAATTCCTACAAACAATGACATTCTTCTATGGACTCTCAATAAAACCATCACAATCGGGAAATTACAATGATACATTGTCATCATCAAATCCACAGATTCTACAAGTTTCACCAGTAGTTCCCATAAAGTCTTCAGTAACAAAAGGATGTCTAAAATTATGCCTTACATTAGTTGTCATCTCTTTAGTCTCCTTCAGTCTCAAACAGTTCCTCATTTCTTTTTTCACTTATATATTCTTGGCGCTTATGAACAACAATAGGCTAGTTTCTAGAATAGCCCTCCAAGTTGGGTTTGTCTGATATTTCTTTATGATTAGAGTCAATTTTTTTTTAATTTGGGGCATAAATGTTACAGCAGGTATGCTATATTCATTTTTATACATCTTACCAGGTGGTATATGATTTTGAATTGTCCCATTATCGATGATGTTATCTTTCTGTTATCTTTTATTATGATTAAAGTAGAGTTGGCCAAGTTTCTCCACTGTAAAGTCTCTCTTCATAATTAGTAAGTATTTAGGGGAGATACTCTGAGATGAGGTGAATATTCCATTTTTATCATACTTTTACCCACTAATGTTAGTATCCATTGATGTTTAACAAATGGTGCTTATCTAATTAATCATTCCTTCTACATTTATTAGTTGGGAAAGCTCTCTCTTTTTACCATTTATTCATTTATATATTTATATATGTATTGGTTGCTTTGAGGCTCAAATTATCCCAGATTTGGCCAATGGGAGCCCCTTCAAACTGACGTGTGTAGCCTTTTGCCTTGTCCTCATCTTTCTTTGAGCATTTCCTTAGTTTCTGGCACAATAAAATGTTTGAGGATTATTGTTTACTTACACAGCTCCAACTGTAAAACCTTCTATTTTTCCAGGGAGTCCTGATTCTTTTTAGTTGAGAATTGTATTTAAGAAACCAAGATCTGGGCACTAAATGTGCCCCTTGTTGGTGGGATAGTATTGCTCACAGACGCATATACATATGGGCCCAATCTAACAACACAGTGTTTATTCTAGTTTTCTCCCTTTCCATATGTTTAACTCCATTCTCCAATAATGAGAAACCTAGTTTCTATTATCCTTATTATATTAGAAGTAATATGTTATCCTTATTATATTTATTACTCTAATCTCTCTTGTATCTAAACATCTCTTTACCCAGACTCTACCATCTCACTACCATCAAAAGGACATCCTTTGCCAGTCCATGCAGGTTTTGACAGCTCATGCCAGGCCCCTTCTGCCACTGCCTTCCCATCCCTGCTCTCCAGCCCCTTGTGGATACCTACTTTGGTGAGCTCCACATGATAGATTTTAGACTGAGTTATTCAGGAGGCAAAGAAGGCAAAGAAGGCAGGTAGGTAGAAAGAAAAAAATCTCCTTGCCCTTTTACTTAGATTTTATTGTGGGTTTTGTTCTTATTTTAATAGTTTCAACTATAAATACAAAGATATGTATATGTGTGTGTGTATATATATATATATATAAACTCATAAACTGCCTTATGTGTTATTTGAAGGGTATAAACAATATGAAATGTTGCAAACAAAATTTTCATTTGGAGGAATTTCAAAGCAATTCTGAATAGTATGAAAGTAGAGTCTTGATCAAATCTGCATTTTAAGATCTCTCAAAACATTCAAGTCTATTTTCAGTACCATGCTCTACTCCACAAACACCAAGTCAGATTAAAGGAATGGCCCCAGGAATGTTAGTGGCGCTTTTGATTCCACATACCTTCTTACTCACACAGATAGCGTGTACTCCTTATGTGATATTAAGCGTTTTGCTTAATGTTTCTATGAACTGATTTCGTCATCCATGAAGGGGAAAGGATAGCTCCCTTGCCAACCTCACGGGAATGTCATTTTGATTTTCATAAAGCACAGACCAGAATTTCTCAGTAGTAGTCAGTATATTCTTGTCCAGAGACCTGGAGACACACCATCACAAATCCATGGAGTAGTGATCCCTGTGGATTTAGGATTGAAAGAAGGAAAATCTTCTCAGTTTCTATCAAGTGATGGTGCAGCTCTATACAACCTGTCCCTACAATCTTAAAAGGAAGGTCTTCAGACCTTGAGTGGTCATGGAGCCAGTGGCCAATAGCCTCCAACAGAAGACAGAACACTGTGGTTCAGAAAAGATATTAAGTGGACAGGGTCCTGGACATGCCTATCCGTGTCCTGTCTACCAGATGTATTTAGCAAAGGTAGGAATCAGCAGTCCTGCCTCTGCCTCCCTTGTCTACAACTGAAGATGTACTCAAGAGTAATTTACTCAAACTGTTTGAGTCTAACTTTCTCATGGCATATTATGGGGTCAAATGAGATAACATATGTGAAAAGATCTGACTTAAGTTAACCTTTTAATAAATATTAGTAAATTCTACAAGTTTTTGTCTGATCCTTTTAAAAATATGTACAAGGATGTTTACTGCAGTTTTATGGTGGCAAAAACAAAAAACACAAAACCAGAAACAAAGCGAATGCCCATCGTAGAGATAATGGCTGAATAAACTCACATATATCCACACTAGGCAAATAAAAAAGAAAATCACAACAAATTGAATAAAGAAGCAGATATATACATTTAGTTATCTTCCATTATGCAGACATTAAAGAGATTTATAAAAAGTATAAAACTATGCCACTCTTTACATTGACTTTTGATCTCAAAAATACATGTATTTTTCATTAAAAATATTAATTGTGTTACATGTATGAGTTTACCATTGTTATTTTAAATTAATTAATACATAAATATTTTTAACACTTCTCATCCAGTGAAGATAATAAGGAAACTATAATTTTTTATTGAGATACAATTGACATATAACGTTATATTAGTTCAGATGTAGGGAAACTACATACTTAATTAGAAAAAAGAAAAAAGAAAAACTAGACAACCTAATAGAAAAATTGGCTAATGACTTAAAAAGATATTTCTCAAAAAGAAAATCCAAATGTCCACTAATTATATAAAAAGATTTCTTAACCTAACCTTCGAAGTAACATAAAGCCAATTGTTTTGCTAGGAGGGTTTCTAGTTACTAGAAAATTATTCTTCATTGAAACTAAACCTAATTTGAATCTAGAGATAAATAAAGAGAGAGCATTTTCCCAGTTATTTAAACCAGAAGGTTATATTGGTTACATTGCCACTGAGTGGTTGAGCTGGAATTTAAACACACCATTAAAATAAAATAGTCGTTATCCGATGAGCAGGTGTCCCAATGAGCATGAGAATACATTACTTATACTCATCCATGATGTAAAATTGCTTAGAATATTTCGCCGGTCCACCTTCAAGATTTCTGTAAAAATCAGAGAAAGACTGATTTGTAAAAATGACTCAATAACTACATAAATATGAGAAATCATCATTTGTTTTAGTATTGCTTTTAGCCAAAGAATCTTAGATATTAGGTGAGTATTTGGGGCTGCAATGTATTACAGATAAGCGAGGTCAGGAAGAAAGGTGCCCAGATTCCTGCCTAGCCAGGTAGTATGGGAGGCTCTGCAGATAATAAAGAAATGATTGCCTAATCTGAGCCTATACAATGATATTCATAGTTATTCGACAATATATACAGCACATTCTCAGAGAAACATAATAGCACAATATTAAATTCAGAGCACAAAGTTTTAGGGAAGAAGAAATTTCAAGAAAATAAATGATAACCATTTTGAGCCATCTTTGAACTGTAACTTTGGAAGAGAAGATAGAGGGTTAAAATGCCTTCGCATATCACCTGTGCCCATATATTGTGGCTGCCTACTTCGTGACTTTGAGAACCACAACTTGCAAACCTCCAGGTACCTGGGGACATTCTCTGCCATTAATTTGGGAGCAGTACTCCCTTTGCAAGAAGCAAGAAATCTAGTGGAAAAATTAATGGCAGGATGTGGCCTTTTACTCAGTAGAACATAGACAATCATTCTTTGTGGTGCTAAGAGGAGACAACTAATTGCAGCATTGATGTCTGTGCCGAGTTCGCAGGTCTAACCACAGAAATACTTGACACTAGAGAGGGGCATCAAAAATTGCAAAGGGAAAGGTGGCTAAAACTCATTTCTCACTAAAGCGTGTCCAGTTAGCTATGAACCAAAATGCCTCTGTAACTGAGTATTTGTATATCCTGACACCTCAGTGTGAAGTGAGGCTCTTTCCACCCTTGTCCAAAATCAAGGATTTAACATGATTATGAAGATGTTAGCTTTTCCTTTCCAGAAACGCTCACACAGCAGAGTGCCTGTGAGTTTAGTAATTGAAAGATACTGCACTGCAAACAAAATTTCCCTATTCCGAAAGATGTATTTTAGGAATCTACTTAAAGATTTTTCCATTTATTTATGCAATAAAAACTTCCATTGTGTGTGCCTGCTTTTATAAAGGAAAAATCAGTTAATCCAATCACCTATAATTACTTCTTATCGTGTACTGTATCATTGACTTTT
The DNA here is from genome assembly GCF_000151845.1 of Pteropus vampyrus. Classification (NCBI taxonomy): domain Eukaryota; kingdom Metazoa; phylum Chordata; class Mammalia; order Chiroptera; family Pteropodidae; genus Pteropus; species Pteropus vampyrus. The sequence goes on along the minus strand of NW_011888839.1, from coordinate 7,527,731 downwards.
CCTGGAAGCTACACCTAAGGTATGACTAAGTAAGAGATACTAACCTGAGACATCTGAATCAGGAAATACTAGGACAAATTGAGATGGACTCTGCCTCACTTCTATTCAAACAGGAAATAGGATACCTCCAATTTCACTGATTACCAGTTTCAGTATCAACTTATCAAGACAATGATAGGCCCTTTACAAATGTTCCCCTAATGCTATTTTCCCAACAGAAGTAGAAGCTGACCTATAGTTCTCGGAGCTATTGTAAAAGAGCACATTGTATTTGCCTACTAACTCTTTGAGCCTTGCTAGCTGGCTGCTTAATTTAATGTAATTGAGCCTTTACCCAAGAACTCCGATAGAATGTTTAAAACTGAACTCTCTCAGAATTTGGATTCATTTACATTCAACTTTTTTAATGCCTCATGTCATTAAAGCTAATCCCGGTGTTAACAGTAAATGTCCTCAACAAACTCAAGGCAGGCACAGCAGAAAACAGAATGGATGTGTCTGGTTATCTCTGCAAGTGATTCTGTGCAGTGGGATAGTCATGTTCTTTGGAGAAAATATCGGACTCTTGCAAACGTGTAGTCAGTGTCACAGCCGATAATTAAAAGGACAGAGGTTAAAATACCATTATTATTTTTATTGCTAGACGTGTTGGCTCTGTCTCAGATTTCTCAAATAAACTGCAGTCTCTTATCTAAAATTCCACAACAGACTATATCTCAATGTCATGCAACAGAGAGAGGAGGGGCAAATGCTAAAGAAAGATGTGACATAGACAAGGAAAACATGGTGAGAGAAGGCATGTGGTGAGCGGGGAAAGCACTCATATTACAATCAGGTGGTTTAGATTTAAATTCAGGTTCTGTTACTTTGTAAATTAACTCCTGCCTATAACTTCAGTTTCTTCCCTAAAATGTGAGCTATTCAACTTAGCTTTCAGGATTATTAATTTTATTGAGTTAAAATATGTGAAAGTGTTTTGTAAATATTTAAGCAATACACAAATATCATGTTGCTATTTTTTATGCATTTGTCAATGCTATTAAAAATTAGAAATTAAGGCCATGAAGTCATAAGATGCCAAGACTACAATATTGCTTGTTGATTGTCCTGTTTTTATCTAATTGTTCATTTCATGAATGAGACAAAGTCCTATCCTAGCAATCTTTTGTCAAGCTTTACTATGAGCCAGGCTCTGTGCTGAGGATGGAAAACAAAGTTGATTAACAGGGATTCCCTAGAGGAATGTTCAGTTAAGATCCAGGACGAGGAAGCATTTGCCCAAGGTTTTACAGCCAGGGCCTTAAGAACTGGGAATAAAATCAATAGGTTCCTCATCTCCTGAGCTCCTGCTCAGGGCACTTTGCTTTCACCATCTCTGCATTAAGGCTTTTCCACCTGCCTAAAATCACAGGTACATATTTAAGTTCTTTTCACACTTTAAAAATTCCAACCACTATCTCTCCAGACAAATGCCACTTTATGCCTCAGTCGATCTGACCTAATTTAGGCCACCATGGATAAGGCAGATGCCTGATTGCTCATTAGGGTAGTCCACATGTCTTCTGTCATTGTCCAGCCCTTATTTTCTTCTGCTCTTCCAGATCCCCAGGATGCCCAAAGCTCTGAACCAGCCCCACTCATACATACGCACACCATGCTTGGAATTTTCCAGCCACAGTGACTTTTTGGACTATATTGTAGTCCTTCTCGCTTTTACACAAATTTCCTAATTCCTGGAGTGCCTTTCCCCATCTTCTCTACCTGAGAAATTGTTCATTTCTAAAGAATTGTATCTAATGTCAATTCCTCCATGATATTTTCCCAGACACATCCAGGCAGGGTATGCTCATCAGCATTCCAGAGCACTTTGTTAATACTACCGTTATTCGGCATGGTATATCATAATTATGTTCTGCCATATCTGTCTTGCCCATTCATTTATCGATTTGACATTTATTGAGTTTCCATTCTGTGCCAATCGCTGAATTGGCACCAAGGACTCAAGAATAAAAAAGTAGAGTCCTTGTGTTTGAGGCCCTTACAATTTTATTACTGATATGGGGGAAACGATATATGTGTGAACATCCTAGTCTATTGGTGTGCACTCTGGTAGGCTAGAAAACTGAAACCAAGCTTCCGGCTTGAGTTAAATAAATGTTAAAATTAATGTGGATATTCACACACATATAATGAGCCATTGATAATAATTAATATTGGTAAGTATTAATTGATAATTGACAATTATTATCTCTCTAGGAGAGAAATTCTAAAATATTTATTTCTGGCCCAGACCTCTTTCTTGAGCTCCATATCTATGTACCTGGTTATCTCCCAAAAATCTTTATTTGAAGATCTCATGTTTCCTGACAGAAAATAAAAAGGCAAAAGTATGCTTTAACATCTTCACTTTTATTCTGTTTTTTGTTAGGCTGGTATCACCACCCCCAAGTAGTTGAATAATTCTGTTCTTGTTCTTTTTACTAAGTATATTAGGATATACGAGAAATTTTCTCCAAGGAGCTTTCCTCCAGTGAGGCTGCATTTTTGTGTGTTCATCTTTGGGTATATTCCCATCTCTACCTAAAAATCTCACTTGGGCTCTTCATAAGCCATAGAATGCTCCTTTTTTCATATTAATCATGTGCACTTACCATTTACCATCAGATCACTTCACCTCCACACACTCCCCCATCCCTCTTAGGGTCTTTCTATCAGGGTCTCAAGCCCTGACAGCATCTCTTTCTTCTCTCTAGAGAGATATTAAATTTTGTTTTTCAAATCTTGAAAATACAGGAATGTCTGATTATTTCTCTCTTGGCTTTGTGGACTCTGAGATGACAAATTCACTTTATCCCACAGTTCTTTCCACTAAACAACCTTCCTTATTGGTAAGAATTACATCCAGAATTGTAGTGCCTCTTGTTATTTCCTTAAAGTTATGAGCAATGAAATAGTTAACAAGGCAAGTCAAGAATTCATCAGATGATTTACATTCAGACATAAATAAGCCCAGGTGCAGTGTAGATATCTGATAAACATCTGTTGAATTAATGAGTGAATGGATGAAAAAAGTGTGTAAGCCATGTGCTCTTCCTTAGTTCACTTCACTTGTGTGCAAATGAAACACCATGAAGGGTGAATCTGGAGAAATTAGAGCAATACATTCATCTTCATCTTTTCTGCAAGCATATCATAAGAAAAACTATCAAATGTCTTGAAGAAATTAGGATCCTTTGTATAGGTAAAATTCTTGATTTATTAGTCAAAAAACACCAAAATCAAACCTGGTAATCAAAAATTTATCAGAAATAAATTTATTATAAACTAAATTAGATTAAAATGTGTTTTATTCATTAGGCATTTCAAAACCACTCCAAGTGAGCCAGATGCTGAGTCCTGCCTCAGAATCATAGTCCAAACCTTTACTTAGAGGTCATTTGATAAACAAGATGCAACTCTACTCCCATTTCCCACCCCCTAAAGTTCACTCCTACCAATAGAAACTCATACTTCCCCAACTTCATGAAAAATTACCAACTTTTCCCACTTTAGGATATGCCTAGTCTCCAGCCTCATTAAAGACAATTTTTAGTGTGGTACTCGGAAGTGACCCTGAGAATTGATGATAAAGAGATTGAAAGTAATGGAGGAAGAGGTGGTTGTAGTCAGAGTGCTGAGATCAAAGGTCCAGAGGTGGAGTAGTTTCTAAAAAAGGGGCAGTGGGGAGACATGAATAACTGAATTAATGAGGAAATGATGAAATAAAGTCTAGCATTCCAGCACGTCCACACAGCACTGAGGTGCCAGGATAATGTCAGAATTGGAGTGGATGAAAGAGAATCAGGCTCCCAAGCCACCAGTGAAGGAAGAGTCATGACCAGGAGGTTTGTTGATGTTATTAACTAGGAGATAGCAAAGACTACTCAGAGGGCAGGCATAAAGCCTTAAAGAATCAGATAGTTTTGGCCCAAGGGTAGAGGCATAATAACCTGGAAGCAACACTGGAAAATGAGGAGGACACAGATTTTACCTCCCAACTTGACAATGAATGTAGAAAGATGGGTCCCCTCTGGTAGACAGGAAGCATGGCCCTCTGGGGAGAGCCAGTTTGTGGTAGTAGACAGGTGGCCAAAGGGTAGTTATGAAGCTATCAGGATATGGGGCAGGGTGGGATTACCTGACTTTAGTTTCCCACAGACTGAGTTTAGCAAACCCCGATGCTTGAAAGGCCTCTCTGGAAAGAATCAATGGTGCCCTGGATTAATTTGAGTCCCAAAGGGATCCTAGCCCAGATGGACCAACAGTTGGGTTAATTAGTGTCTTAGACCTCACCATTTTCTGCAAACAGCAGTAGTTTCTGATGAATGAGAAGCCTGTCTTGAAGGAATCTAGAAGACACAGAATGCAGAGACTTAGTGATCCCAGGTTACGCCACCAATAAATGGCAGAGCGGAGGCTGAGACCTCAGTCTTATGACTAAATCCAGTGCTTTTCCTCTTATATCACACTGTCTCTTTCTCATTGTGTCCTTTCTTCTACCTGCCCTGATTTTCCCTCACCCAGAGAAACCATCTGTCTTCCTTATGCTTTTTGCCATTCTATGGCCTACTCTCCTGCTTCTGGTAACTTGTTATTTCTTCTTATTATTCCATTTTAGGAAAGAGGGGTCAAAAAATTATGAAAGCCCATATCCAGTTGTAAGACAGTTCATTTATCTTAGAGATTTCATATTCAAAAGTAATTTCAGAAAAGTAAGCTAAAAGTATACAAAATTAGATGGCTAACATTATCATTGAAAACAGTAAATTTTTTCCCTACTTTTTTTTTTTTTAACAACCTCTGAAAAACGAAGACTTGCACAAATGCACATAGGTGGAGAAAAGGAACCCTGAATGAAGGGCTGACAAGGCTACTGGAAAGCAGGCTCCCAATCCTTTCTAAAGGACTTCTGCCTTTGATGAGGCCTACATGCCTGTCCCTGTGTGGGCAAAGGATGGGGACAGAGGTCCCTTTTATGAGCCACCTCTCAATGTGAAGGTCATATGCAAGAGTTAATCTGATCAAAATGAAGAATGGAGACAAGTAATAGAGTGGCATATCTCATGCTATACCTAAGAGGGAACCATGGCAGGAAAGAAAAAATGTGTATTTCCCAGCTCCCCACCTCCCATAAAAAAATTCAAATTTCGTAACTGCTAAACAAGATTGATTTCATTTGAAATTGAGACTCACAACTAGCTTTCTTTATATGTATGTTTTTTAAAAAATACCAGCACCCTTTAAAAGGCTTTTTTTTTTTTTGCTTTTTAAATAAAAAATAAAAATAAAAATAGAAGTCAGAGCACAAATTATAAAAAGCTGGCACCTATGTAGAAAAATAAAATAACCACATACAGATGGCATGATTTATCTTTTTTCAGAGCTAAAAGTCATAGCTACTTAACTCTCATGTAAAAATTCCATATTAAAATAGTAAAGAAAATAGCTTTATGTGGGTTTTACTGCCATAGATGTTCAAAAGCAATTTTCAATTTTTCATAACTACATTTTTAATACATATATTTCCCCAAATTACCCAGGAGAGCTTTCCATACTGTGCACTAGACATGTACAGAGTTTAAAGGCAAAGTTCACACATTTTGAATCAAGAGTTGGTTGTGGCGGGAGGAGAAGGCGGGCTTTTGAAATTGCTTTTATAGAAAAAAAAAATAAGTAAATAAATAAGCGCAGTTTTAAAAACTTCCCTTGACCGTGTCCTTTCTTCACCTGCCTGCCCACAGCCTTCCACTAAACTTGAGTTCAGGCCAGTCATAGCAGCCTCAACATGATTCTTAGCAAAAGGAAGACTTTTTTTAAAAAAAGCTGAAAGAGATTGAGGCCCATTCTCTACCATGAGCTTGAAGAATTCAGTCAATCTTTTGGCATTCCTGGTTATCTCTAAGGGTTAATTCTTCACTAAACAGAAGGGAAAGTACAGCCTTTTTTAAAAACAAATTTTTTTAAGTGTTCTACTGCTTTTTTTTCTCTTGCTTCCCATTCTCTGGTTCTACTTTGCAAATCAGCAAGAGAAGAGTTTTTCCTCCAGAAATCACAGTATCAATCATACACAGTAGGAAAGTTGAGCAAGAGAGAGTTATCAATGGCCCAGCAGGCCAGAATCTACACACATACATGCATACAAGCACATACATGCAAAAGATTCCAAAGTACTCATTGTCTTAGTCAGCTCGGGCTGCCACAACACGATTCCATAGACTTGGCGGCTTAAACAACAGGCATTTATCTCTAACAGTAAAAATTCTACAGGCTGGGTAGTCCAAAATCAGGTGTTACCATGGTCAGGTTCTGGTGAGGCCTTCTTCCTGGCTTGTAGACAGTGCTTGCTTACTGTAGTTTCACATGTGGGAGCAAGAGGGAGAGGGAGAGGAAGAGAGAGAGGGAAATTGAGAGCGAGAGCAAGATAGATATCTAGTCTCTTTCTTTTTATCTATAGAGAAACTAATCCCAAAATGAGGACTTCACCCTCATGATCTCATCTAAATAAACCTAATTACCTCCTAAAGGCCCCACATTAGGTGTTAGGGCTTCGACATAAGAATTTTGAAGGGAAACAAACATTTAGTTCATAACACTCATCATGATTAATACAGGAAAAAAAATCCCAGTATTTTCAGATGTTTGAAGCTTAAATGAACAATCTGAGTGACACAATTGCTGTGAATGAATATTCTATTCATTTTGCTAAGGCATCTTTCCGTACTAAAATGAATAGTCAGTCTAGCCTAGAGCTGTGCCAGCCGGTGGATTTAGCAAGTTTGCCAAAGAATTGCCCAGCACACCAGCTACTGTAGGTAGTAGTCCCGAGGCGCCACCATAAATGAATGTACCCTAGTCCCAGAACTGATTAGACTGACTGGCTGAGAGATGAGTATTGCCTAATACATTATGATTTTGATTATACTTTTACAAATTTACAACACAGATTATTTAAAAAGAATGCAAAAGATAGAATTTAAAAAGAGTTATTTATGAATACTGGGTTATAAGAGTGTGGATATTTCTTATATTTTTTCATAACTTTCATTTCAAAAGTATTGAGGGAGAAAATGGCATGTGCCATGTTTGCTGTGTGTGCTCTCTAGAAGCTAGAATGATGAGAGTTGGTGTGTTTAGGATACGTGGTGGGGGAGGGAGGGAGGTAAATTCCAGATTATATCAGTAACATTTGTTTTAGACTCTCGGTCTTTTATATGGTATTTCCCTGCTTACCTTTTGAGATTTAGATGACTGTTAGGAGCATTAAATATTAAAATGAGCTTTTTAAGCACATGTGAGACAGAGACAGCAACCCTTTATATTTTATGTAGAATGTGTACGACACATTCAGATTATCTATTATAATATCTACACATACAATTTGGTTATAAACATATGCAATATGACTAGTTGGGAGAATGATCACTCATGTAGAATCTTACTCTTCTTTCTTTGTGGGTGAATGGAAAAGGGAGAGGGGAGAACAAGCTTTCTCAACCCTCACAGGGAGGGACCCCTCGCCGTTCTTGAAGGAAAATGGTCTCTGCTTTGGCCTTGGCCCAGGCTCTGCTAGAACCCAGCTCTGCAGAAACTTCTTTCTATTTTCCCTGGTGTGTAATAGGTTCTGGGGGTGGAGTTGGGATAGGACAAAGTCAAGGCATTTTTAGGCACAGATGATCCTTCGTCATGGATGCTAGCAGAAAGAAAGATGGAGAGATGAAAGAAGAACTTTCTCTGTCTCTTTTCATCAGCAAATGAAGATAAGAAAAGCATGGTGAGCTGAGACAGGAGCAGAGGACTTACAGCACATGACACTGACCTATAGGAGTAATTCACTGAATATCTTTAAAATGCATATTAGCAATTACATTTTCAAAAACTCTGCAAGATAGATACTAATTTCCCCATTTTATAGACAAGAAAGCTGAGGCCAAGGCAAGTCGATATAGATGGGGTCAAATTTAGAATTTGGACCTGTCCAGTTCCAAACGAGTCCCCATTCATTCCCCTCTACCCTGCTACAAATTCCCCTTAAAATAGAAGAGTGGGCAGGAGTTAAGCCCTACAGTTAAGCTTTCTAGATTAAACTGGTCTCAGTCTTTTTGGGTGATGCCTAGGATCTGAATCTGATCTGAAATTTAGGCAGAAACCACTGAATATGTTAAAGGAGAACAGTGATGCAACCGAAGGTCCTTCAAAGAGAACCTCAGAGGTGATGCTTAAGAGGATAAAGGGAACACTACCAGAGCAGGGTGAGACAATGTAGATCAGGTAACATGAGCCCAAGACCTGCCTGTGCTTGAAAGGTCTGAACGCAAACATAGCCTGACTGGTGTTGGGTTGGGCAAGTGATCGATTCAAAGTGGTACTTCAAATATTATACCAAAGATTTAAGAAAACTAATGATACGGAAGCATTTTTCTGTTGTTTAAGGAAAGTAATTACATATATCACAGTTTCCAAGAAAAAAATGAGCAAATGTGCCTTATCTGTTTCATTTAAGTGAAAAAACATCTGTGTGTTTGCATCCTAAAAAATGGTAGCTGTATCGATGATCCCACAGCCATAGCTTGTCAAGATCTTCTTTTCTTTTGGATTTAGTAATTTATGATGTTACCCAAGATAAACATAAAAGTTACCAATATATGAGCCACAGTCCCAAATCAGGAATCAAAATTTGCAAATGCCATCATGGGTGAGGGAGGTAACTGAAAACCTAACTGAGTGAGCTAGTCTTGGTGTGGACACTAAGTAGTACTGGGAACTTCGGCAAATAAGAGAGTGTAGAAGAGGCAGGAACTACTAAGCTAAAGCCAACAGCTGTCCAAGGGAAAAGATGACCTAAAATTGCTAGACTTTCTAATTTTGGAAATGGAATAAAAAGCTGGAAATTTACACTTTTATGTGCAGTTTTCTGATCTTAAACACTGTGTAAACAAATGAAATATGTCTGACCTAAAGAAAAAGAAGGTAGCGACCTTGTCTTAGAAACAGACTATGTCTGAAAAACAAGATGTGTAAGGGTATTTTGGGGCAAAGGGTGACATGCTGAGGTTAGAGCTATGAAAAGACAACCTAGGAAGTGACAATAGGTTTGTCACAGATATCAGCACAGCATTGCCGAGCTTGAATTTTAAAGAAAATGGAATCTAGGCTGCAGAAAATATGTATTTCTTACTGCTAAAATTGTGTTGATAAGACTTTTTTATTGACTGGTTGGGGTGGAAAGCTTTGAAAACTTCAGATTTTGAAGTGAGATGAAATGAGAGCAATGACTCCAGGCCAGGAAATGAAAAGATCCATTTTGGTCTACGGGTCTTTTGAGAAATATCTATGCAAACACTGTGTCTATCTGTCATAAAAGGGTTGTGTAATTAACATATGTAAAACACCACCATCGTCCTGCTGGAAGCTAACTCCCCTCCCTAGAAACCCAGCCTCTATTTATTTACAACAAAATAAAGTGGACCCTTCTGGAAAGAAACACGACTCCGTGGCGGCCCGAACACTGTCGCAGCGATGCTTTAAATCTTTTATATCTCCCATACCTCCGGGGGCTGGTGCTGGATGGTATTGAGCCAGGGCCCATAAATAATTTATGCTAAGTAGCAATTTAGTTGTTTGGCTTGAGGTAAAGAAATCCAAGAAATTCATAAATAAAGTTCCTATTTTTGCTTGTGTTCCAAAGTTAATTTATGTTACTCTACAATTAACTAACATAAAGGTGAAAAAATATGACAGGCCTAAGGTACAAACTCATGCTCATAAATCTGCTCTATCTTAACTAGTGGTGTTTTAATGATAGTCACCTACCTAGTTCCTTCTGTCTCATGTTACTGAACAGAAACTTTTCTTTGATCTGATTCCCTACTGCCTTGGCAATCTGTAAAAGTATAACAATTATTCTGAATGGACCCCTGGGTGGGTAGAGGAAGAAAGGGAGATGGGTTTGGGATAGCTACAAATGGAGTTTCTAATGCATCTGAAATATTTTTATT
>NW_011888839.1:7503592-7515987 GCF_000151845.1 Pteropus vampyrus | reverse complement strand
GTTTGGTCAATTGCCTCAGCTTTCTTCAGAGTCAGATTAGCTTCAAGTTTTGTTTTTCTTCTTCCTTTTTATGTATTTGACCTAATCTCTTGACACATTATTTTTTTAATCTTATTGTGACTGTGCTGTAATATTGACTCCTAAAATTTAATAGATCAATAAATCATTTTTAAATTTATACACACAGGTACCTTTAAGTTTTATATAATGGTATGAACTCCCTTCTGAAACATTATTAAAATCACAGAACAGGAATAAACACTAAACACATTGGTTGCAAAGGTAATAGGAAAGGAAGCAACAGAGAACTAGATGTCAACAAACTTTGGAAGACGGAAAGCAGAGGGAAAAATGGAAAGTAACATAGCTGAATGGGGGAAGTCAAACCTTGAGCTAAAGAAGGAAATGTCTATGAGAAGCATGAAGAATTTTTTTCCCCATTTAACCCAGAAAATCTGAGGAGTCAGAGGTACCAGATGCTGAGGAAAAGGGGATAGAAACTTGTGTGAAGAACATGTAGACCTTGGGGATTCTTGAGCAGCCAGACTCCTCTCTTACTCTACAAGAGCCTGGAAGTACAATATCTATAGAAATTGCACCTCAGATGGTCTGGATTCAGAAATACCAAGTATAGTGGAAGGCAGGGATAAAACATCATAGGATAAACTAAAGGAGTATATGAAAGTATGCATCCCAAAAGGCAAAGTCCCAGCCCCGATCCTTTCCGTTATTCTGTCATTAGCTAGGTATATATAACTTTCTAGTCAGGGATTAAAATGATTTCCTTTGGAGAAACTAAGACCCTGGGAAAGATACTTATCTTTAAGTCCTACAGATACTTATGTTTGGGGTTTCCACATGATACTTACCAACTGATCATGCTAAATTAAAGAAAACAAGCTCACTTTTATAACTAGAGTCTCTTATTAGCTTATTAGCCATGGTTTTAAATATTTAAGAAAGCCAAGGATCGACAAACGTTTGAAAAAGCTTCTAAAATTAAAGGACTAAAATATAGAAATAGAAAAGAAGAATCAGAGACCATACAGGGAGAAGAAAGAACACTTTAAAATCAATAATTAATAAATAAAAAATATGCATTTATGAACTAAGAACAGCATATCATTTTTATAGGAAAAATCAAAGAATATGAATGTAATCTTGAACATTAAATATATGGAAGAAATTTGAAATTCAGTTGAATGAACAAAAAATAATGTCAAAAAAATCCTGCAGAGAGCGAGATAAAACACAAACAAACATATTTTAAAAAAACTGCAATTGAAGAGAGAAGATAAAGAAAAAATTAGACAATCAGCTCAGGAAGTTCAAAGTTGGGAACTAGGAGTTCCAGAAAGAGAGAAAAGATGAAATGGAGGAAAAATACAATGAAGTCTCCCCAAATGGAAAGACATAGACATCATGATAAAGGAGTCCACGAAGTATCCAATTCTTTGAATCACAGAGAACCCACACCATGGCACATCATCACATAATTTCAACAGAATGAGAATAAAAGGAAGATCCTAAAATCTTCTGACGAGAAAGGACTGGTCATTTATGAAGGATCAGTCATCTGACTGACATCTGACTTTTAGTTTCACCATTGGAGGCTAGAAGATATTGGAACCTTGCCCTCGGAATTCCAAACTAATTATTTTTATTCTAGAATTTTATGTCCGATCAAACTACTAAACAAATATGAGGGCAAACTAAAGGAAATTTCAACCATGCAGGCTCTCAAAAACTTTACTCTTTCTCAAGAAGTCACTGAAGTAAGTACTCTCTACAATTTAAGAGAACCCCAAGAAAGGTTGATACGAAAGCTGGAGAAAGAGGTTATAACACAGGAGAACAATGAAGAAAATTTTCAGAGAACAGATAGCCCAGCTTGGAGCAAGAAGTTGGAGGACTGAGGAATAGAGGCCCCCGGTTAAAAAGCAAATAAATAATTAAATAAACAAGTAAATAAGACAGAGGAAAAGAGAGAGATGTAATTGATAGATATTGCTAGCCATTTGATTAATTGATTAGAACACTGGGGAATATAGAAATAGGTATATAGAAAATTAAACAAAGTGAGACAAACTTAAAAATTACATAGTAATAGTATGATAGAGGTGACAAGTGCTGTGAGAGATAAAGAAAAACTAGAGCAGAGTAAGGAAGATGGGGGAACTAGGACAGGAGAGTAGAAAGGTCAAATTTTAGTTTTAAACAAGGCAGTAGTGGAAGGCCTCTTATCAGGTGATATTTGAGCAATAAATTGAAGAATGAGCCTTGCAGATCTCTAGGGGAAGAGTGTTAGAGCCAGAGAGAACAGCTAATGCAAAGGCCCTAAAGTGAGAGCCCCCCAAGTGCATTTGAGAAACCAGTAAACAAGAAGAAAGCCAGCATTTCTGAAACAGAGGCAGGGGAGCAAAAAGTGGGGTGTGCTAAGTTCAAGGAGCTAGTGGTGGGCCAGATACTCATGGTTTAGTAAGCCATATAAAGGTTTTACTCTGAGTTTTATGGTTTAAGCCAAGGAGTGGCATGGTCTAACATTCTAAAAGGATTATTTTGGCTACGATGTTGAGATCAGAGTGTAGGTGGACAAAGATAAAAGCAGGGAGACCAATTAGAAAGCTATTGAAATAATGTAGGTAAGAGATTTTTATGATGTAGTTGTGCTTTTTCCTAGGTATTAGGAGGAAAATTCTGTGAAAAACTTTAAATCTGTCATCTAAACCCAGAAGAATATTTGATTTTTTTAAATAAGGTGCACATGTTCCTTTGCTAAAAATATAAAATAATAATAATTTTCTAAAAGACAAATGAAAAAGAACCTTAACGTGAAGCTTGTTTTATGTTAGAAGCCATCCAGTGAGATAAGTTAGATAATTCAAGTCAGCCCTACACCAAATCTCAAAGACAGCATGAAGTTAAATTTAATGTCTCAAAGTACATAATCGTTCACTAGGGACAAAGAATATTGGAAGAAATTTTCTTCTTTTTCTTTTCTTTTACTATTAATGGGAATCTTCCCTATATGATATTATTATCTTCAATTAAGTGTCAGCTATCGGCTCTCCAGACTAAAGTCTTTTTCAGTTCTTGGGTAAATGCCATTGGAGGTTAAAGGAATTTTCTTACAACAAGTTTGACCATAATGCATAGAATTTCCTGTATACTTATCATTATTTGATGAACTATTGCTAGTTTGGTTGGCTTGAAAGACAATTTGACATAGGAATTTATGTACTATCTTCCCTACTAAGACCACTTACTTTCTTTTATTTTGTGCTCATCAAGGGATCCCATGACATAGAGTTGGCTTCCTATATAACTTCCTATGCCAGCTAAAAGAAATCCATGGTTCACAGAAAGATAAGAAGCCTGCCAATTTCACACCTTCACATAGCTCATTGGAACCAACCAAGGGTTTATCCTCCCCAGGCGAGCAGGGAGCCACCAGGGTAGATAGAAATCTTGACAGATTCCAGTTGACCAATCCCCTCTCAACTAATACACACCTGTTTTGCCTGCAAAGTTGAGTCGACTTACCTTCAAGGACAAATATATAGTTTTATTTCCACTGTTCTTTTCCACTTCTATCCCAGAGTCATAACTTAATCCTACCTATTGATATCTAAAGGAGTGAGTGAAAGAATTATTCTGCCATATCCACTCCCACAGCACATAAACCATTGTGGGTGGAAGGAAGGAAGGAAGGAAGGAAGGAAGGAAGGAAGAAAGGAAGGAAGAAAACTCTGAAACCAACCACCATTTTCCTTGAGGAGAAGTGTCGGAAGCCAGCGGACCAAGTCAAACCAGGTACCTGAATGGGGGAGCGGGGACTGAGAAAAAAGAGAAGACAGACAGGGTGCAGGAGGGAGAGCAGATCTCACAACTGTCTCTCGGAGTTTATTTCTTAACCTCCTTTTAAACACAATCTGTTTCTTTTTGCATTCCAAAACAACACAAAAGTAACATCCTGAAGATCCAGGTGCAATTGACACTCCCTTCGACACTCCCTTAGGCTATACTTAACCTTCTTCTTCCTGAAATTCAACAGAACTAGCCTTTTCTTTTTTATGCAAGCAGGCCTCCTGAGATAAACCATGCACTCTTTTGAATTTGGGGAGCTTTAGCTCCCTACAGAGAAGACAATTAAGTTCCACTTGTTGGGACCCAGTAAGAGTTAAAGGCAGGAGGATTTGGTAAGGTAGATCTAGAGATGAAGACATCCAAGGTTTCTTCCAAATCTGGGTTTGAAATTCAATCACTTTAATAATAATATAAAGAAGGAGAAGGAATAAGAAGAAAAGGACAGAGGAAGCAGCAGCAGCTTACATTGGTAATCAATTTCCACAAATTTTGAAAAAGAAAGCCAGCTTGGCTCAGGTAGGGCCCTGGTTTCTGTCTCCTATATCCCTAAATTGCTCATCTTTCAGTAACATAAGTATTACAACAACTGATTTTCACCGGTCTGTCATTGTTTACCATAAAGACATTTTCTAAAGCATCTTACAGGGGACATATCCACTCCCACAGCACATAAACCACTGTTTAAGGGGAGCCATTCTATTTTCTTCAAGTTGGCTCACTGCCATGCAGAAAAAATAAATAAATAAAATACTTATTAGATATTAGTGTTATCTAAATAGAATGTAAAGATGATGGAGATAGTTGAAGCAACTGAGTATCATGGTTGCTGTTTGGTAATTTAACCAGTGGCTTAATGTTGATGGAATGTGAACTCTAATCTCACTTCTAATCTTACCTCACTGGGAGATTTTTAGCATGAAATGTTTCCAACTTCGTTCAGTTTCTTAGAAGTAATTTTCCTAATCTGTAAAATGGAGGTAAAAATGAAAAATCACTACCACTATACACTCATACATCATGAACTATTGAGTACAAAAATTTGTTTAAATTTAATTTATTCGTCAATGTGTTACACTGACAAATTTTATAAAGTGCCATTCCGTGTCCAGTTTTTTTTACATGGATAGAAAAATAACTGTACATTAATTAAGCTACCTAATGACACTTTTATATCACTTAACTAAGTATAAGTCTGTTCTTAGACACCATATGGTACCTTAGTAACCTGAACCAGTTAGTGCATCACTTTAAATGTAAATTCCAACAGACAATATCATACATATTTGACCCACTCTTTTACAAGATTCCTCATACCAGTGAGATGGCATGTGCTCATCACTTTCATCATCATCTAAAAGCATTTGTTAAGCAGAGGGCTATAGATGGTACTCTCTTGGGTCCTGTACAAAGTGAGGTAATATCCAATTTCCTGACCTCTGGAGGTCTTCAGACCAAGGCCGAGAATGCTAAAGCAGACAGAGTAAAGGAGACTCAGGTAGCTGAATAAGCTTTAAAGCTTTACATGAATTAAGCGAATGGATAAATGTATTACGTTTTGCATAAGCAAACGTTAAGTAAGCAAAAGAGAGGCAAGTATGAGTCCCTGTCCACGCTCCACATTTTGACCACGTGGAGTTGTCAGATAAGCAGGATGAGCAAACAGATCAAAAATAACCAGATTTCACTTTTCAGCACTTTTGTTGGCCCCCATGTTATATATATAGCACATAGTAATTGCCCAGTTGAGAGGAAATAAGAAATATATTCTATTCTTTAAGGAGAAAGTTGAAAAAGATTTTGGGTTTTGACCTAATGAATCAATAAATCCTTGTAAACTTACAAAACCATGCAGAACATTTGACTTAAACTAGCCTACAGTCAAGAAAACCCTTAAAACGAAGCAGAGTATGAGCTACTGAATTATACTAAGAAGCTAGTTTGAAAGGGACTTATTTAATGAAGCTTGTTTTAAATTGTCCATCTTGGGTAAGGATATGTGCACTTCTCAGAGCCCTTCTGTGACCGAGTTTTGTTTTTGTGAACTTAGTGAATAGGATTTAAACTTCTTAGCTTCTTTTTTTTTTCAAAAACTACAAACGCAATCAGTTTAAGTAGAATCCATTCAATTGGCCTCTGCTTTCTGAATGCAAGAAAGAAGCTACTTTTCCTCCCTTTCGTTTCATTCCAGCTGAGCATAGTGCAGCAAACATCTCATGCTGAAATCAGTGCCTTTTTAGAACTTCAAGGGGCTTGAAAGCTCCGAACCTGTTCAGAGGTGAAGTGGCTCCAGAGATCAGCTCAGACGCACCGGATTTGCACTTCCCTCCGCTGTAAAGGACCTCAGTCCTTTATCCACAGGCCTCATTACGTTCTCTCACTATGAACGCTGGACCAGGCCAGGGCAGGTCTCTTCTTTGGAATGTAGCGTCACTCTCTGTTTCACTCATTGTAAAGAATCCTGGCCACTGGCTGAAGTATACTGTGAGATCAAGAGAAACCAGATTTTCTACAGTGGAGGACTGGGAGTTAATTGCTCTGCCCTCCCCAAGAGCCCCTCACTATCCCGCCTGCCTTCCTATCAGCACTGACTTCTTTCACTTCTCTCCAAGGGTTATCACTATTGAGGAGGAAGTAAGTGTCCTATCTCTGCTGAATTCAGAGAGTATAAGAGTAAAAATCTCCCAGCCACTTTTTTAACCTCTTGTAAGGCAGAAACTGCAGAATCCCTAATGCCCTTCTGCGGAAACCCAAGGTCTTTAGTTTGAACTTCCCTTCTCAACAGGTGGAGTTAGCTCTTAAACTAGCAGCTTTTCAGAAGAGTAGAAAAAAGTAAAAATGTCCATGTACTATGTTGAAACACACCTTGCAATTAACTGCAATGCCAGTTAGGTGTGGGCTAATTGCTTAACTTCCTAATGAGAGGCATCTTGTGTCTCAGGGCTTCTTACTCTTCTGCAGCTATGCCCCTGTACTGGATGTTTTACATTTTTCTCAGGCAGTCTCCAAGGCAGTGATGGATCACTCCAGCTCTGTGGATGAGGCTGTAATCTGCAAGTTCCTAGAGAAAAGTGCCTGCTTTTTAAGGTTCATTTAGTAGAATTTCCTCTTTGGGTACCCAAATTACTATCGTTTTTCAGTTTACGATGTAAGGAGCCACGTTAACTTTTTTAGGTCACGAAAATAACATCCAGCACTAATGATGGTTCGATAAAGCAACTACTTTTTCCTCCAGTACTTACATCTCACAATAATCTCTAGCCTAAGGTAGAATTTGCATCAACTGGATCTTACACCAAGATTTCTGGTTTGGCTGAGCATTAACGATGATACTCTCCCTCCAACTTTATAGGTACAAATTAGCATTGTTCTAAATAATTTTAGAAATTTTCATTCCCAAATCTAGTTGGTTTTCCACTATTATATCTTTATATAGCAAAACTTAACCCAACTCTGTGAGAGCTAAAGCTAATTTCACTGAAACGCTAAAGAAGAAGCCCCTTAAAAGAAACACTTATGGGATGCCTCCTATAAGCAGCAATATTTAAGGATTATCAAAGATTTCAAATATAAGGTTCTCCAAACTCTTGGCTCAATACGAAACTTTTGCTCATTTTAAGATTAGCATTAAGTGTTTTGTTTTAACTATCCAAGACAAGGAGTAGACTTTGTCTTTCAGGGAGAAAAGAAGATGGTGTGGATTTTCAAGGATTAGACCTAAAATATTCTGTGTTATCACCGACATCAGGCTTTCAGAAGCATTTTTATTTGAATTAATATTATCTCTCCACAATTAAGTGGTTTATCTTTCACCTTATCACTTATTTAATATCAACTATTAAATATTTTCATTGAAAGTAGATATCTACATTGGGGAGGAAAATGCAGTTGATATGCAAGTCAGTTGTTTATGTATATTGTAAAAGGTCAGGTTCTGTTCACAATGAGGTGGGCATTTCAGAAGAGTAGGGATAGTTATATTTTGTATTTCTGTCAAGCTTGTTTCACTTTTTCTATTGAAATCAATTAAACATAATTTACAAAACTGGAGACAAGAGGGAAATGTTCTGGATTTGTCTTATGGTATTAAAGTGAAAAACTAATCACTATAATATAGCCAGGAGATACTTGATATTGATAGGCCAGAGCCAAACAACAGGGGCATCACCACTCCCTTCGGAGGTTAATGATGTAGTATAAGATCTAATTTAAGTGCTTACAATATCCAAAAGCCTGCCAAATTGAATCGCACACTACATTCTTATAACTAATGCGTCTCTCAGATTATACCCTATGACAAATGACCTTGGGTTTAGTAAAAATATAAGAAGATGTTTTCTTTATTTATTATCCTCAACACTCAAACCTCTTCATCTCTGGCTAAGAGGCCTTGAGTTAGTGTGTTAAGAAAAATATGCAACACTTCTCTGTACATCTCTCTGTCTTGGCATGCAGCCAACCCTGACTTGTCACCTGGCATCACAGAGGCTTGGGTCCAGAGCATCCAGGAGTTGGAGGAAAGGAGGCCATTTCCTTACACATCTGGTACTTGAGCTAAAGGGCCCTTTTTCGTGTGAATTAGATAATTGGGACAAGTGTTAGAGATGGCTCTCATATAGGCTCCTTCAAATGGACTTTTCTAAAGTATTTCTAGTAGTGAGAAATTGGTATGGGGATAGAAGACTTAGAAAAAATCATATTTGTTACCTATCCATCACGTCAACCATTATTTATTGAGCCCTGAATTAGTTCCAGGCACTATGCTAGGTACAGGACAATTAAAAAAAAAAATGGACAAGTTCTTTGCCCTCCTGTAGTTTACAATCTAGTAAGTAAACAAATAAATGCACAAAGAAATATACTCCATAATCTCAAAATGTGGCCAGTTCTACAAAATGAAAGAATAAGGTGCCATGAAACAGATTGAAGGGTGGAACAGATTTAGACTGAAGAGTTGGAGAAGGCCATGATGGAGGGTATATCTACTTCAGTGGCCAACAGGACAGTTTGAGATTCTAGAATTAGCATCTTCTCTAATAGCCACTTTATAATTTTGCTTCGAGACTGTAGTCCCTGTAGCATTTTGCAGTCCCAAACTTGCCTACCTCTCCAGCTTTATGTCCTTCCCACCTTGCCTCAATCTCTAGCCTCAGAAACTCATAATGCTTTGTCAAACCTCTATTGCTTAGTGTCTGCCAGCCCCACTTCTTTACTACAATGACTCTTCTTTATCTTCCATGGCTCATCAGGGATATGATTGCCACTAGGAAATATCTGATTCTTCCCCTTCCCATTAAAAGACTCCATGTGGCTTAGTTCCAGGGGGGCACATTCCTGTTTGTATTTTTCTATGTCATAATGGTTGACTATCAGAAATTTCATATGGTTCAATCAATAATATATATGAATGGCAGCTGTGTAGTCCCTTTCATTCATACAGACTACAACGTGCAGGCAATTTCTGAAATTATGCAATATGACATTTTTGCTTGCTGCATAGCCCTTCCTTGTGTTTGCGTGGCACACTATACCCACCTCTAAAATTTATCTTACTATTTTGTATAAAGCGATATGTTCATGCTTTTTTCTTTCTTTCTCAATAGTTTCATCTTGTATCCTTAACAATTAGTACAGTCTTTTGTTATAATACTAACAATAACTATAATTTATTGAACCTCTATCAATATGAGATTTAAATAAATGCATCATCTTTTATTCTCACAACAGTGATGACAGATAAATAATATTATCCAATTTTTACAGTTGAGAAACTGAGGCTTAAAAGTTATATAATTTACTAAGTCCACAGCATACTAAAAGATGGCAGAGCTCAGATTTGAATGAAACTCTGTCTGAGTCAAGAAATCAAATTCTTTCAGCCATGCTATGTTAGGTTTCACTCTCTTCATTCATTCATTCAACATGTTTATATAGTGGTAGGCCTTGTATTAGTATCATTGGTACACCTGTAAATGCCAAAACCTGACTTGATTTCAAGGTGCTTCCAGTCTAGCAAGGAAGGCAAACACTGAACAATCAATTACAAGTGAGATAAACTGGTATAAATGTTTATTACACTGAGCTGAATGTTATGGGAGATAAACATACTGATCTATTATGATAGCTATCCCTAAAAAGAAATAATATTTTTAACTTTGTTTAGTTTATGAATATTAAAAATGATCTCTTTATATCTAATCCCCTTATCTTTAACCCCTTTACTTACATTGTTTCAGAATAACTAGGTTATAGTCTAGATATAATTCTTATCTAGTTATAATGGAGGTCAGCTCCACCATCACACTTCCCAATAACAAGTCTTTTTAGCTTTTAGCTATTTGAGGTTGGATTACTGCCCCTTGCCTTCAAAACAGATATGACTAAAAGTAATTCGTAAAAATGGGCCTTTATAAGTGACAGATTCTAAAGCATGGATGTGACTCAGTTGCAGAGAGAATTCCTCACTGGTAGTTGGCTGACCTCATTGTATGGTATTAAAGCAGCTGATTGAAACTAGCCTCTTGAAACTTGGAACTCAGGCTGAAGCTTTAGGAATTTTGATGGGAAATGTCAAGAGCTCCATTATTTGTGGAGATTAGAAAAGATGGATAAGATTTTTAAAAATCCCGTATAACCTTAAAACAAAGCACAACTGAGAATGTCGCTGGTTCAGAGGTTCTGATTTGCAAATTTCAGTTCTACCTCTGCTCCTACTAGTTTTCCTAAGAAGTATAATGTGTTGTATGTTTTGTTTGTTTTGCTTCTGTTTTCTATCAACAGTCTGTGTACAGTGCTTGGCTTCAAGAGAAACACAGAGCACCTAAGGAGTGGTTCCTCAGAGCATGAAACAGTTAGAGAACAAATAGGAATCTCAGAAGCAGAGAATCTGATATTGAAAGAAATCTTAGAAATCCTCTGCCCCAGATTTCCAAACAATGCAGGAAGCTCTTCTAAGAGATTTCTGTTCCCTCCCAGATTTGTATTAAACACGTCCGCAGACAGAGAGGTCATTTGCACACCTTAGCTCTTATTGTGGAAAGTCCTTTTTATGGAGGGAGATACATCCCAGAACCTCAACAAACGAGATCGCTTTCTGTTTTCAGAATAGTATAATCCCTGTTCAAAACATCAGTTAACCTGTATGTACCTGCTACATTTTTATTTCTTTAGGAAGTAAGTATATTCAGTGTAGTTTTTGCTGAAATGGCTGGAGTCATCAAATAGAACTTCATTGAGAATATGGATCTTGAGGGAGGGCACTGGATAAGCATAGAGGAGTTGGTCTCAAATAAGACACAAGAATTCAAGTATTCATTAGTTGATATGGATGATATCCTGTGGCACAGTTAATACATGACTCTATTCAACAATAGCAGAGTTAATGCAGTTACCTGGCAGCAAAGCATTTCCAAAAACGCCAGCCTTTCTTCTCATTGACTATTGATGACCGCAGCCCAGGGGAAAGTAATACATTCATAAGCATCAATCAGGGCAAGAAAGGCGCCTTCCAGTCTCTTTGAAACAAGATAATGTATGTGAAAGCTCTTTGTCAACTATAAAGCAGTATACAAATGTAAAGAATTTTTATCATTGTTTTAAAAGGAAGTTGGAATAGAATTACTGTTGTTTGTTTTAAAGTTTTTTATGTGGCCTACTCAACAGATACCTAACAACAGAATGCTGCCTCCCTTTTCATCTTCTCTGAGTAGATGGTCAATGAAATCATTTTTAAGTTGTGGGGCTTAGGTTTGTTGTTCTGCCATGTAGGCTACACTTCTGTTTCTAAGTTTTTTAGAACAATTTTCTTTGGTGTTTCCTCAGTGCACATTTTATTCTAAAGTCACAGATTACAAAGACACGTTCCTAGGACTATGATATGTAATTCACGTGAATTAACATGAACCTCTAACCCCATTAAAGACAGAAATGTACCAGCTATAGAGTAGCTGCTCTGCAGTGAAAGTCGTTGGGAGTTGTATGTGGATTATTTTGATTAATCCTCACAACCACCCTAGTCTTGGTTTACAGAAGAGGAAGATTTAAAACTTCCCTGAGGTCAAAAAGCTAATAATTAGCAGAACTCAGAATAAACCCAGTTGTCTCATCTCAAATGTTCTGCTTCTATATCTCCACAGAAGCTATATTTGAAATGTATAGATGAAAACCAGGCTGTCATTCCCACAATGATTTTCTTATACTCACATAAAAGAATGATTTTTTAAGTACTTTCTGTCTTTCTAGTTGATAAAACATCATATGCTATTATCTATCTTTTTACCTACTTAATTATATCCCATTATATTACATTTTTTACTATAGAAACTTAGAGTTTTTAAATAAGTTCTTCTTACTATTTTGTCATTGGCAATCTTGATAGTTAATTTTTACTCATAATTAAAATTAAAAATTCTGAAACTATCATACTTATTAAAAGAATTAAAGATTACCTACTTATAAAAATTGAACAGACTTTTTAAAATTTTACATTATTATTAGTTTCAAGTATACAGTACATTGGTTAGACATTTATA
>NW_011888839.1:7495669-7501217 GCF_000151845.1 Pteropus vampyrus | reverse complement strand
CTGAACAGGGTACAAAGAGGACAAATAATGACATGAAAAGATGTTAAACATCATTAGCCATTATGGAAATGCAAATTAAAACTACATGAGATAGATAGGTAGATATCTCTATCTACCTATAAAAATGGCTGAAATAAAAAATACTGGCAATAGCAAATGCTGGCAAAGATACAGAGAAACTGGGTCTCATACATTGCTTGTGGAATTGTAAAATGATGCAGATATTTCATAAAATAATTTGATGGCAGAAAAATGGGTGTAGCTAATAGAGCTACGTGAAGGATCTTTATGGTGATTAAACTGTTCTGTATCTTAACTGATCAAAGTCAGCATCCTGATTATGATATTAGACTATAGTTTTGTAATGTTATCATTTAGAGAAAGTGGGAAAAAGATACAAACACAACACAAATGGTATCGCTCTGGTATTTCTTATAACTTCATGTAAATCTACAATTATCTCAAAATAAAAGTTTAATTAAAAATGACATTAAGTCATGTCATATTTTTCACTTTACATTGACATAATGATGGAAACATTGCTATAATATTTAAACTCTCAGGTCAGCTTTAAAAGACACACTTCCTTGTTAGGCTGAGATAAAATGGAGAGGAAACTGTGAGTCAAAAGATGAGATTTTTATCATCAGTAACAAACATAAAGTATTATTAAAAGTATGTAGTTTCATTCAACCAACATTAATTGAGTAGCAACCATATGCCTGTGAGCAGATAAAATGAGCATAGCACAGCCCCAGGCTACTAGGAATTAAATGCCTAGTGGTGAACAAAGAACACATCAAACCATAGAGATGGCATGTGTACCTTGGAGAGAGCAAAGGATGATTAGCAACATGTCGGCTAGCGTTTATTGAATACTTGGTTTGTAGTAGGCATCATGCTACCATCTTTACCTTTATTCTCTCATTAAATCTTCAAAACAACCCTGAAAGTTAATTTTATAACCCACATATTATAGATGGGGAAACAGTGGCCATAGCGGTTGCACAGCTCCTCCGGGAAGTGAGTGAAGCAGTAATTCAAATCCAACTCTGACTTCACAGCAGTCCGTGCACTCAACGACATCAGAAGTCAGTACCAGGTACAGATAGGGCAGACAAGCAACATCTTTCACCATGGCTTGAGGACCAAGAGGACAGGAAAGGGCTGGGAAAGATTTAAAGAGGCGGCACAATTTGAGTTGGGTCCTGCAGAGTGAGTAGGAGTTTAGAATGATCAATCTGTTTCATGAAGAAAATAGTAATGTGCTAAGAAGAGAGGAGGGAAACTGTTCAAAGTCATGGCCTCGTCTGAATTGAATTGTGTCCACCAAAAATTCACAGATTGAAGTCTTAACCCCTAATAATTCAGAATGTGACCTTATTTGAAAATTAGGACATTGCAGATGTAATTAGTTAAGATGTCATTAGGGTGGGCCCTTATCCAACGTTACTGTGTCCTTACATAAAGGGGAAATTTGGACAGAGAGGTTGACATGTACACCAGGGAGAACATCAGGTGAACACAAAGGCAGAAAGCAGGGTGCTGCACGTGCAAGCTAAGGAACACCAAAGAGTGCCAGCAAACCACCAGACATTAAGAGAGAAGCATAGAACAAATTCCCCCTTACAGCCCTCAGAAGGAACCAACTTTGTTGACACCTTGATCTCAGACATCTGGCCTCCAGAACTGTGAGACAATAAATCGCTGTTGTGTAAGTCACCCAGTTTATGGTATTTGTTATGAGAGTCCTAGCAAACTAATACAGGGCCCAAGCATCTGGATTCCCCTACATTTTAGAAAGGGAGTGCGGGGAGGTCCAGAGAAGTGGTGTGCTAGACTAATTAGCACCAGCTGAAGAGAACCGGTGTTAAATTTTCTGGAGTTTTGCAAG
The DNA here is from genome assembly GCF_000151845.1 of Pteropus vampyrus. NCBI lineage: Eukaryota > Metazoa > Chordata > Mammalia > Chiroptera > Pteropodidae > Pteropus > Pteropus vampyrus. Next base: position 7,499,323 of record NW_011888839.1, on the reverse strand, counting down.
CCAACCAATAAGCAAAGCCATTATTCAAAATAAAATTTTACAAACTTATAATTAAAGAAGCTATATAAAACAAGGACAATCAATACTCAAAACTCATCACCAACTAGTCATTTTACATTTTACTAGGACCTATGCTCTTGAGGCTATTTACATCTGTTGTATCTGTATGATGGAAATACTACATAATTATGTGCTAATTATGTGCTACTGCATGTCTCTGCCCAATTCCACAATTAGGGACCTCACGTTGGTAGCCTGAAATCAGCCCTGGTAGGATAATTTACACCATGAAAATCAGCAAATGCTACAAATCAGGGCTTTGAGCCACTGGAGAGCTGGTAGTTAAACATTTACCAAATTACCACTTGTCCAGAGATATTGGTGGCTCATTCAGTGCCACCTTTGCCTCCTTTCTTTGATGCCAGAAAAGTTTTCCTAGTCCCTCTCAACCCCATTCTTCTGAAATCTCTGTCTTCAGTCTAACCACTAGATGATTTTGGCTTCAGTTCTCAATTTTTTCCAGAACAGCCAGCTTTGCCTTGGGTGAGCCTCATTGCATATCTCTTGTCACTCAGTGTGAATAAATGCATGGATGAATGGATGACTGAGTGAATAAGTGAATGAATGAATGCTTCGGAGATTATTTTCAAGGGGAGAGATCTAGGGATGTCTCTCACTCTAGGGATGTTTCTCCAAACTCCCTCAGAGATTATTTTCAAACTATGATTATGCTACTATTGAACTTCCACAACATGAAGCCAGGTGGAAAGAACACTATTGATGACTCATAAATATCAGCTTTGCCCCTGGGACTCTAGGAGCAAAGGATAACTCTAAGGATAAGGATAACTCTTCTGATCCAAAATTGCTCTCTGGTTAAAAGAGGCTTTTAATCCCCTCTCTTTACTAACCCCTAAGGATAGTGTGAAGCTTAATCTTCGTGAAGATACTTTGAAAATAAGTGCTGCCATGCAAACATATGGCAGCGTTACTATTATGATAGTAAGCTTTAAATCCTTGAAGGCACAATCCATGCACGCTCCCAAGAAACTAGATATATGATTGTGATAACTTGCACTGGAAATTAGTGTAAAATTAGAAAGCATCATAATTTTAAATATTTATTGTGTACTTTTTGTGTATAGCTGATTAACTTTTAAAACAGTGATTTTAAAAATGGTCTTATTACATCCCATATGGATATAATTATTAAATAATAATACAGGTATAAGCTAACTGAAAAATAATTGTATAGTTGTAGCAGCATTGAAATATAAACTCTTAGATGCAGACAACAAGCTTAATGGTAATTATACTTGCCATTAAATGATAACATCCAATTGGTATCTAATCTTCAGGCTACAAATAAGCGTGTAATACTGTAAATACACTCTAATTACATGGCTGTTTGTCCCCTGTAAAAGTAATAAGATGAACTATAAGCAGTGTTGCAAATTCCAATGAAGAATTTTATTCAGACTCTAATGAAATGTGCCAGGTGAAGTTTACGGCTTAATACCCTTCTTATTTCCATCTTCAGTACCAATGATTTTACTACTTAGTTCCAGATGTCAAAGTTTGTATTCCAATATTATCATCATTATTTGATACTGTGTTGCTTAATAAGAACTGACCTAATATTATACTGAAACTTGCACAAATCTTATTTTGGAAATCGAAGCAAAATATATGTATGTCTGAGAAAATTCTAATAAAGAAAAGTGACTAATTTTTCCATCTTAAACTCTTGGTAAGATAACTTTATTATCTCACCTCCCTACTTAAACATTTATCGAAAGCTATGATTCTTTTTTGTTATTTTGACTTCAACAAAAAAGTGCATTTTCTAATTGAACTTCTGTGTTTCTACTTGGTACAGAACTTAGTAAATATTTTGAATAAATGAATGAATGAACAAACAGTTAAATAATAGCTTATTAATCTAAATTTATTTCCTACAAGTAAATAAAGTCAAATATGTTCGTCTAACTTTTCCATTGAGCTAATAAATCATTTTAATGACTTTTGTATATAGATTAGGTGTGATATATTATGAAGGCCCAGAACACTGAAGTGAATAAAACATGATTTTATGTATCTTAATAGAGAACTCTTGGTCTTATGACTTTAAGCCTCCTATCTCACACAGTATGAAAAGTCTATGAACACTATGTAATTCCCACTTAAGTAGTTCTGTTCAGTTCTCTACTTCATGAAGCAAGAACTTATAGCTGATAATTCTCTCTCATCACCCCCACTTTTTCATCTCCCAACACCCCAGCACTCAACATACAGAAATAGGGAGTAACTATTTGTTGATAGAATGATATCTCTGAAGTTCTTAAAAGAGCTCAGAAATAGTTGGTGGAGTATGACTGTTCCGTTTCCAGGGACACTGTATATTCAGGATGAAATTTTAATCAGACCAAGTCGACAGAATAAACAGTCTTTGAGAAATATTTTGTTCTATATATTTTTATGTGCTTTATTCTCTATCACACCGGAGAGATTAAGGGATCTGAGGCAGGCTGTTGTAAAGTATCTCCTTTTCTAGTTGGTGATAAAAGAAAACCTAAATTTTAAAAAAAGAAAGCATTTTTCATGCCATAACACCTCCTTCTAGATTTAAAAAGCAAAAATTAGGTAAAATAAGGTGCCTAGATTTGCTCTTTACAGAAACATTCATAACACATTAAAAAACAGTGATCTCTCTCTCTCACACACACACACACACACACACACACACACAGAGACACACAAACACACACACATTCAAAAAAATAGACACCAATTATTTGACATCTTATTTGGTTTTCTGGCTATTCTGTATCTAAATCTGAATTTTGCTCACAACAGATATGTTCAAACCTTTTTACCTACCCACCTCCTGGGAATTACACTTGCTTTTAGGTCGTGCATTTACTGATCCAAATTTTGTTCTATGTTGTATTTGTCTCTTCCTTCTCTCTCACATTTATCATCATTTTCTGCTTGTATATCTGTCCATTTGTCTTTCTTTCCTTTAATTTCTGTTCCATAGTCCCCAGATAGAAAATGAAATATTAGGTTTGTCAAGCGTATATCATTGTTTAAATGCCTGGAGATGATGGGTTAAACAGACCAATCAATGAAACAAACCTCCAGTGTATTGCAAGGGCTGCAAAGGATGCTCCCTTTGGCTCTTTAAGACCTAACAAGTCAATAACCTATTAATATCATATTCTGCTAGTCACCTCTACACAATTCACATGTGACTTTTTAGAACAAAACTTTACAACTTGTGAGAATTAAACAGAAGAATGTTTGTGACAAAATCCAAACTAAAAATAAGACTGTAAATAAGATACATTTAAAAAGTGAAATTGAAATAATAATCATATGATTATAACACACACACACACACACACACACACACACAGAGATCCAAAAAAGTAGCCACCACTTACTGGAAAAAAAAATAGAAACATTAACTCATTAATTCCAAAACTGTTTTATATAGTTACTTTATATGAAATGGAAATCAATGAGTAAGTCCATTTTCTAGAAATAAAATTCTTCACTGTAGTGTATCTAAAGATTGAATATGTTTTGTAACCTTAGAAGAATTCCCTAGTCTTTAATATTACCCATTCCAAACAGAACTACTCCTCACAT
>NW_011888839.1:7489722-7494744 GCF_000151845.1 Pteropus vampyrus | reverse complement strand
CATTTTGTCTAAAATCATAGTCTTCAACTTTAGCTGCACTTTAGAATCAGCTGGGTAGGTTTTTTTAAATCTCGATGTTTAGATTGCATCCCTGACATATTATGTCAGAATCCCAAGGAGTAGGACCAAAGCATCAGTTAGGTTTATCTCCCCAGGTAATCCCATTGTGTAGTCCAGACCGAGACTCTCTGCTCCAAAGTCTTTCTCTGCATGTACCACCCTTACTTCACAACTCACTTCTTTGTTGCCTTACTCCAGCAAGACATAGCTCAGCTATTCCTTCTTTCTGTGAAGTCTTTCCTAGATCCAACCCTCTTTCTAGACTGGCATAAGGGTGTATATTGATTTTCAATAGCTGCATAACAAATTATCACACACTGAACAGCTTAAAACAACACTCATTTGTTAGCTCACAGTAATATAGGTCAGAAGTCCAAGCACAGCATGGCTGGGTTCTCTGCTCAGGGTCTCACAAGGCTGAAATCAAGGTATTGACCAGCTGTATCCTTATCCAGAGTCTCAATTATGATGAGATCCATTTCTAAGATCCCTCGTCTTGTTAACAGAAATCATTTTCTTCCTGTTGTAGAACTGTGGTCCCCATTTTCTTGTCAACTGGCATTCAGGGACTGCTGTCAGCTTCTAGAAGCTGTCTCTGGTCATTGCCATGTGGCCTTCTCTATAGGCTCTCTCATACTTTCTATATTTCTGACTTCAGGAAGGGGCTAGTCCCTGTTAAGGATCAGATTATGTCAGGCCCACCTGATAATCCCCCTTTGAGTAATTCAAAGTCAACTGATTAGTAACCTAACTGTGAGAGTGTTATCCAAACATATTCATGGGTTTTACACACATTCAAAAAGAGGAGCATACATAGGGTATGTATACTAGAAAGAAGAAATCTTGGAAGTCATCTTAGAATTCTGTCTACCAAGTGCCCCTCTTATGGTCCCCAAAGCACTTCTGCTTACCACAGCACTTCCCAAACTGTATCAGTTCCCCTTTGCCAGACGTTGAATCCTGCGAGGGAAGGGACCATGTCACAGTCGTATTTGTCTTCTCAGCACATAACTCAAAACTTGGAATAAGGTAGATGTTCACCACGGGTTTTCAAGTATTCATGTAGTACATATGCATAAGTTAGACATTTAGCATATCAGAAAATAGAACAAGCACAAATTTAGATAAAAACCTGATCTAGGATCTTAGGAAAGATGCGACTAATCCAATAATTTCAAAAGTTAAGAAAGGGTAACTTCAAAAGCAGGCTAATAAGCATAACAGTATTTTTTCTTTGAAGATTTTTAATTAATTTCATTGTTTATAAAATCATTGTTGTTTCAAAATATGTATGAACTTCTTTTTGTACTTAATGCCTTTGAACCAAAAGAATCCTTTTCCATTTTGCATCCTTATTTTGATGGTTTGTGGAATCAGTTTTCCGTCTATTGAACGACATCCCAAATGTATCATTCCTATGATGCACAATATACATGTAAATTAATAATAATTAATTGATCTTTATATTATGATCATGAGGTTAAATGTGTAATGTAGTTCTTCTTCCTTAAACGTGCTTAGCACAGCGAAAAAGGAAACTTTGGCACTTACATTGCAATTTCAACACTCCCTGGTCTCTACTCTGGATGTTACCTCTGCTGTCCCTAGTACTTTTTAGCTCTAAAATAGAGATGACAATACCTTTTTGAATATGTATGGAAGAATTTGGGATAAGTTATGGAGAGCTGGCACAGAATAAACAGTGATAATGTTGATAAAGTGCAAACAATGCCCATCCCACCCAACATTGAGAGATTTGCTGATATTAACTTAAAAATAAAAAGGCCTGTCAAAGTGAGAGACAGTGAGCATTTATTTGAGATCAATAAGAATTGCTATTTGGAACACACAGATTTAGGCAAAAGCCTCTATAGTCTTCTGATTAGTAGACAAAGGCAATGTATATTAATGAGAAGGGGAAGAGGAACAACTACATCAATAGAAGGAAGGCAGTTCTATTGGTGCAAATAACATAACATAATGATGTTAATTCTAAATAATATTTTAAATTTTCAGTTCAGTAGTCATTAGTCCAGTAGTCATAATCACTGCTTTCTTGTTATCTTTGCAAGCAATTCTTTGGAACATAATGTCGCTCTAGGCCCAAAAGTTATTTTGTCCTGTTTTAACATTCCAAAGATGTAAAGCATAAGACCTACAAAGCAGTTTCTCTGGCAAGGCAGCTCTGGTTCAATTTTAAAGTAGCTCCTTTTATTTTATTTTATTTTTTACACTAGGGAGAAGGGAAAATAAATTATATGTTTACCCTTCTGCTTACAGGAACATGTTGGAAGAAAGTCTATCTACCTAAAAATTAAATCTGACCTAAAATAAAGATAAACTTGCAAATTCAAAGCTTAATCTGAGGTATGTTGTTGCTAAAAGTCTTAAAGCAGAAGAATGAGAAAAGAATAACTAAAACTATTTTGTATCAAGCTAAATATGAGAAATTGTTCCCAATTATATTGCTGTTAAAAAACCTTTCTCTTTTATAATATAGCTCTAGACCAGCACTGTCTAATAGAAATATAATGCAAGCCATATATGTAACCTTAAATTTTCTAGAAGCCACATGTTGAATTGTACACTTGAAACTTATTGGATTTTCTTGATCAATGTTACCCCAATAATTTTTAACTTTAAAAAAAGTTTTTTTAAATAATAAATTAATTTTAATAATATATTTTATTTAATGCAATGTGTTTGAAATATTACTCAATATATAATCAGAATTAAAAAATTATTAGTGAGATATTTTAAATTTTTTAATGTTAAGTGTTCAAAATCTCACATGTATTTTTTATACTTATGGCATATTTCAATTCAAACTCGCTACAATTCATGCCCTTTATAACCATATGACATGTCTGTGTGTGCTTCTGAGTATATATTTATGTCTGTGTATACCTGTGCACATGTTTAAACCACAAGAAAAATGAAAGACATACTTTCCCTTCACATGAGTAAAAAAGAATCTGACTCTACTCACTGAGGTTAACCTTGGACCACTCTGCTGGACTTGAGAGCTCTACTTAATTTCTCTCTCTCTCCTCTTCCATCCCCGCTCTCACCTCTCTCTCTCAAAATAGACCTTCAGATAGGGAAACAGACTAAGAATTGGAGTATCCATAAGGCAACATTTCTGTGAAGGATTTGGCACTTTAACCTCCAAAAAACGTCACATTAAATCTGTTTTTTCATTACTTCTCTCCTTTCTTCTCTAATTTTATCTTGCTTCCTCCCAAACTCTTACTGATGACACTAGCTTTGCTCTAGTGGTGTAGTGGGGGAATTTCAAAGGAAGGAAAATAAAATATAACCTTCCCTATGTCACCCTTCCTCTAAGACCAGGGTATCATTTTGATGGAGGAGATTGTCCTAAAGTTCCAGAAGTGACTCACTCCATCGGTAGCAGAGGCCCAAGATAGCCTGAGGATGATGGGAAAGAAAAGCAAAAGGAGAGAGGTAGATGCACTGGGGGTCTACTCCCTTTCCACAGGTGTATTATAACAAGACCCTTAAAGAGGAGGAAGACATTCGGGCTATTTCTTCATTATTATTGCTATGATGACATAATTAATTCAAGTTTTTGCTGAAAGGAAGGGGATAGGTTAAATAAATGGGATAAGAATTTGTGATTCTGCCCAACGATAAGGCAAAATTCTTACCTTAACTCTTAGTAGACTGTGTGTCAAGATAGTTTTCTGTGTAAAGTCTGACTTGGTAGAGCAGCAAAGAGTCTATGGAAAATAAGAGACATCGGTGCCCTAGAAATAATCTGAGAGGTTGAGAAAGTAAATATTTACCTATATATCCTGGTTAGCAATTTTTGAAAACTTTCCTGGTGCAGACCCCCCTACACGCACACACACACACACACACACACGTGAACATGTAACACACACACCCAATGAGAAGAGAGACAAAGAAATGTTACTGTAAATTAGATAACTTAGTAGTATCTTGACTTTTCATCTATTAGGTTTCCATTTCCTCAATGAGAGCAATGTTAATAACCCTCTAGTGATCCAATTAAAAAGAATGAATACACTATGCAAAAACGAACCAAACAAACAAACAAACACAAGCTTCTTTAGCCATCCTGATCTGACCCTGTGGGAAATATGCTCCATCAAATGTATATGCAGCTTAAGTCAATACCTTAACCCTGAAATAATTCAATGTAATATTTGATAAATCATGTCCATGTGTGGGCATATGAACACACACACATGCACACACAAACATATAAACATGCTTTTTAGGTGTGAAGATGAAATTGCCTACAGTGATTGCTCCTGGTGGGTGCAGATGTCAGGTGAAAGGGCCACTGAGGCCAAGTGTCCAGTCCACAAGTAAATATCATCTTTTCATCTGTAGCTGCAGCTGCTGTTTTTCAATGCCTAAAAGAGACAGGGCCACCCATAGACAAAGCTACTGTCAAACCTCTGTTCCAGAACTTAGAATCCTTAAAAACAGACTTCTCCCTGTCAAGAAGATATTTGGGAACATGCTGGATCAGAAGGAAGCTCTTTTTGCATAGCTTTGTGAGTAAACCATAATTTTAAAGTATTAATTATAATTAATATAAAAAGATTCTTCCCTTGTAGACAGATAGAATACAGCTAACATCATTCTACTAGTAATCAAATAGCTGAAGTCTATCTAAGGAATTATGTTGCTGCATAACCTGAGGAAAGAGAGATAAAAAGTGTGTGATCCACTCTGAAAACATTTAGGGGTAAATTTGAGGTTCCAACTCACTGAACATATCTTTAAAGTTTATTATATCTCCAAAGTTGCTGGTTTAAATTGGTTTCTTCCTGAAGATTGAAGTGTGTAAATTGCATAGAGATGGAGAAAGAGGCATGTTTCTCACCAAAATGGAGCTCAATTTCAAAGAAACTAATTCATAACTTGAATTATTTTAGCTAATAGAAGTCACCTGCCATAAAAAAAAAA
>NW_011888839.1:7471275-7489015 GCF_000151845.1 Pteropus vampyrus | reverse complement strand
GGAATTATCATGGTTTCATGAAAAAATAACTAGGAAATTTTTGAAAAATAAGAGAGTGGTCTAGTCTATTCTACCAGCTATTAAAACATATTATAAACCTACCAAAATGAAAATAGTTTGATATTCCAATTGTTGTTTCTTCCTTTGAATGCCATTAATTTTTAGTTGGGATCCCTATTCTCTATTCTCAATGTCTTTGCCTCTCTCTCATGGTTTTCATTTATTTGCTGCAGCTTTCTCTCTTTGGAAGAAACTCCTTTGGGAGTCCACAAAAAATAATGTAGGCTATTTCTGAGATTGTCTAGCCTCAGTACATTACCTCTCCATCACCATTGCAGAATTAACACTTTGCAATTCATAGGGTACGAACAATGTACCCGACATTTCAAACACTGTACACAAATCAGTGTGGAATATCAAAAGTGTTAGAAGTACCAATTCATCAATTCACTGAATGCCAATCAGAAAACAGAGTTCCTACGTGATTCAGCAGCAAGCCAACTCAATTATAAGTCATCTACTGGAGCAGGCTGGTCAAAATGTACAGTTCTGGACAGCTAGCTAAACCTCCCTCAATTCATGAGATTAAATCTATAGTGTACATCTCATTTACCACGAAATCTTTATATCGTGTATTACAATGGATTGACTTGGACAGTACCAACAAGCAGTGGATTGTCAGACTCAAAGATGTTTATTCTACATTAAGCTCTGTAATCTCCAGGCCTCTGCACACACCTGGAACGTACCCATTGTACTCCTGCCCTCTCATCACTCTTTCCTTCATGTTGACTACTCATTGCTTGGGTTTCTTTCAAATAATGCATAATTCATTCCATCATGTGAATTTATTTAATCTCACAATTCTTCTTTAGTCTCATTGCAGACATGACATACTTCAAAACCTTTCTTATCCCCCAAACATTATACTAATTGGTTGTATAAATTATCATTCTTCTCTTCTTAGACAGTACCCTATGCTTATGTTTATCATAGCTCTTATCACTAGATAATATAACAGCCTTTTTCTCTGTCTTCTCCACTGGAAAATAAATTTCAGAGGACAAATACTAACCATGTCTTAACTAATGATACATTTTCAGCACTTAGAATCTATACAAACAAGCAATTCATATTTTAGCTTCTTTAGAAATATAATGACATTTAAAACTACCCTTGACACTAGGGTACTTGCAAGAAAAAAAAAGGAAACAAGATATGGCATGAACTTTTCCTTAAAATTTATCCACCTTTTTTCTATTTCTAAAATCAATACCAATTCACCATGGATTCTGAGGAACTTCACTAGTACCCTCAATTTTCATCCTGCCCACATCAATTTTAGAATGCAAATTGGACCATTATATCACTCACCTACGTAAACCCTTCATTGGCTGTCCTCTAAAATTAAGATAAAATATCAAGTCCTAAACGTGACGTATAAGTTTTGGCATATCTGGTCCCTGCTTACCTCTTTGGCTCCATTTCTCTCTATTGAACTTAATATTCACCAAGTATGTTCTCAGCCCAGTGTTGCTTCTTCTGGGCCGTTCTCTCCCCATCTCACCGCCATCAACACAACCATGCCTCACCTGAATGATCCATTCTCACCCTGCAGATCTCAGAGACCACGCTGGTCCTCAATATGAAAACAACTTCACCTGTTATATTGTTTCATGGAACATGCATTTTTTCCTTCAAAGCATTTTCTCAATTTGTAATTGTATTTCTCTAGTAAACTTTAAGTTCTATGAGGACAGGAACCACACATATCACAGTGCTCAGCTTGGGGCCTACCTTCTAGTCAGTTCTTGGTACATGTTTTGAGTGAATAAGTGAGTAACAAAGATGACAAATTCAGGAGAATAGAGAGTGGTTATTGAGAATCAACGTTCTCCTGACAAAAGATCTAGACCACGAGTTGCACTGTTAAAAATAATAGATTTTAAAAAGTAATTTTCAGACATTAAGAATTCATGACATGAATTTTTTTAATGGAGACTTACAGAACTCTTAATTTTTCCAAGTAATGCCATTAAAACCCAAAGTGATCCAACTGGAATAACCATCATTTTATTTAGAAAGATATATTTTAACACTATAAACAGTAAAAAAAAAATCTCAAAATAAAAGGTAGTTCTTTAAACTTGATGAATTTAGCCTTATGAGAAATAAATCGTGTGTGTGTGTGTGTGTGTGTGTGTGTGTGTGTGTTTCCTCCTTTCCCTTCAGAAAATTTCAGCAAGGAGTAGCTCAAATCTATGGACCAGACCTTGGTAATCACTGACCTGGGTGAGAAGAAGGGATGCAGAAGGCAGGTCCAAGGCCCCAGGAATGCTCCAGGAACATTCAGGAAGCAATAAATAGACAGCCAAGATGCAGGTTTAATGGAAGAAAAGGAATGTTAACTAGATCAACTATAGAGGCAAAAATGCCTGAACAATTTAACAAAAATACTTCCTTTCATCATGCCTCACACACAGAAATGCCAGCGTTTCCAAAAGGAAGTGAAGCCAACAGGAAAAGAGGAGAAAATGCCACTCAATTGCTTATCAGGAATAGATTGAAAATCTACTATGTGCCCACACTGGATGGAGACAGAGAAAGTAAGAGAAATATCTGCTGTTCTTCCTTCACAGAAGGACCTTGGGACAGGATGAAGGGCAGTGAAATAGCAGTGCATTGCATTCAACACCATCAGAGAGGCCGGAAGTAGACATAACATTTTCAAGTTTATAATTACAGAGAAGAAAATGAAGGTTATAAAACAGTAAGTGGGAGTGACCCCAGTTCTCTGCCCCTCCTGCACATGCATTCCTGCCCTCAACATCCAGCCCCAAATGCCCAGGGATTTGGGGGAGAAAGGCAGAGCTAGCTGGGTGGGGAACACTGAAGAGTTCCAGAATAAATCTTTAACCCTTTTTCTCTTTCTTATTCTCTATTCCCACCCCTACAGAGTTAGAGACTATACAATCAATCAAGGCATCTTTACCTTTTTTTGGACAGCTCAGCCAGCCTCAGCTCCACCCCCAAACACAAGCCTGATTATCACATTTCTTCATCATTATACAGAAAAGAAGATTATAGCAGTTGCCACCCACTCCTGTTTATTAAAAATTGAAAAACAAATAAATAAGGGGGAAATCAGTCCAAAATAAGATTATCAATCCAATCTAAAGTTAAAATTGAAATTCTAGTTGACCAGCATAGGCTATTTAACTGAATGTTGTCCATTATTAATTTTATCACTCTATTCAGAGATCACCAACCCCCGGGTTGCATGGGTACAGGTCTATGGCCTGTTAGGAATCGGGCCACACAACAGGAGGTGAGCAGCAGGCAAGTGAGCAAAGCTTCATCTGTATTTGCAGCCGCTCCCCAGTGCTAGCATCACTGCCTCAGCTCCAACTCAGATCATCAGGCTTTAGATTCTTATAGGAGCACTGGTCCCTGGTCCCAAAAACGTTAGAGACCGCTGCTCTATGTAATTTGCTACATTTGAAACTTCCTCTTTTCAGAGAAATCTTCTTTTGTTCTAGCAGGTCCATAATGCAGAATAAAGATGTAGCTTACTTTGCCCTAAATCTCTTTTTTTCTAAATCAATTATATTCAAATGTATTTCCAGAGCTTCCTATTTATGAGTACTATTGGATATGCCAAGGAATATATGAGTACGTGTTATTGTTTGTTCATTTTGAATGTGCATGTTTGGTTGTGGATGCTGAGATATAGAGCGGGTTAGTCTGAAGTCCTTTCTGAGGTTGTGTAGACACCAACAGCCCTCCTCCTGGGCCACTCACTGTGCACAGATTGCTCTAGAAACTTAAGTCCTGTTGTAAAGGAGAATCCTTTGTGCATATGGATTACTGCATCTTAGTTTATTCTTTTCTCTATTGAGAATTTAGAATATTGAGTGTTCTTCAGCTAGTATATATAACTGTTCTTCTTTGATTATTAGAAAACTTGCTTTCCAATTCTTTTCTCCTCCACTCTCTTTAATGTGTAAGTGGCCTCGTTTTTAACTCATGACACATGGAATGACTGCTGTGAAGTACTTCATTTTTCTTGGAATGAGGTATCATAAAAATACGAGGTCATGCTTATCTATTAGTTTTTGTTCACTTGTTTCCTGAGTCTCTGAAAATCCTATTTCAATAATGCAAAGCTATATACTTTAGGTTTGCCCCCTCTCTTTACGTAGGGTCTCACACATCTTTTTACATGGGAATTTAAAAACCGAATTCCCACTCCAAATGCACCTAGAGGATCAACTATTGAGATTTGTCTGACTTTAGCCATGTATTCTAATATGAAGAAGTAACAAATGGCATAAAATATTTCAAGAGATTTCCCATATAACTTGGGTGGGGGCGGGGAATTGAGGAAAGATTAGATACATTGAACACTGTTGAATGTTATTATTATTCTCCTGTTATAAAAACGAGTGATTCGTGTATGTATCTAACCAAAGGAGATATTCGTGATATGTTATGATTAGGTTAAAATAAAACCTGTTTCTGAGAAATTTGGCATCATTTTGTAGAAAGCAAAATTATACATGAATAAATGTGTTTGTACATGCTGGTATGAGTGTGAAAAAAGGTCTGGAAAGAAGCACAACAAACTTTTATTGTTCTCAATGGAAACAGAAGGTGATAACATTTTCATTATATACCATGGTACCATCTCACATGTTACAATTTGGATGTGTTGCATTTAATTATAAAATAACATAATAAAAACAATTTTTAAAAAATAGTTGCCTTATATTGTGGGTCTATAATAAAATCCCAAATCTAGAGAGTTTGACTGATTTAGAATTTGTGAATTTTGGCTCTATAGCTAACATCCCCAAATTTTTTTTATGGGAACAACCTTGAATGTTATGTCAGTTTTGGTCTTGAGAATTCTTGGGGATGATTGAAAGCTGCAGTTTTCAATACAAAAAAAAAAAAGTTTTGATTCCAGCTAAGTATTTCCCAGCTCCTGGTCTCAACTACTTTTCACCATGACAAGAAAAAATCAGATGCTTGTAAATCATAACCCGAATGTTCTGAGAAAATTTCTGCTCTTGGTTTTCTCTGCCAATTATCTGTCCACAGACAAAGAATTAAAAAATAGTATAAGTGATGTGACATTTTAAGGAGCAAGAAAAATAACAGACAAGCCTGTAGTAGGCTGCCAGGTGCATAGCTACTAAGCACCTTTACAGTCTTGTCACGAAGTAAAGTTATGACACCAACTTTTCCTACAAGAGTCTTCTTTCTCTGTGGACTTCTAATTTCTACAAATTACTCTGTGACACATCCTCCTCTTCCATGCTGTGATCTATCCCCCACTGCCCACCCCATTTTCCCACTCTTCATACTCACACAGACACAAAAGTCTAGTTATTTCGCTTCTTTCCTAGATGAACTATGAATACTTATGATTTTTCAAAAATAATGGTAGTGCTTTCTAAACGTTCAGCAATGAGGCAGGGCATTCTGTAGTTACAAAATTATTCCCTTCTAGAGTTCTGAGACTTAGTAACAGTGGTATTCCAAAAATAAGAATCCAGCTAGGAAGTTCTTCAGGAAGATTAAAACTACTTTCAGCAGGCATTGCATCACACAAATCCAAGTTAACTGGATAATTCATCATAATCAAGTAGAAGGGAATCTTCATTTATCCAATTTTTACTTTATTCATATATTAATGTCATCTTGCCCTTTGGATTTTTTCCTTTTCTGGCCAGGATGATCATATGTGACTCATCTGTATGCAAAATCTTTTACCACATCAGATTATCATATGGCCCATCCTTAATTCTGATACTTTTGTCTCCTACTGTCACATACCCAGTTCTCTCTTTCTCCTACCTTCTTTTCCTTTATCCCTTTGATTTTCCCCTTGGTGCCTCGTTTTCCATTCCCTCACAAAGGTCTCTTTTTTTGTCCATCTCTTATTTCTGAGGCAGTATCATCTTTGTTTTAGATTCAGTGACGTCCTTTAACAGGTCACCCCAGGTTTGGGTTCTGAGTTGACAGTAAAACTTTGATACTGAGGTAGAGGAAGTCCTCACACATGAAGAGGGCTGTAGTCATGGATAAAACATTATGGCCAAGTTAACGACTTATAATCTCATTTCCCTTGGAGGAGAATGGAGAGGTGGTTATAATATGGAGTCACGTTTTCTTTACCAAAAGTCTCTATTAAACTCTTGTACATGTTATCACAAATATGCTTACATTTCCCTCAGATTATTTTTCAAAAAATCCTCAAACACCTTATATAAATTCATGTGAAAGGCAATAAACAAATATTTAATAAAACGATTGTAGTTATTCAAAAAATCCTTCAAGGTATTGAGAAGAAAGGAGAGGAGAAATTGCTGAGCTGATGAGAGCTTGCTTAGCCAATTCTTGAGGAATGGTGGTGAGGCTGGAAGTCAGGGCGTTCTCCCCTAAGCTTTCTGCTGCACCCCATTCCCTAACCGTTCTCACCCTACAAGGAGTCCTTGGAAGTGCACTAGACATCGCAATGCAGGATTCTGAGAGAGAGGAAGCCAGGTGGGAAAGTCACAGTCCTTGCCCTTGGGGTGCTTCTAGTATCACTGGTAGATGGATCAAAAGATGCTCTCCATGACCCTTTGGTCAATTATTAAACATATAAAAAGAGACTCTTCTCACATCCTGGTTTTCTAACAATAAAAATGGAAGTACTATTTTTTTTCTGAGTAGCTGTGTTATCTAGGCCCTAAAAAACCGTGATCTGTATTTTGAATACAGAATTTCTTCATTATTAAAGTTATTGTTAATTCAGGAATTATTATTTTCATTTATATTTTGGAGTTTATATGTATAAAACCAGAAATGTATTTTTTAAATCTTAATGGAGTAAATTATTCACATGAGTGATAGTTGGTGAAAAATATACTACGATAAAATACAAAAAATACTACAATATGAGCAGGATAATCTTCCTATACTGTAGATGTGGGAAAAAGTAAATTCTCGAAAGAAAAATAAATTTGGTGAACAGCTTCTGGATATTTGGGCCAATCTCAGCCGGTTAGAGGCTTTTCATTAAGACCCCAAAAGTGTTGCCTGGGCAGCAGATGAAGAATGGCATAGACCTCTCAGGTTGTAAGACAGAGCCTATTCTTTACCAAGTGTATCACGTTTGAAAGTCTATAGCCTGTTAAGTATATTTATTAGGAAAAAAATAATTATAGTTTCTTGAAATTTAGGGATTAGTTTTTTGCAATTCTCCACATTTCAACTAAATTCCAATTTCCCAATAACTTTACAAGATAATAGTCTAAATTCACTAACCAGTAACTCTTTAGAAAACTTTTACATTTATTGTGTTATCGAACGATTTAGCAAATTTGAAATGCTGCTCACAATTGCAGCCATAATTCATACTTTTCTACTTTCTGATTCTCCCATGCCTTTTGTCTTCCCTTTGGCTAAAACGAGGGAGGAGTTTGAGGTAATTTGAGAGTGAAAACTGGAATAAAGTTTGGTTTCTGCTCTAAATTTTCCTTTCTGTTTGTTTTTCTCCATCCTTTCTTTTCTTCCCTCCCTGGTTTCCTCCCTTCTCTGTCTCTCCTCTCCACAGTAGTCATCATCACACTCAAATGATCCCTGTCACTATTCCATATTACTTGTCATAGCAGGGTACTAGGCACCAGGAGCAGGGCAAAAGAGCATCACATGTCTTCTCTGCCTTTCAGGAGTTGGCAGCTTAATCTAAAAGAACAAATGTATACACATATCCTTCCTGCCCTTATTCCTTCCCCCTACAAATATTTATTGAGTACCTACTATGTGTTAATGTATCTGCCAGGTGATTAAAAAAAAAAAAAAAGGGCGGCCCCCCTTTTACCCTTACAACCAAAATAAAGTAGCTAACACAGGAAAATATAATAATTACCAAATGTCTCCTAGACCAGAGTGTTATGGAAGATGAGAAGAAAAGAGATCTTAAATTGAAGGGAGAAAAGATGCCATGGGAAGCTATAGTCATAACTCCATAAATATTGAAATCTGCTCTATATAAGTTTTAGTAGCTCTATGCCCCTTTTCTACCATAGGTCAGATAGCAGACATATGTTTTTGGTTAATTTAGAGTTGTAGATAAAAACTGAAATCCAAAGACCTGAGTTTAAGTTCTAACTCCATTCACTTATGATCAGAAATTTACAACTGCATCATAAACATAAGTATTATTTGTCCCTAAAATGCTAAGTGATTTTGCTAAATTTCATTTATTTGTTGTTTAAAAAAATGGCATTTATTGGTCTTTGAAAAAGAGAATAATTGAGAGAGGAGGTAATAGCATCATTTTTAGGAGTCTCTGTAGTACAACAAAACTAAAGGGTCTGTATTTACAATAATTAGCAGAACCAAAAAAGGAATTCCAACTGTGAATATACTTTATGACATTTTTTTCCTCACTGATAGGTGGAAGACTGAGTCAAGTGACACATTCTTAAATATCACCACACCTATACACACTTGACATGTATATATATGGCCAGACACTACATTCTTGAGATAGAATTTTTCTTTAATTCCGACAACTTCCAATATATTTTCTAAAGAGCCCTTGTATAGTTTTCAAGCTAATTATTTATCTAGTAAAAATTGAGAGGATTCATTCTGGAAGTTCATTTGAATGTAATTGTTCTGGTGTTTAGCACATCTTAGTATTTGTCATCTGTTGCTCTTGCTTTGCATTCAAAGGGTTTTGGATATGATGCCCTTTAAAAAAAACACACACAGTATTGTGTAATACAGCAGCACTTCATTGTAATGCAGAATGCATAGCTTCAAGTGTTTGCTACACTCTCCAGCCAGTTCCTTTCACACTGAAAATAGACATAGGGCCAATGTGAATGCACGTTTTTTTTTTTTCCAGCCTCACTAATCTTGCAGCTGACATCTTAGCAAACAATTAAGCATTCATGAAAGTTTACGAAATTTAAAGCCAAATTGTCAGCCACTCCTTACCAATAATCCAAAGTCACATATTTTGCCAAAAATTGCACCAAGAAAATATGGTCATTTTAAAGGGACAAACTCAATCATTATATAGCAGCAGAATCACCTGGACCAACCCAGGCTGGCTATTTAATTTATTAAAATTCATTTTTGTTATTACCATTGTTAGAAACGGAGATGTTTGGGGGAAACTCAAGAAGGCTTTACCTAAAATTTTTGTCATTTGTAAAACATTATGTATTTATTCTAAAGAGATCTGTGAAAGCCACAGTGAATCTCTACACAGCTTTTTTTATGAGATTATAGGGGAGAATGTTAAATGAAAGAGGTTACTCTTCTAGTTCTAGAACTTTTCATTCCAAAGAGAGTTGTAAAGAGGTTGCCGTCAAACCCCAGTTTTGGAGAAGAGAAGAAAGATCTTTTCTCTGCTGTTTTCTTCACAGCCATAATGCATCCGAAGGGTGTTACATAGAAGTCCTTTTCTGCATCACAAACTTGTCAGTCCCCAGCCACCCCAGGTTGTAGGCCCACACACTGGGCTATGTGGTTCTAAAGGTCACTGATGGAGGGTGGTTCTTCCTGTCATTTCTCTCATACATTGGGATAACTGGCAATTCTCACCTCCCCACCTGCAAAACTGAACTACGCTACAGGCCCTACCTCTGCATTCAGTCACTGATGATTTTCTATGATCGTGTCAGCCTATCATTGCTGACAACTCTTCAATGGCTCCATTGCCCCAGCATAAAAGCAAAATCACTATTTACTGTTCGTGAATTCTGGCTACAGCCCTTCTGCATCAGACAAACAGGTTTACTCAGCTCTGAAACTAAATAGGGGTGTGAAGCCCTTCTTATCTGTCCCAGTACCCTTGGGTGTGTTCGCATATAAACTGCTTACTACATTTCAATTACCTTTGTCATTTTCAGACATGCCATTGCTCCTTTCCTCAAGCAGGCCCTCCCTCTCTCCCTTCAGCTCTAAGGACATTCTCTAGAAGGTTCTTTATCATCTACTCAAGTCCTTGATACCAACTCAGAATTTAAGCAGCATGTTACCTTTGATGTTAATTACCATTTTAGGCACAAATCTTTCTTTCCCCAACTAAATTGTGACAGGACAAAGATCTATAGGCGATTGGTATTATAATGCCTGGAAAATGCGTTCTTGATATTTCAAAGAACTTTATCAATGATATTTTCTAAAACCTACACCATGAATGGAAAAACAAATACATTGATCAAAAATTAATGGTATTTTAGTGACCCTAAAATTTTCTAATGGAAATCTGCCTACTAAAATGCTCATTGTTATTTTCAGCAGGTATTTCAACAGAAATGAGTTCGACTTATTCTTGTTGAATTGATTTTACTCTATGACTACTTGTCTATCAAAATTTGAAGTTCTCAATCTTTCCATGTGAGTCTGAATCCGTCAGTTGCTTAGTTCTCCTTCACATTATCAAGGAGAGAGAGCCTGTTACAGGCAATCTAGGCACTGCCAAGGCATTAAAAGATTTTGTCTCTTTAAATCATTCTCTACATTCTGCATGTAACAATTTATTTGTCGTGTGTGTGTGTGTGTGTGTGTGCGCGTGTGCGTGTGTTTTCCACAGAACACTTACAGAGCTCTAATGGCATTAGATACCACGTATTCAATAGGTAGGATGGCACTTGGTGGCACTGGCCTCCGTATTCAATGAGAATACTGTTTGGTTCTTTTTCATTTTAATTGCTGGAATGGCTGTGGATATAAGTTGCTCTGCACAAAAGGGTGACAAATAATGATGAAAGACACCAGAGTGCTCTCATGTGTGGCTTCGTCAAGAAGGAGAAAAGA
Organism: Pteropus vampyrus; assembly: GCF_000151845.1. Classification (NCBI taxonomy): domain Eukaryota; kingdom Metazoa; phylum Chordata; class Mammalia; order Chiroptera; family Pteropodidae; genus Pteropus; species Pteropus vampyrus. The sequence continues at coordinate 7,478,185 of NW_011888839.1, read as the reverse complement.
GATTATTGCAGCTGAACTGATCACATAGAATTTGCTGGGCCTTCCTTTACCCCCCACCCCCATCCCCATCACCACCACGTCCTGCTACTAAAATGTGGTTCTTACAGGCTAGGAATGATCCAGTTGAATAACACACAAAAATTGATCCTATTAACAATGATCTTTAGAATGTTCAAGGACATAACGCCGCTTTTGTGAGATTTCAACATAAGCATTCTCAAATCCTTAAAGAAGCAAATTGTTTCTCATTCTGTCGTTTTTCTTCCTAGGGAACTGTTGCCTCAAAACAGAGCTTCTTTCGGAGCAGAGTAAGGGGTGGGGGGCGGTTAAAACAATGCCCACGGCCTTCCCAGCAACTGAGACAGCACTTATATTTTTAATTAAGATTTTAATCCTTTAAAATCATTTAATACTAGGCAAATATGTTAATGCTGCAAAATCAATGCTAAGAAAAGTGTCAGAAGAGATAATAGGTAAAATTAATTATTATATGATATACCAGGTTTTTTATTGTGCTTTTGCTTAAAAAAAAAAAAAATCCTTCATTACTCTTACAGGAAGTATTAGTGATCTTTAAGGAAAGAATATACCCCAAGTTACTGAACATTTAAGTGCCTAATAAGTCTCGATATTTTACCCCCTTTTTTGGTGGCAAAGTGGCTCTTCTGTTCAGCATCACTGAGGAAACCTGGGCTTATTCCTCCTGGAATTATTTCTCTATAAATACTGGGATTATTTCTCTTTTTCCTGCTTTTTCTTCTCCTTCTCCTTCTGTTTTAGGGAATTGCCTTTGCTCCCTCAGAGGTGGTTTTCTAGTGTCTGCATCTGTGTCCACCCTGGGCCATGCTCCCACAGTTCAGTCCTGCTCTCTATAACCAGCTTTCAGGCATTTACATCTGTGGCCCTTGCCTCGAAGTTTCTTTGGCAGTTCTCTTATTTAAGGCTTTGGAAGAATCCTATTAACGACTATAACTCATAACAGGATAAATAACTGTGTGCATATTGCACAAACACTTTAGCAAGGGCATGCTGGCTGTTTCATACCCTGTTTTTAGATCTTTCAAAATAGAAACTCTTTCTCTTTCTTTCAAAATCTTCATTCCTAATCAAGCCGTTACTTGCAGGCATTGTCAGTTTTACATGGGGAGGCTTATACACAAAAACTCAGGCTTTATAGTAGCAATATGTTATGGAATCCAGAGAAAATTCACTGATGACTATAGATAAAGGTTATGGTTTTGAACTTGTCTCAATGGACACTTTATGAATAACACCAGTGTGACTATTCTACATTAAAGGAGAACGCCGATAATTAGGCCTTGGACACACATGTTAATAAATGAGTTGCAGCTATGTCTTCCCACAATAGAGCCCCATCATTTCCATCAGGGAATCAGAGCCACAGAAATGTTTTCCTTCATTAAATTCTACTCATTCTGTGTTGGCTTTTTTAAGTTCTTCAAAATCTAGGCAGAGGAAGATTGATTTGGAAGAAGGGCAGCCTCTCTCCACCCCTTCCCAAGCTAAATTCTGAGAATAGGAAAAATGATGGGCCTTAATCATTTTCACTAACCCCAAGGTCCCTTTGTGTGACAATATGGCTTTCTATTGAAGGGCCCAACAGTGGGGGAGGATTCAGGTCTGTGCACAGACGAAGAACCCAGTGGCAGACAAAATGAGATTTAACATCTTAAGGCTGCAAGAATTTTTTTAAAAGGTAGAGGGTGGATAATAAAGAAGAATCTGATTGAAACTGAGAGTGGAGCTCTCGGATTTAAGAAAGCATCTTTCCATCACACCCGTCTTCTTCATTGTACTATGAGATGGTTGAAAAGCCCTCAGAAGGAAACTCTTATTTATCCTGAGTGGCCATAGTTCATTTCTGGGATGATCAGTTTCAGGATTTCTGATCATCCCCTGCAAATAATATTTCATGTTTAAAAATCACATATGTATGTATGTATGTATGTGTATGTATGTATGTATGTAGTTGTGAATAATGAGTTAAGTGGCTTCTTTTTTTTGCTGTCTGTTTTTATAATATATTCAGCCAAAGAGAAAAATTAAGAATTAAGGATTTGTTTTTGTTTCCCAATTTCCTTATTCTAAAGTAGGAAACACGAAAAGACTTTGTAAACCATAATAAACGATGAGGCAATAAAAGGTGTCATCAGCATTCACCATCATATTGCTTTGGTCAGACACTTTTCTTCTCAAAAGAGAAAACCTCATCTTTTGTTGAGGTTGATGCTATAGTTTTTAACAGGATCTTTCAACATTCTAACTCCTAGTGGAGTCAACTAAACCAAAACACTTCTAGTAAGAGTTCATATAAAATTTCCTTACATGTTTAAATTTTAATTTTTTTCTACAAAAAAAAACAAAAAACAAAAAAAAACCTGTTGATCTGAAGAGTTTAAAATCATTTTTATTGAAAGTGGGAAGGACAGCTTTTCCTGTCTGGAAAAGACCTTTTTTGAAGCCTCTGGCAAGTCCAGCATTTTATTCTTACGTACCATGTACAGTGGGAGGGAAACTGAGAAGTTTGAATGGAAACCGAAAGAACTGTCTTTATGCAGCTCACTCTCTCCTGATGTGGTATGTGTTCCGGGAAAGAGGACAGGCACTGAGACTAAACACAAAAATCAAAATGGATTTTACTCTGCCTTCAGTAAACAGCATGGCACAAAAGTCCATTGTGCTATGAGATAACTGCTAAGATGAATGGAGTTGGCTGTCACGGAGGTGATTGTGGGGCTGGTCTCTATTGGATCACAGTCCAGGGCTGAATTCCTTTCTGGTTCATCAGGGTCTGTTGGTACCACAGGAAGTGTCATGATCCTTTTTTTCACTAGGGCCAGATGGTGTCCTTTTTGAGGCCTTACTAATGCCCAGTTTTCCACATGTAAAACTCCTGGGAAAATGACCTAACTCACAGCTGCTTAGTGAGGCTTGAGCAGATCTTTAGAAAGACTTCTGTCAAGAGCAAGAAGATTGTACCACTAGCAGGATAAAGGGGGAGGCTGTGACCAGAAATGCATCACTTACAAACTATTTTTAAACTACTATCATAATCTGAAGTGTGATTTCCACAGTTCATGTCTTCATAAGAGGAAGTTGAAAGGGTAATTCACGAAAGCTACTAATTGCTAGGGATGCCGATTGTTTTCCCAGCAGAAGTTTTACCTTCCTTGAGAGCAGATGGCTTGAATAAGAAGAGAAAATGTGGTCCAGAAGGGTCGGGAAAGGACAAAAAGTGAAAGATGCCCTAGATAGCTGCAAGGAGCCTGGGGAGAGGGGAGGGACTTTGGTGTTAAAAAGAGCTGGAAAAAGTGAAAACTTCTGATGTATATGGATTGTGTTTACCAATGAACTGAATGATTCCCAAGGGCAGACGACTGCAGGTGTGATATTTAGAAAGCAAGATGCCTTTTCTGTTATCTGAGTTATAGTAAGAAGACATCTAAGTTGTTATAGGGGTCAGTGAGATTCTGAAATCCTACTGAAAGTTACTGTAGAATTTTTCTCCTACCCCAGAAAGCACTGGTAGTAGTTATCTTTGGAATAAAACTACTCTTAATAGTATCTTTGAATCCTTGCTTATTTTTGTATGTTGAGTGGTAGTTGATTCTTGCATGCATGTGTGCATGTGTGTGTGTGTGTTTTCTCTTCACCGGAATATTTTTGTCTTAATTGTTATTTTCACCTTGTTTAAAATGGCTTTTTTAAACTATTAAAGTTTCATTATCATTTTAATTAATGTATGACAAATGACAGATTTTTCATGGCATGTTTGAATGGCATGTAGAAATTTTTTTAAAAATCTAAAGCTATGTTAAAATAGGGTTGTATTTTTTTGTTCCAAAAAAATACTATCTCTTTGCAAACAAGTGAAGCACCAAATAATTACCATGGGGATCTACTTCTATAAAGTTCTTTTTATTTCAAGTCTACAACATTTATGAAAATTTACTTAACTTTCAGGTCATAAAAATCTAATAATGTATTACTGGAGAGAAGAAGCAAAATTAATGTAAAACATTTGACTTGTGTTTTCAATTAAGTGCCTAACATTAAGTCTACTGAAATAAATGTCTCATTCACATATATTAAACCTAACAATAGCTGTGTAGCAAATGGTGGGTCAGTAACATGAGAAGAAACAATACTTTTGCAATTTTTATTCTGAGATTTTTAATAAAAGCATACAGGATGGTGATTAGCTATCTTCACTGTTCAGAACCTGAAAAGTATCAATATCCATAATTGCAGATTATCAACTTAATTGTTTGTGAATATTTCCCAGAACTTTGCCTCCCTGATGTAACTGAGTGTGGCTTACGCCAGGATGTGAATTGTAATAAAGTAAAGCAACATCCATTAAAACATTTTAGCGAGAGGCTGCCAACCTCAAAAGATGATTAATATTTTGCTCAAGAGGTGCCAGTTCTGTTCACACTTAAAACACCCATCTCCATGAGGAACTTGGACTTCTATATTTAGGACACTAATCTGAAAGGTTAGGAGAGAAGGAAGTACATTGTCCTCCTGTTAAAAAAGTAGCTTTAGATCAAAGACTCAAAAGTTTATAAAGGTACAATTTGTTTGTTTGTCTTTATTTTCTCTTTAAACAATAATAGCTTCAAATATGATTCTGCTCATTAGTATGGATCTCTTTTTTGTTTTATAAAAAACAGGCATAGGTATCCTGCAGACACACATGGGATCCATGTTGTAGAGCTAAGGAGCCCTAGAGATAGAACCAGGATTTCCTCCGCTGGGTCAGTTACATACAGCCCGGCTTTCAGCAAAAACTAGCCTTCTATCTCCTTCCTTTCACGGGCAGGGTTACATTTTGTTGTGGCACAAAGAAATCCTTCCCTCTCTGTGCACAAAGCCCCACAGCACTGGCTTTCCTTTATCACTGCTCTTTTCTTTCTCTGAATGCTATATTTTTCTTATTTACATAAGAATTCTTGTAGTTGTTTTATTTACATATGTATTCATTCATTTTGGATGAGTGAAAGGAAGTGAGGAAATCCTAAACCCAAAATCACATTTTATATACAAAGACTAAAAACCATATCTGTAGCTGTCAGTGTCTCAGAAACTAACTCTAATCTTACTTTTACTTGTCTTAATTTTTGATTCTCGCTCTTCATATCTCATGTAGAAATTCAGAGAGTTTTCAGTACCTTTTGGAAAAACCAAAAGTCAAGTTTGATTTATGCTGTTTTGTTATGTAGTGACAAGGAGGAAAGGGTGTCATTTAAAGAAAGGCCGTCTGATTTGGGAGATACTATTCAATTATTACAATGTATCATCAAAGAAAGAAAAAACTATGATGAGCCCTATAGGAATAACCAGGAGAGCTTTAGCTATGAATTTTTAAGATGTGACTGTTAAAAAGCAAAGGCTATTCTTTTAAAATAATCAAAAACTAATCCTTAACATTACTCATGATTCAAAAACATTCGGACTATTTTTCAAGAATATCCATTCCATCTCCAGAATTTAAAATTTTAAATTGGTCAGTACAATATTAATTTATAATAGAAATTATTTTTTTCAATATTATAACTTCTGGAGGGTGGGGAGAGACCCTCTTGTTGAAAGATTTAAAGTCGTTTTTCAAACAAAGACTTTTTAGTCTTGAAGAAATCTGTTTAGTGAGTTTTTATGTTGTGAGAATGTGCAAAATATATTCTTTTTATCTTTAAAAAGTGTGCTAAATAAAGAGATAATCCCTCTTGTTCCCTTAGGCTTACCACAGGATTGAAAATTGTGACATCTTGAAATTTAACCTACAAACTATTAGAATATTCCAGACAAAAGTTTACTCACTTTTTTTTGTTATATCAACAAACATTACTTGGAGTTCCTACTGTATCCAGGTAATTAGGTCAGACATGAGCAGTACAAAAAAGTAATCAATCTAGAGCTTCTTCTACAAGACATTATGGGATCTTTTGATCATGAGTCCATTAGAGACAGACAATATATAGATTGGAGGAGCTGGAAGGACTTCCTAGGTACTAGCATCCCAATCTCATCATGTACTTTTCTTCGCCTTTAAGTTCTTGAAGCTATAATATAAGGTTATAATACAATAGGAGTTCAACAAATGTTAACTGTCTTGTAATTTTAGTTGTCACTCGACATGCCAATAAAAAACAAAACAAAAACAAATAAGCAAACAAACAAAACGCACATGGCTTGTTTTTTTACAATATTCCTGAACAAGTTTGCAGTCGCTGCTGCTGTTGTTTTAACCTGTTTTCTGGATTTTTGTAGTATTCCAAAATCTTTATATTAATTCCAAATTGCAAAACAATTTTCAGTTCATTAAAAATGGCAGGCTTGTTATTCCACTCTGTGCTGTGAAAGGGTCTGAAACCTAGGTCACCTATTCAGTCTTTAGATCATGCATCTCTCATTTCATACGTTCACCTGCTGAACAAGCCCGATCCCATCTGATCTCGGAAGCTAAGCAGGGTCAGGCCTGGTTAGTACTTGGATGGGAGACCACCTAGGAAGACCAGGTGCTGTAGGCATAAAAATTAAAAAAAAATAAGGGATTGTAAACTGACAAGGTCTTTGCAATCTATGAGGTCAACCAAGGGTTGCCTCGCTTAAAAAATAAACAAACAAACATACATTCACCTGCAAGTTAGTTAAGAAAGACCAGCTATGATGCAGCTACCCCCATGGCATGAACATCATTAAGAATGAAGGGATTATAAATTCATTGATTTTGCAACTGCAAGGAAACTTCAAGATCATCCAAAAATCTAATCCCACATAAGAGAAAGTCAAAGGAGAAAAGGAACTTTATTTTACTCATTTACAGTATTTAAAGTATAGTAAAATAATAATACATAGCAGAAACTTTGTGCCTAGTATTGTGTTA
>NW_011888839.1:7437431-7470185 GCF_000151845.1 Pteropus vampyrus | reverse complement strand
CTATGAGGTCAACCAAGGGTTGCCTCGCTTAAAAAATAAACAAACAAACATACATTCACCTGCAAGTTAGTTAAGAAAGACCAGCTATGATGCAGGTACCCCCATGGCATGAACATCATTAAGAATGAAGGGATTATAAATTCATTGATTTTGCAGCTGCAAGGAAACTTCAAGATCATCCAAAAATCTAATCGCACATAAGAGAAAGTCAAAGGAGAAAGGAACTTTATTTTACTCATTTACAGTATTTAAAGTATAGTAAAATAATAATACATAGCAGAAACTTTGTGCCTAGTATTGTGTTAAGCATTTTGTACACATTATCTCATTCTTACTGTAAAATCTGAGATAGTATTAATTTCTGTGTTTTTGCAGATGAGAAAACTGAGATTTAGAAGGTAAGTAACATGCCAGTAAAGAGTAGAACCATGATGCAAATCTGACTCCAAAGCTTAAATTCCCTTCCCCACTCATTATTACTATTGCATATGATTTTCTACTAGGCACAAATAAGTGGTATTAATTATGGTATTAAAATTTCCTGATTGATGGGCTCAATAAATGCAGAAAGAAGAGGGAGAGAGGGAGGGAGGGAGAGAAGATAGAAGGAAACCCCAGCTCAAACTTTTGAGTACTTTAATGTCCACGATTTCTAATTTTCATCCTTTGCTTTCAATCCAATATTACAATTTGTAAAAAGAGGTTTTGCCAAATTATTATTCAATAACTCTTAATTAGTAAGCTCAAAAGATTAAGTAAACTGTATCAGGTCAATAGGATAAAAGTTATTATGTAATATAAAAACCTTCTTAATATTGATCTAAAAGTATTAACACTGATATCTCAACAGGCACTGGAAAAATCACATTAAAACCTCTGCAGTTATATAAACATTACAAACTTTAAAATTCAATAATCTAAATGTACTTTGCAAATCAAATACATTATCTTCTTTACAATGGATAAAAATTACATTTTTTACATAAATTTATTAACTAAAGGTATTTTTTTAAAAACTCATTGGCTTAAATATTTAAGAACTTATTTCTGTGCATAGACAAATACATTTTTTATTTTTGTTTGTTAGCTAGTTTATATTGAAAATCATATTTTGTTTTCTTTATGTTTACTCTAATATATGTATGAAGTATGTGTAATAACAATCTTTAAAAATAAACAAAATATACAGATTCTAGTAATTTTTTATAATACAAGCTATGTAGCATATTATATATGATGAGTAGTTTGTAATAAATAATAATCAGTTTTTCTCACCCTCAGATATTCTTTATGAAGCATTTATATTGTCTAATTGGTTTTGAATTCATGATTATTGTTATTATGTTTAAGTAAACTACTACTTTTAAATGCATTATTATTACCATTATTTAACAATTAATTCTATACCCTGACTTAAGTACCTACTATGTACATAACTCTGAACCAGGTACTACAGCATAGTCAAATACAGGAATCAAAATTGTTTCTTTTTTCTTTCAGAGGTTTATTTGCTGGTTATTAGAGTTTTAAATATTTTAAGTTTATATTATTTTAAGGAGAGAATGACAAAACCAGCAACTGATCCTTTCATTTATTTCAGTTCGGGCTTTATCTTAAGCCAGACTTTTCACAAAGTTTTCTTATTGAATACACTTAATTTATTTGGTCTCATAGACTTAGTTTAGAATGCTTCTGTTTGAACTAAGATAACTTTGGAACATCTGATCCATGCCACTATAAATTCAAAAAGCATTTTATAAAATCTGACCAATAGTCCTGCCTAATTTCTAGCTTCATCAATATTTTGCTCAGATATTCTCCACACAAATTTTTACATTCTTATGAAAGCAAGACAAATATTTTTCCTTTAAATAACTTCTTAGGTGACACCTTTTAACAGTAGTAGAGAAACCTTAGCTCTAATGTAGTAGTTAAAAGATGGGTAAACTTACATCAATTATACTCAGTTCAGAGAACTACTTGAAGAAAACAAACATGCCTACAAGTTACGGAATTGAGATTTCTTCACCTGAAAAAAGAAGAATACTGGACTGGGGAAGAGGGCCAATGACTAATTATCTTCAGGAATATGTACGATTTTAAGAAAGAATCCAGATGCATTCTTATTTTCAAGTAATAATAAAGAGCAAATAGACTGAGATTTCAAGAGGAAATTTAATTAGAAGCAAGATATAATGTCTTGAGTATAGGATAATGAAATACAGATTAATAAAAACGTATTTTGAAAACTTTATTACTTAAGGCCTGATCCATCTAGGAGCAGAGAAGTAAACTAGACAAACTGAATTCAACAACACAATTATTTAAAATATGGATTATCTGCCAATAAGTTTCCCTCCTAATAGGATCGCAAGGAAAATACTTTTATTTTATATTAATGATATCTGCAGTTTTTTTCCTCTCATAGTACATGTATTACTATTACTGAAAATCTGACTGAACTGTTATTCATGTGTGGCTAAGCTTATAAAATTTGACCATAAATGTTTACTTTCCTGCTTGTCATATAAGTGGAGGCTCTTTTAATGTGGATGTGTTTAGCCTATCAGCAATTCTAGACTGTTGATAAAATCCCCATGCTAAAAGGTCTCTGTGGTTAAAAAGTCTTCCTCTAAAAGTCTTCCATTATTTTTGTATCACATGATTCCAAAGATGGCCTAAGCTGGTAGTGATGTTATAGAGCAGGGATTCTCCAAATTTTCCACCAGTAAACTCTTGTATCAGTCAATGTTCAACTTAGAAAACAGAAACCACTCCAGGTCCTTCAAATATCAGAATTTTAAAACAAGGGGTGGATTACAAACTAATTGGAAGTCCTGTGCGAGTGAGAAGAATATGAGAGGGAACGAGAGGAGTACAAGGCATAAGAAGATTTTTTCTTAAAGATTAGGAAACTGCTACCATCTCTAGGATGATGGCCATGAGCCCACACTCACTGCTGAGTTATCTGGAGGCAGGGCCTTTTCCATGCTGCTGTTGGCATCACCTTATTGCCACAGGGTAAGAGACCAAGAATTTGAACTCCCCTGGAGGTTGCTGAAATTCCTGCGGTTGCAGCTGAAGCCATAATCATTTGCAATCATTTCATAGTCACCAGCCACTGCCACTGATGAAAACTGATGGAAAAGAAAAATAGCTTTTCCCTTCCCCTACCTTCAGTGAGGAAGTACAGCCCATTGGCAAAAACCTAATAGCAAGCTAATTAAGGAACTGGGAATATAGACTTTGCAGACTTCCAACCTTAGCAATACAAAGAACAATATAAAATAGTGAGTGTGGAACTAAGTGTTTGCTAATGCTTAGCACAATGCCAGTTACTTACCTGTGCCCTAGGGATATTTATCAAATAAACGATTGGTGGGAGGGAGGAATTTTCAGGCATAAATAGAATACATTGTAACTTTTTTATCCCTGTCATATTTTTCTATTTTCCCCAAATATTTTGATTTTGCTATCATAAGAGATACCTATACAATCAGATAATTAAAATGAAGATAAAATGATAATATCCACTTAATAAGGGAATCAAGAGGATGATTTTAGAAGAAAGCTGAATTATAGTTGATCAAGACTTTAGATTATTTATTGACACCAAAGTAGGTTTGCCAGGTAAAATATAGACTACCCAGTTAAATTTGAATGTTATATGGTACATCTTTACGGTTAAAAAATTCATTGTTTATCTGTATCTATATTTTTATCTGCTACATTTGGCAATCCTATTGCAAACGATACCATATTTTTTAAATTCTATTTCTTTAATTCTATTTCATCTCATCATGAGAGAGTATGCAGAACATACAGCAGAACTTTTTATTACCAAACAGTTCTATATTACTAAATTAAATTTTCTTATTTGACTCTTTTCAAACAGAGAAAAATAACACATTTAGTAGCATGTTATATTTTATAAATAATTTCATATATATTCTCATTTAAAACATGTTACAATTTTATGAGATCATCCTAACTATTCTGTTTCATTTTTTATAAAAATAATATTTCAAAAGTTTAAGTAATTTGTTCAAAGTCAGAGGATTAGCATTCATTTGCCCCTTGAAAGCCCTTTCACTAACTTCCAAGAACTTTCTGCAGCCCAATGTTTAAAAAAAAAAAAAATTATAAACATGAAGGTTAAGCCTACGAGAAAAAGAAATCTTAAGAGGCTGAACTGAACATTAAAGGAAATAAAATAAATTCTACCTGCTTTGCCTTGTGGTAGGTTTTATTGGTTGATCACTTGCATACTTTCAAGACTAGGTCTTTTTCAGAGCCGACAGGCATTGCTTTTAATGTTCTTAATGTTAAGGACACAAAGGTAAATAAGACATTGAATATGAAATTGTGAACGTACATTCTAAAGCGAAGATAATGCTTATTGATAGAAAGTTGAATTACTCAACCCTTCTACTACACGTTGCTAAAGAAACATAAACTGGACAATGTTGAATAAAATTGCATTTAAACTCCATGAGGAATCCTGTCTGATTTTATTCATCATCTCAATATTCCTATAGGTATAGAGTTTAAGACATTGTTTATGTTTATATATGTAATAATTATATACACATATATAATCCTTAATTACTCAAATATTTCAGAAACAAGATTAATACCCACTCTACAGATCAACTGTGTAATGATGGGTTTTTGTACATGTAATTATTAGTTTGGACAGTGAAATTTCACCCATGATTATGTCAGAACACTTTTATGATGAATCTCTACTGTATTTAAGGTACTGATATTCAGAATCAGAGCTCTCACAGGGACCTCCAGAGGTCATCTCCTCTATTCTACTGGCCTCAGGCAAAGCTCCTTCCAATAAGACAAGATAGAGTTCTTTTCCCATTCTTAAGAATGACCACATAGCAATTTGGTTTACCTCCTCAAGAGTAATTCTCATTTCAATACAGATTATTTTGAAAATTCAGATTTCTTTTTAAAATATAAAAGCTTTAACCACTTGCAATGATTTAAAAGAAACTACATTTGTAGGCTTGCACTACCACTTCAGACTCATGCTCAACCAAAATCTATTCTAAAACAAAAGATCATGGCCACATTTATTTGTTAAAGGTTTTCTATTGCAGTTCAATAAAGGTTATTCATTCCAGGTAAGCTTTCTTTGGATTAAACAAACATTTCTTCCCTTTGATAACCTTCCTTTTATATAATCATCTTTTGTTCACCCAAGTTTATCAGGATAAAAGATTAATTTAAAATTTCATAAAGTATTTACATATTGGTCACATCTTATTCAGTTAAATCAGTTTTTTGTTTTTGTTTGTTTTTGTTTTGGTGGTGTTGGCTCATTTCCTAGGTCGATTGCATCTGATCTGTGGGTAAACACAGAGGAGTTGCCCCTCTTCCCAGGCTTTATAATGAGAATATTCTGTCTGATCAGGTGCATGCACCCTGCTGTCATTTGCAGCCTGACCTATAGGTCAGGGGTGATGTGAGCTGGCTCAGGGATGCATACAAATCACATCCTCTTGTCTGTCTGTTTTGTTGACTGGTTCTCCTCAGGGTCGTGGTTATCTTAAGTAGCAGCCTGAAGGATAAAGTGTGCCCTGTCTGAGCTGTAAAACTTTGACTGTGGACCAATTGTATCTGACATACAGCAGCATGAGGTTTGGTTTAGCCTTTGGATTCAGAACAAATCACTGGCTATCAGTGGCTGATAGTGACATGCAGTTTACCGAATCTCTCCTTCTTTCTGACAGCTCTACATAGAGGAGAAATGGATTGTTTTTAAGATGGGGAGTTAGTGTTTCAAAATATAAAATATATTCTGCATGTAATTTTTTGCATGAAAACAAAATTAATAAATTACATTTTTTAAAAAATAAGTATTTTATTTCCAGACTTTCCGGTTTCAACATACAACACATAGGCTACAAAAGGGCACATTTATGATAGAATTCAGTAGGAATCTAGGAGCATATGAGGCTTTTATGTGTTTTCAATGAAATTTTGCTGTATTGACTTATGTATATGAAAGTTATAACTTTTGCTGCTTTCACTTATTTAATCACTTAATGTATCAAATAAGAGTTAAGTTTAATGCCTTTAATCACTGAATGTACCTAATAAGAGGGAAGTATAATATCTTTCCAGAGTTCCATTTAGCACCAAAATTTGTTAATATTGGATCAAATTAGAGTTTATCTCTTGTCTGCTCTAATAGTTATGAAATGTTTACATATTTCAATTTTAAGAAATCTGAAAAAAAAAATTTGAGTCTTCCTCTCTCTCTTATGTAAAGACATCATAGCAGTTGCTTTGAGAGAAAAGTAAATAAGTGATGTCATTAGTGTTCTCAAAAAGCTTACAATCTAACAAGAGAGATGAAACATAAACCAAAGCAGACTGTCATGAGTACTATAAAAAATAAAAATTTATGGGAGTTAAGAGAGAGAGTATTTACTTCCAACTGGACTTTGTGGAAATGGTAAGACTTCCAAAGCTGAAAATGAGGGATGAGCAAGAAAGAACATTCCAGGAAGGAACAAGGTAAGCCCTTAGGAATGTAGCTTAGAGCCACAAGTAGGAGAGGAGATGAAGGTGGGGTGAGAACACTGTGCTCCAAGAAAAATGAAGTGCCAATAATCAGAAAGTATGGGTTGTAGGCAGGAGAAATCTGAGGTTAGGAGACCAAGAAAGGGACACTTGCAAAAGGTTGAATAGAAATTAAGGTCACTGCATCTATAATAGAGATGAGAGAATGATTTCCAAGAAGAATTTCAGAGATGAAGTGAATGTGATTCTTGTTTGGAAAGGGGAAGTAAACTTTCCTTGTAGTATACTCCCTTGCATGCATGTAGACACATAGGATCTTTGGTGTCTTTCCAGCACTTCGACAGTTTACTGAGCAAAGATCTATTGTAGGATTTATGACACTGTTAACTTTTCCATCACACCTTCTAAACTGAGCTCTTTCATAGACCCACTTAGCCTCATTTGTCTTTATCTACAGAATGGTATATGCTTGATAAATGATTACTGTTTAAATGAATGGATAAGTACATCATTTCAATGTTTTGTTTCTGGGTCAATGGAGAATTATGACATCTTTGATGAAGATTTAAAAAATCACTTAGAAAGGAGAGCAGGTCTGTCAAGAGCTATGAATTTAGTTCTAGACCTTTCCTCTCATGTCATCATGAACCTTCAAAAGAGCTTTCTGAATCAAGTTTTTGATTATTTAAAAAGTGAATCATATATTAATAATATTTTAGTAACCCATTACTCTGAGATGTCCAGCTCAGTCTCCAGGTCCATTAGCATTGTAAGTTTTCTATTGATATTTATAGTGAAATTACATTACAATACCAATGATATGTAAAGAGTGAGTTGAGATTAAAGCATGCATCTGAGCTTCTAAATATTTAGGCTTCAAAAGTAAACATGAAGAGAAAAACATTCAGCCTTAAAAGTTCTAGACTGAGCTCCTATGAATGTGAGCCAGATTAAAACAAGTCAGTTCCCAACCTTCCATGCCATTCAGTTTTCTGATGTTTATATTTTCAACAAACTGCTCCCAAACTGTTATGTGTGTATGTGTGTGTGCTACATGTCAGAATAAATTTTTATGAAAATATGAAGAATGCTTACAAAAGGAAATACTTGATACTTTGTATTCAGGACAGGTTCATTAAGTATGTTGTTAAGTCTAATTTGTATCTTTACAGTTTTATCAGTTTTGGTATCCAAGGTCTAGTAAATGAATTTACAAATTTATGTGAGTAATGCTAAGGCATGCTGTATTTTTTATGGTCTGCCATAACTGAGTTCACTCTACTGCCATATGTTGAAAGAGAGAGAGAGAGAGAGAGAGAGAGAGAGAGAGAGAGAGAGAGAGAGAGAGAGAAATTTTGTGTCAGAAGGTGAGCTGCAGGAATTAATTCATATAATTCATATGTGACCTTGTTTTCTGGCTTCCCAGTGGGGATTACAGGCAAAAGATAAGAGGAAAAGTTGAGATAACCTCCTTACAGGGTGACTATGGGCTGCTTGTCAGCACCTGCCCTCTTTGTCTTCAGGTTCTAGTAATTGTTCCCTTCTTTTGTCCCTTTGGGCTATGGGTGATAATGATGCCTTGTGTTTCTAGCCTTAAGGTAGGGCACTATCCCTTGTAAACACTCTCTCTTTACAAACTTTCTTTTCATTAAACTCTTCTCAACTTATCCCAATTTGACTATTCTATCTCATTCCTACCAGGACACTAATCGATGCAGTGGTCAGAAGAGATTGAATATAATGGTTTCAAGATCTTCTACAATTTTATTCATATTTACATTTCACTCATATTGAAAGTATTTTTGGCTTTAACCCATGAATGAAATTGTTAACAAAATAACCCTTTTTCGTTCATCTGTTAATTCTCTGGAAAGAAAAAGCATGAATACAAAATTATAGCAAAAGCAATAATGGACAATTAAATTATAAGATTGCTTAAATACAATTCAATATCATACAGATTATGATTTATTTCCTTGTATTTATGGACATCTCTCTTTTGAAATACTCCAGACTGCAGTAGTCAATCCTCTTCTCTATTTCTTTCATTCCATTGTTACCTCAACCAGTCTCATGACTTAAAATATTATCTGAGCTCTTCTAGAGGGTGAGGAGTGGGCAGCAGAAAACCAGCATTCCATCAAAAACAACTATGAAAGCCAAAAAACTTTCAGAAAGTATCTCTTTGAAGCCAGTAGAGAACTACTGAGGCAGCAAGAACTGAAGGAGCTAAAACTTAGAAAAGATAAGAACTTCCCATTTCATAAGTACCAATTTGTAATTCTTAAGCCCTTCATCTTTTTTACCCAACTCCCCAACCTCCCTCCCATTCAGCAATCACCAGCTTGTTCTCTGTATCTGTGAGTCTGTTTCTGTTTTGTTTGTTCATTTATTTTGTTCTTTAGATTCCACACTTATGTGAAATCATATTTTATTTGTCTTTCCCCATCTGACTTACTTAACTTACCATAACACCCTCTAGGTCCATGTCATTGCAAATGATAAGATTTTTATTTTTTTTTGACTGAGCAATATTACATTGTATATATGTCCCATAATTTCTTTATTGAATCATCTATTGATGGGCATTTAGATTGCTTCCATATCTTGGCTAGCGATAAACTGAGCCTTACAAGGGCTATAAACCAGCCTGAACAGGCACCAGGCTATTAGCCTAGGCAAGGGTGGGGTTAATCCTCTCTAGAAGAATATAACATCATCGGCAGCCTCTGCAATGTGTTTTTTTTTTTTTCAATTCGTAATATCTAGCATCCAATCAAAACTTACTAAAAATGTCAAAATAAAATGCCACCTCATTTTAAAAGAGAGAGAAATAAAAGAGCCAAAAGAAACTTTATAGGATCTAGATATTAGAGTTAGGTGAAAAAAATTTTTTAATACCTAAAAACGATCTATACTGATTATCCTTAAATTTGTTTGTATCGCCGGCCTCCATATCTTCCCTGGACTTCAGACTTATATATAGAACTATCTATGTCACATCTTCAGTTAATTGGCTAATATGCACTTGAAACCTAACATGTACAAAATAAAATTATTTGTCCTGTGACTCAAAACTTATTTCTTCCAAAGTCATTTTCATTTTGGTAAGTAACAGCTCCATGCTTCAATTGTCAAGCCAAAAACTTTGAAGTCATTTGTATGTTTTTATTTTTAAATTTTTTTTTTGTTGAATTTATTGGGATGACATTGGCTAACAAAACTTTATAGGTTTCAAGTGTACAATTTAATAATACGTCATCTGCATATTGCATTGTGTTCACTACCCAAAGTCAAATTTTCTTCCATCCACAAGAAGACATACAAACAGCCAATAGACATATAAAAAGATGCTCAACTTCACTAGCTATTAGGGAAATGCAAATCAAAGCCACAATGAGATACCACTTCACACCTGTAAGAATGGCTTTTATCAACAAGACAAGTAATAACAAATGCTGGAGAGGTTGCAATGGAAAAAGGAACCCTCATACACTGCTGGTGAGAATAATGTCATTTTTAAATCTCCTCTTTCTCTCATATCCCACATCAAATACATCAAAAAATTCTATTTGCTTTCTTTCAGAATATACATACAATCTCACCATGTTTTGCTAACTTAAATGCTATTCCTTAGTCTGATCTACAATCTCTTGCCTGTATAAGTGCAATAACCCCATTCTCATCTTTTGTATCTTCCCTTGACCTCTATGGACTATTCTCAATGCAGAAACTAGAATAGCCCACTTGATACAGAAGTCAGATTATATAATTCCACTGCTCAGAAACCTCTAATGATTTCCTGTATAAATTAAGAGGAGCCCCATTAAACTGAGGTAATAAACACCCTCAAATCTCAGTGCCTTAAAACAACAAAGGCTTGTTTCATATTCAGATTAGCTACCTACTCTAGGTAAAATAAACATGCTACTTGATATCATTTCATCTCAGACACACCAGAACTCTGGTTATTGTAAGAGCCACCAAATATAATGTTGTCAGTTGCAGTTCAGAGGAAAAGAAAAGAAGGTAAGGCACACATCAGTTTTCCAGAGTAACATGACCAAAGCCAGTCATATGACGATCCATAGCCTATATGGCTTACACTTTCTACATTACCTTCTTCCTGTGCCACTTTAGCTGTTTCATGTTTTCTTATTACTCTTCCCCTTGCTCAGACATCTCCAGCCATCATAGTTTTTTTTATTGTTCCTCAAACATACCACACAGTTTCCTGACTTAGAACTTGGTATACCTTTGACATCGAAACTGTCTCCTCTTAGCAATTACTTTACTAAATACTTTAGGTCTTTGTTTAAAGTTGCCTTCTCACAAGACCTTCCCATACCATTCTATTTTTTAATTTCAACTCTTAATATCTACCCCATCACTCTCTATTCCCTTCTTATTCCTCATTTTTCTCTAAAGGACCTATCATCATGAAATACTATATATTTTACTTTATTATCTGTCTCCCTTCACTAGAATATAAGCTTCATGAGAGCAGGATTTATTTTCAGCTAACTTATCCCTAGTACCTCCAAGAATGCCTAACACATAATGGGTGCTAAATAAATATCTGTTGCATAAATATAATGCCTGTCTTATTTTTATAAGACTTTAAAAATATATGAAATATTCTGATATATATCTTTTCATTTAATATTTACAATTACCTACAGAAGTACTAGCATGTGAATACATAAAAAACAATTGCCTTAATAAAATGCCAAAGGTGTAAGTTGGGCAAGTGTAGTCTGAAGTATCCACTGAGAATCACCAAGTTTACTATAATAAAAAAAATGGGCGAGAAGGATGGCTCAAATCATCAACCAAAATGTAAACATTTTACTGCCTGCACTTCTCTAATAAGAACTGATGTGGTGTGTCATCTGTAATTTAATCACCAGCATTACATCTTGATAGCAAATGAGGATCACTAGACTATTCCCCATAAAGTTACATTACCACACATACAAAATATACTGAATTTGTGTAGTATTTCAGGTGTGACATAAGATGATAAATGGAAAGAATTCAAACTTCAAGTAGCACTCTTATAGCTGATTTTATCATAACTCTAAATTTTAGTGCTTACTGCACTGTATCACTATCCAGTCCAACCTTGCCCTGAATATCTGGACACAGGAACAAATTAAGTCCTGAGTTTTATTTCTGGATTTAATATTATGTTATTTACTTTGTGTGTTGTTCTCATTGTACTGAGGAATTTTTATCAGGATTCATGGTATAATAACAGTGAAAATAATTGGTCTAAATAACATTGCTATCAGAGATCCAACACTTCTTTATAATTATATATTGGAATACTTTAGTTTTTTAAATATCTCAAAAGAAGTTTGGGGATTTTTACTGATGAAGTTAACAAAGTTTGCATGTATATTGTGTGTAAAGGCTTTTTGTTGATTTCTTTGACTCCCTGTATACAACAGAGTAACAGAATTCATCTTAATGCAGAATTAACACAGAAGCTGTATGAAAAATGAGCATCACATACACACACACACACACACACACACACACACGCACACACACACACACACCCCTAGATATTTACCAGGCTACTATAACTACTATAATCTTCTGAGGAGTTAATGATTTGTTTCATTGTTCTACTATTACACAAGGTTATGTATTTCAGCTATATAAAACTAGACTGCAATATATATATGACATTAAACAGTTGGTAAAATTGAGGTCAGTGGTTTATAGTCTATATAAGCCACAACTTTGAATGCAAATGAATAAATAAAAAATTAAGCAAAAATATTCTGTATTGAATCAAGTGGAAAATTAAATGATTATAAAAAGATACTGCACAATGGGGGTTCTTTATGGTTCTTTAATATCTGGAATTTTGCTGCTCTGGTAAGGGCTATGTGAGCATCAGGACCATGGACAGCATCTTGGGTTTCCATGTGACTACATGTCTCTATAATAGGAATTAATTAATCGTAGATTCTTAAAAATGCATTATAAGCGATGCCATTTGATGTTTGTTCCATTTCTAATAAGTTAAAAATCAGTTATTAAAAGCTTTCACAAATTTGCGTAAGACCTTAGAGTACCAAGATATAGGTTTCTTTCTTGAAGGGATGTCAAACACTTTACATGTTCCCATATATAACAATAATCTAATAATCACTCTTAGAGAAAGATTATTTGACTTACAACAAAAGGAAAATCTTAATGATCAGTTGTTTGCTAATTTGTTTTTTGAGGAGAGGAGGGATGAAGAAAAGTGGTCATACATCACTTCCACTGCTTCTTTCACGTCACTTTATTATAGCAACGCAAACAAGATTTTAAATATAAAATGATCTCAGCTCACTTCTCAAATTGTCTATTATACTTTTTCTTACATTGATCATATGATGCAGTTTTCTGATTTTGGTTTAAATAATTTTCTAAAAGTGAACTTTTTCTGAACTTACAGAATCATGTATTCTAATCACAAGTCTCAGGTAGGGAAGCCGATGTTTGATAATCCTCACTGCAGAGCTGCTGGTGTTTGCTTGAGAGTATGTTAGCATTAATGTATTTGTCCTCACATTTAATTCGAAGCATCTTACACAGACACTATTAATAGTATTTTGCCAGCACTTTCAAATGACTTCTAATGTAATTTAAATCAATTCAATTTAACAGTCCTTTATTGTACAAAGATCTGCACTTTGTGTGTTTTAGGTGATACAAAAGCATGGTCCCTATCCTAATGGATATTTTGGCCTATTGAAAAAAAATGGATGTGGGAATCACTCACATTACATAAGGGAGGTTATAAAAAGTGTTATAATTGAGGCTCAGCACAGTTCTAGGGAAGCACAAAGGAGATGGATGGATTCTGATGGGGATTAAAAAAAGTTTCAAGGAATTGATTAAAGATTTGAAGGAAAATAGAATTTCGACAGCCACAGTTATTGAGGGTAGAGGAATGAGTTACAAGAAAAAGATTCCAAGTTTCAGATATGAAATGAAGGTGCAGAAACAGTGGTATATAGAATGTGGAGGAAACAGAAAATCTCCTTGTGTCAGGCACACAGGGTGGGAACATGACTATCCTGGAAGATGCACCTGGAGAGATAAGGTGGGTCAGCCAAGGGAAAGCTTTGAACACTCGACTAGAGTCTAAATTCTGTTCTTTAGGCAACACAATTATTGGTGTTTTTTGAAGAAGGTCATTTTGATAAAAATAAGCCTAGCAGTGCATGATGGATGAATTGGGGAGACAGACAAGAATTTTGATGTGCAAGTTGAAGGAGAAGTTGTGAAAGGTGCCTGTAATTTTGACTCTGATAGATTGAGAGGGCAGCGCTGTAATTTTCAGATGTAAGAAATGCTGGAAGAGGAATACATATAAATGGCAAGATGGTGACTTCAGTTTCTGACTTTGTGAGCTTCAACTTGCAGCCTAACATCTCTGCAAAAATAACTAGTAATCATTATAAAATAATCGTCTCCAGGGAGAAATAATTAATCACAAATATTTTTAGATAAATATGTGTTTCCTAAGAGAAAAAAAAAGTTTCCACCTTTCTAGAACTGAGCAATAAAAAATAATTATTTGTAGAAGGTACTTTGGTAGAGACATTTTTTAAAAACTACTTTTTTTGTTTAAGAAAAATGATGCAAGTTAGATTGTAAAATTTCAGAAAATTTATATTAAAAAGTAGACCAAAAATTGCACTTTATTCCATAGCTCAGAGACAATGACCTTTCAGGTTTAAGTATTTGATTAAGATTTTGTCCATGACAAAATATTCACATGTGCACATGTATATTCATTTAAAAAAAATAGTATTATAGAATTTTGTAATCTGCTTTATTCACTTAATATATTATGCATTTTTCTTGATATTAAATAATCTATAGCTTTATTTTTTTTAAATAATAGACATTTTTATGGAAGTTTTCAATTTATGGAAAAGTTAGGCACAAAGGACAAAATATTCCCATATACTGCCAATTCTCCCATACACACCATTTCCTCAATTATTATCTTGCATTAATCTGGTACAGTTATTATAATTGATGGCTCAATATTGATATATTATTATTAATTAAAGTCTATAGTTTACATTAGAGTTCGCTCTTTGTATTTTACAGTTCTATGAATTTTAACAATGGCATAGTGTTATGTATCCACCATTACAGTATCATAGAGAAGTTTCACTTCCCTAAAACTCCTCTATGCTTCACCTAACCATCCTTCTTTTCTCTCCCATTGATCTTTTTACTGTATCTATAGTTTTGCCTATTCCAGAATGTCATGTAGTTAGAAGCATGTAGCTTTTTAGACTGGATTCTTTCACTTAGCAATACACATTTAAATTTCCTTCATGTCTTCTTATGACTTGAGAGCTTATTTTCTTTCATCACTGAATAATAACTCATTGTAATAATGTACCACTTTTTATTTATCCATTCACCTTTTGAAAGACATCTTGGTTAATTCCAAATTTTGGCAATTATGAATAAAGCCACTATGAACATTTATGTACAGGTTGTTGTATGAACAAAAGTTTTCGACTCATTGGGGTAAGTGCCTAGAAGCATGATTGTGCTGGATCATATAATAAGACTATGTGTAACTTTGTAAGAAACCTTCAAGCTGTCTTCCAAAGTGGCTGTACCATTTTGCAGTCCTACCAACAGTATGAGAGTTCCTGTTGCTCCGCATCCTTGTCAGCACTTGGGGATGTCAGCGTTTTTGGATTTTAGCCATCCTAATAGTGGCTACGTGATAGTTTTTTGGTTGAACAGACATAGCATGAATAAGGTCCTGGAACATAATAGATGTCCAATAAACATTAAGTGTGCCCCCCTTGGTTCCTTCCTTCTTAATTGTAGCTTATTGCTATCTTAAAACATCATCTCAATAACATGTCTTTTTTTAAAAAACTTATTCAGCTTCTCATTAAAAATTTATACCCTTTAACTAACATCTCCTCAACTACCCTAACCCCAGTCCCTGGTAACCATCATCCTACTCTCTGTTACTATGAGTTTAGTTTTATTAGATTCCACATATAATTGATATCACATAGTATTTACCTTTCTCTGTCTGACTTGTCTCATTTAGCATAACATCCTCAGAGTCCATCCATGTTGTTACAAATGGCAGGATTTCCTTCTTTCTTATGGCTGAATAATATTACATCGTACATATATAACACATCTTCTTTATTCACTTGTCCATTGATGAATACTTAGATTGTTTCCATATCTTGGCTATTTTGAATAATGCTGCAATAAACATGGACTACAGATATCTTTTTGAAAGATTTTATTTTCTTTGAATACATATCTTAAGTGGAATTGCTGGATCATATGGTAATTCTACTTTTAATTTTTTGAGGAACCTAATACTATTTTTCATAGTGGCTGAACCAATTTACTTTCTCACCAACATCGTGCACAAGGGTTCCCTTTTCTCCACATCCTCGCCAACATACCTCTTGTCTTTTTGATGATAGCCATTCTAACAGGTGTGAGTTGCTATCTCATGTGAAGTATTTTTGGATATGACATCAAAAGCACAAGTAACAAAAAAATCCACTAATGAGACTACATCAAAACAAATACATATTTTTAATTATAATTTTCACAGGCTTATTTTTTTTTTTTTGGTGATGAATCTTTGGAAAAACTTTGTTGTATTTATCTCTAAAAAAGCAAACTTAATTTAGTCAAGTTTTGGGGAGTATAATAATCTCTATCTGAATTATAGTGATGTCTATTTTTCATAATAAAATGTCTACTTTAAAATTTTTAACTTACAACAATTATAATAGCCACCACTTAGACAGTACTTACTGTGTGGCAAGCACTATTCTATAGATTTCCATTTATTAATTAATTTAATATTTTTCAACAACTCTATCAAATAGGTACTATAATTATCCCTATTTTACAGATTAAGAAACTGAGGCACAATGACATTAAGTAACTTGACCAATGTCACTGAACTAGTAAACGGAAGACCAGGTTTTGAACCTAGGCAATCTAGGTCCAGAATTCTTGATTATAAATACTGCATACAGTTTTCTCTTTTATTAACTTGACTTATTTGGAGTTTGTTTGATTTCAAAACTCAAATGGCTAGTCTTCATAATCACCCAGGTTCATTTAGCAACCTCTTAGTAGTCATTTTGTTTCTAAATAGTGCTGTGTAGAACAAAGGACTGAAAATAACAAGTGAGCAAGAAATCTGTAATGTCAGATTTATAGTACTTGTTGACTATCAAGGGGTCAAATTAGATACTGAAACTTTGATGCCTTTGAAATATTAAAGTACTACCTAAAAACAAATGTGGATTTTTATTTACAAATCATGTTAAATTAAAGTCTATTTTTAAAAGCAGTACTGTATTACTTATGTATATTACTTTTTTATGTATATCACGTTTTTCAGAAATCAATTTATTTCTGAGACCAGCCACAATTGGGGCAGAGGAATATATATGTTTTTCATTCTTCTGTCCCATTTAAAAAGTATATATATTAAAAATAACATTTTCTTGCACCCTGGGATAAGCACACATTCATATACACAAAGAGCTACAATTTGAATGTTGCTCTCTGTGTACTGGATTAGCCTCTCAGCTCTTCGACCCAAGCTGTAAATTTAGATGTCTTTGTTCAGTGTACTTTTTAGTTCAGCACACAAGGACTGGCCAAGCCAAGCCTGTGGAAGGCACTTTCTCCACCCCTTTGAGAGCTGCAGGACTGATTCCGTATGCTCAAAGCCAGAGGTAATGTAATGTCCGGAGCTTTATGCACTGAGTCAGTCAACCATCCTTTCAGCCTTTGACTTTCCAGCCGCTGCTAATCTGTAGACCTCACAGAAGTCTCTAGACAAGGGAGATGTTGAACATGTGCTCCAGCATCAGCAGAGCGGCCGCCTGTGCGTGCAGCCAGGCAAAGGCCCAGACCTCTCATTTATACAGGCCGTGCTCCTTGGTTGCCTGACAATCCAAAGGCAGATTTGACTGTAAAAGTCAGAAAAAAAACACAATTCCATTAAAAACTGCAAATAAAACCTTTTTATAACTTTTTCCTGATGTTACAAACAGCAGTTGTCCCACAGTAAAATATTTTCCAATCTTTAATAAATATAACCTTTTTTCTTCTTTTTTGCTCAAGGGGACAAGAAGCTTATGCACATACAACCACTTCAAAGATTTGTCTCTATTTTTTTTATCAGCTTCAGAGTGTTAAATTGTTCAATTTCAGCTACAAATACGATGTATGTGATGATCTTACTGCATTATTTTCCTCAGATTTATTTACTGTCCAAAAGATATATAAAAATATGTATGTATTTGTTATCTTTAGAAGCATAGAAAATTCTAAAAACAATTTTGACCCTTTTTAGTCTCCCTGCTACTAATGAGGCTTTTTAACAATATGATCTAAAACATTATCTTCAAAAAATATATTTAAGTGACTATATTGAATATATACCATGAACTATTATCATTTGGGGGGAAAAAATCACTATTGCTAGAGTATCCTAGTCTGGAACTTTAGTCAGAAAAACAATTCAACTCAACAAATGTCTATCTGGCACCAGATCTGAATAGGAAAGAAATTTATGACACAGCCTCTGGCCTCATTAACTCCCAATTTCATTGGTGAGACAAGACACCGATAACAATGTGAGACAAAAGGACATTAAAAGCCAGGCGTAAAATAAGAAGGCGATTGTGACGAGTTTCTATAAGTAAATATGTTCATCTGTTATGTTAATCTGTAGAATAAATGGGAAAATGTGAATTTGTAAGCTGAATAGACTAGGAAAATCTGCTTTCTAGCCACATCTCTGCCGCACAGATGTTCATGAGATGTGAGGAAAGAAGTGTGGAAATTGAACCTCCACTGTCTTTTACCAACAGGGGAGCCTCTAGAACATGTCTTCCAAAAGAACCTTCAGTGATGATGAAAATCTTCTATAGCTACTCTGCACTGACCCATAAGGGTAGCCACAAGCCGCCCGTGGCTATTGAGCACTTGAAATATGGCTATTGTCATAGAAACTAGTTTTAAATTTTATTTAATTTTAATTAATTTTAAAAGCTACATTTGGCTAGTTGTTATGGTATTGCACAGTATTGGTATTGGACAGCTCCACAAGATGTGTTCGGTATCATTTGAGCAAGATATTGCACTTTCGCTCTAGTGCTGGAAAGTTGACCACACTAGAAGATGCCCTGCCCAAGAGAAGAGAGCGGTCTAGAATTTCTCATTAGAAAATGGTCTCAAACTTGCCTCATATCAAGTACCTATGTAATCTATTCTCTTGATTAATGTTCCTCTTCCTCTAAAGTAGAATGGTCCATGTTAATTTACTACTTTTCGGTTGGGAAATGGTAAAGCAAACTAGCTAATAATTAAAATTTCTCCAAAAAGTACTAATTTGCTTTACAGTTTTTTTGTAGAAGAAAATACAACTTTTTATACAAGACACAATAAGATGAGAATAGGACATGTTATAATCAGTTACCCTTGGAAAAATGTTTTCTTCGAAACCATAACTTTACTGAACATTCCTGCCATAACAATGT
The DNA here is from genome assembly GCF_000151845.1 of Pteropus vampyrus. NCBI lineage: Eukaryota > Metazoa > Chordata > Mammalia > Chiroptera > Pteropodidae > Pteropus > Pteropus vampyrus. Next base: position 7,451,055 of record NW_011888839.1, on the reverse strand, counting down.
AGAAATTTTGAAATACTGTAAAAAGGATTTATTATAACATTACACATAACACTTAGCTAGGGCCTGGGGCACTTATGGCAAATCAATGGCAAAAATATTGCTTCCTACCTGGAGACTCTGAATTAATCAGAGGAGTGTTTGCCACATGTCTTCATGTTCAAATTGTTGTTCTAGGAGCTGTAGGTAAAGTAGAAGAACATGACTCTTGGAGGCTGAAAGGACAAAACAATGCAAATTTGTGGCCTCGCTTTGAAATGCCTGTTCTAATGAGCCAAGAGAAGATCACGGCGGCCTCCTAGGCCCCTGGATACACAGCAGACATTGCTAATGAATCGTGCCATTTTTTCCTGGTGACAATCTCAACACAGAGCCCCACTAACAATCTACTGGGATCCGCACCTGAGCTAAAACCTATTTTCCAACTCCCATGCTTCTGTGCACACCTTGGTCTTTGTGAAGTGGGTCATAAAAGTGGTAAACAAGTAACAAGGTCTCATTATGTGTTAAATTGTGGTGAAAAGGTCCCACAAAAGAATCTGTGTGCACTTTATCAAACAACATGGAAAGCAAAATTTTGTTGTTTTTCATAAATTGTTTCTAAGCAGGCACCCATCTAAGCTCCAGAAACAGTAGCAATTGTGAACTGGATCAAGGAATTTGCGGCCAATGGGGGAAAAAATCTATAAAATGAGGTTTTTGGAATCAGTAAAACAATAATGTTCTTTCTCTTAAATCTCTGGTGCCTGTAAGCTTGGGGAACCGCAAAGTAATATTGCTATAACAATTTTTTTACAGTAGAAATTATAATTGAAATTTGCTACATAACAAGGATAACTAAAACTCAATCATTTCACACTCTCCCATATATGCCTGAGGATACTTGAGGGTAAATAGATTTCTTGAAAGCAGCCACTGACTATGGCTAAATTACATCTTACCAAGTAAACTCATTGGCTTTTTAATTACTCTGCTGATGTCCACATGCTGTTGCCACCATCTCATACTGAAACACTATTGATTTGATGTTTAACTCTGGTGCACCACAGAGAAAAAACAGAGTTCATTTTTTTTTTTTTTTTGATCTATACTTCCTAAGTAAGAGCCAAATTTTAAAGGACAGGTACATATTTATTTTTTTAAATCTGTCTCTGCTATAAGTTGTCAACACCTGATACTTGCTATTGATAATTCCATTTGTATATAAGAATTCGAGTAAGATTCATGTGATAACTGTCCTCCATACGACCTTCTCAAAAACAAGAGGCCCATCTCCAGAGGCGACGATGGAAACAAAACGTTTAAGTAAAGAACACAGTCATAGGTAGCGGTATCCATGCACAAAAACTATATTAGGAAACAGAGCTGAGGAGAAAGAAAGCTGTCCTCATTTGGTATGGAGTAATTTTAAATTTTGCAGCAATTTAAGCACAATCAAAATAGTAGATTTTCCTTAAAATACGAAGTAATTTTATCTCGGGTTGACAGCATTAAAAATAAAGTGCTATTTTCTTTCAGAATTCACCCCATAACTACTGTTCCCATGCTTGTCAGGTGCCCTTTGAGATCATTTCTGACCATCTTTGCTGAGAACTTCATTTCCTTTTTGGTGGCCTATTTAGTTGTGTTGCTGTAGCATGCTGGCAAAGCAAAATAGGGAATTGGAGGCAACTAATCACATAATTAAAGTCAAAAACCTCAGATAATTCAGGTCAACAAGGGTTCTTGATGTCAATTATCCAGACAGTTATCTCAATTCTTCATTTCAATAGAGGGACCCTATTCTTTAATGATCCTTAATTAGTAATGGTGCCAGATCTATTAGTTACAACTTTTTAATTTGCTTCTATATGTTATATATCATTCTAACTATTCCAGTTTCAGTTTTTAAAAAGCCAAATTCTTGAATATTTACCATCGTGATTTTACTTAATTGAACAATAAATAATTTTATGTCAACTAATTGCCTGTTTATTACCTGAGTCTTATGCATAATGGAGCAGAGTCTCCTAGAAAACTTTAACTGGCTCAGTACTCGGGGTCACGTTCTTGTTGTACAGCCATTAACAAGTTGGATTCAAAACTAAGGGTTTTTTTCATTATAGCATAAAAACCCCTTCACAATCTACCACACAGCCCATATCCCACCAATCTCTTGTCTTTAAGAATGCGATGCCCGGTCCCTCACAAGAAGCTTTTTACTATTTTCTAAAGAACACATGCTTGTGTCTTAACTCTGTGCTGTAGCACATGTCACCCTCTCAATCTGAACTATTCTCCCCACAATAAATATGTATTGATGCCTTAACATCAATACTTCTGTGAATCTCCCTTTTTCTGTTCCCTTAGCACTTTGTCCATATCTCTATTTTCTTCCTAAAAGCACTCGCGGTTTAAGAAGTTAAGTTTCTCCCTTCCAGTTCGCTGTGAGCACTTTAAAGGACACCAAGCTGTGGTAGACTTCGCAGAAACATTTGATGAAGAAGTATAGGGTGAAAAGATGATCTAAGGACTGTGGGATACCATTCCTTGAGAAATAGTAGGGAACTGGGCTATTTGGCACTTTAAGGTTCTCAGATTTGGCTAATGCAAAACATAGGCTATCTACTGATCCCTGGGCTTTGCCGTGCACATATTTCCCCAACTTTCTAGTCGGAGCTTAATGACAAAGCTTTCTGGTAACCTAGAATTTTTCATTCACAGGCACAGCAAACTGAAAAGTGGCAGTAAGGAATTCATTCCTGTTTAGAATGAGCATCGTTTAAGCAAAAGGGGGAAGAAGCACGAGTTTAGCTCTAAAAAATGAAACCCTGACCCCAAACTCATTCATCCAATGGAGACCTACTTCTTTGTGTTAACAAGCTAGATCAAGTGAAATATAGTCTCCTTCCTTGGTTCCTGGGAATCAGCAAGAACTCACCAGTGCTTTTTACTAGAATCCTTCTCCACCTAAGTTTTGCTATGAGAGTTTTTATATGTTATTATTTTTCTACACTCTTACAGAATTTTCCTTAAAAGGTGGTAATGGGAAAAATATAATCCACTAATCATATTTTTGTGATTTTATTGCATTATAAATTACATGTGGGCATGACTCAGATGGCTCTCTTTTTTATGGCATCAATATATGTGGACTATGGCAGAAGATACTTTGAAGGTAGGTAAACTTCACTGCAGCATAAATTAAATTAAAAAATATGTAGCATGAACTAATTCAAAATAAGTTACACATAATTTATATGTCTGCTACATGGAAATAAGGAATGTATATTATTATACAGGATACTTCCAGAACTGAATTATGACATATAATCAGCACTTCATTGACGTCAATTAAAAATAAATCGCAGAAGTATGAAGATTTACATGGAAAGTTTGGGTGCTATTGTAATTAATATAGTACTTCCCCTCTATATTTGTGGTCCAATATGTATTAATTATTTTCTCTTTTCTTCACACTTCTTCTCAGTAAGACAAGTTCTAAAATCCTAAATGATGTATGAGATATTACATAATTGTCCTTTTAACAGCCTGCAAAGACGCTACCCTTCGGTACATTCCTTTGTGAAGTAATTTAGGTTACCTTGGATATGAAAAGCAGCTTAATCGAAGCATAGTCCACCATGCAGCCAAAGGCCCAAATAAAGAAATACGGAATCCTGGGATAGTCCCTATGGCAAATTAAACTTCAAGGATCCTTTATGAAATGTCATAAGTCTCCAGTCAGCTAGATGATTGTGGCAAAGATCAGCACGAATTGACTGAGAAAATAATGCATAATGCCCTTTAGGCTAAGTTAGAGTTAGAGCATTTCTGATGTGACAATTTTTATAATTTCATTAGTATTCCAAGTATCTAACATCAACACTTGGTAGCTTACACCAAAACAATGTATTATCTCTTATTCTTCTGTGGGTTGATGGGGCGGCTCTCCTGCTAATCTTGGCTGGGCTCACTTGTGCAGTCACAGCTGTTCTGGGTTGGACATTCCAAAGTGACCTTAATGATATGTCTGGCAGTTAGTGTTAGCTGTTGGCTGGGACAACTGGAACTCCCTCACCATATGATCTTTCATTCCATGGTTCTACACAGCCTGGTGGTCTCAGGGTTCCAAGGAAGTAAAGGCAGAATCTTCAGAATACCTCCAGACCTAGACTCTGGAATTTATACAATTGTCACTTCTGCTACATTCTATTGGTCAATGCAAGTCACAAGGCCAGCCCAGAGTCAGCAAGACTCAACCTCTCAAGAGTCGTAGCAGTGGCGTCACCTTACAAAGCAGCATGGTCACAGGATGGCATGCTTCATTAGAGACCATTATTATAGCAATCTACCACAAAATGGAATTTTATAAAGAGAATCAATCTCGATTGTGTTAGGGAAAATTAGTACCTACCCTGTTACTCCAAAAAAAAAAAAAAAAGTTAATTTTGAGTTTTTAAAAAACTACTATGAAATAATGCTAAATTTGTGGTACATGTTTTTGTCTGCCATTTTCTGAAATTCATATTTAAACTATGTTTCCTCCAATTGCTCCCAATGCACTGGAGTGGTTCCACCTACACCGAGGAGAACATAAGATGGTGTGAAATGATCCTAAATCCCATAGGTTACAGAAACCTATCTCACTGAACAAGAATACTCAGCTGGCATCAGCCTTAGATCACGACAGGGGATGTGACCTAGAGACAGTTGACCAAAAAGAATCTACTGAAAGTGGAGGAGGTGAAGTTTCAAAATTCAAATTCTTAATGATTATTTTTTTCTTTATAACATCTATGTAATGTTCAGAGGGTGGATTTTTAATAAATTGTGCTAGAAAGTCTAGTGAGGAACTATAAAATGATGAATAAGAGTTGCAGTTTTTGTGCCCACCTCTTGTGGTGTCAACAACCTGTATCATGACATGACAGTAACCTTTAAGTGAATGAACTGACCAAATTTCTGCAATAAATGTCTTCCAGAAATGACCAAGCTTTATTTAAGTAAAAAGTAATTGATCAGACTTCTCTGCAGAGCACATAGTAACACGTTTTAGAGAAAGTCACTTAAGATCAAACCATATCTACAAAGTCTTTTAAATTATGTGGATTTACTAATATAATATATATTACTTAAACAAACAGTATTGCATTAGCATGTACTAATTATAAATCCTTTTAAAATAGATTAGAACATTAAGCTCTTCATTTTGAAGTTTCAAATACAGTTTTATATAGGCTTTTCAACTTTAAAAAATAGAAAAAACTAATTATAGTTAAATATGTAAGAAATATCAATCTTTAACCTTTGGTGACATAAAAGGAAACAGGTTGCAGGTGACTAGCATTTAGATTCATGTTTGGTTTGCCTTGTTTTTTTAATGGCAAATGTCAAATAACTATAAATGCCAAATCACCAACTAGAATAAAAATCTCATTTTTTAATCATTTTATTATTTAATAAATCAATCTTTATTGGGTACCACTCTTGCATAGCACTTTGTTCAGAAGCCCAGGACAGTGTGATGATTAACATTACCACCAGAGTTTGGCTTTGGGCAGCTCACAGCTTCATTATGTTTAAAACTGCTCACTAACATTTTTCAGTCATTAATACCTAAGTTCAATTGAGAAGTTCAGCTTAGTTGAATTACAGAACTGAATTCAGTACTCTTATAATCCTGCATTTTCAAAGATTTATTTTCTATGCTTGTTTCCGTCCATTTTCTTTTCCAAAAGCCAGATCTTAAGGAAAGCTCATCTCTGAAACTTAATAAGAATCAATCAGATTATGCCATCTTAAAAATGCAGAAATCATGGAGCAACTTTAGGGATTGCAAATGATTTTCTGTGACGAAAAGCTTAAACTCAAGTTCCAAAAAGAAAAAATGGTTTTGTATATACACACGCCTGAAGTTACTGGCCTCACTTTCTTCTGCCACCTCTGAGACATCACCAAGGTTCCCATTTTGAATAGTGATGAGGGTTGTGGCAGTAAACCACCCAGAAAACCCAAGGCCCTCCAAGGGTTTTATGTAGGGCTATAAGTACACTTTATTTCTGTGAGGTTAAATGGTCTGTACAGTAGTCCTCCTTATCTGTGGTGTCGTTTTCCACATTTTTTTTCAGTTACCAGTGGTCAACCTCGATGAGAAAATATTAGATAGAAAATTCCAGAAATAAGTAATTCATAAGTTGTAAATTACATGCAGTTCTGAGTAGTATGATAAAATCTCTTTCCATCCCACTCTGTCCCACCCAGGATGTAAATTATCCCTTTATCCAGTGTATCCACACTGTACACATACTCATCACTAGTCATTTAGTAGCCCTCTTGGTTATTTGATTGACTGTCACAGCATCACAGTGCTTGTGTTCAAGTAACCCTTATTTTATTATTATAATTGTTCTATTTTATTATTAGTTATTGTTGTCAGTCTCTTATTGTGCCTAATTTATAAATTAAACTTTATTATAGGTATATATGTATAGGAAAAAAGATATAGTATATATGGGTTTAGTACTATGCACAGTTTCAGGCATCCATGGGGGTTTTGAAATGTATTTCCCATGGATAACGGGAACTACTGTACTAAGATTTATTTACCCAAATATTAAAATGTTCACCAAATAAAGGGAAGAGTTATTGTCCCAAAGGTCACTAGGCACAGGATGCTATTTTTCTTTCATGTATTTTAAATAGTTGGCAGAACCTCAGAGATTCAAACTTTCAGGATATGAGACTAAGGAAAGTCAAACTACAGTTACTTTAGAACACGGTAAGGCAAAGCAGAGGCTTGTGCAATAGAAGCCAGAGCCAGACACCCAAACTATGGGAGACACACAGAGAGCAATAAAGATAGATGCAAAAGATAACCATCCATATTTCACTGATTCGTCTAGAGCCAGCCCTAGGTGCCCAAAGATGTGTCTTTCCTTCTGCGAACTTGACATTCTTTCCAACACTTAAGATCTTGAGGCTGTGCTCCACTTCTGTGACTCCAGTGGCTCCAAATCTGCATTCTACATAGGTTCATTAGCCCCCTCAAGATCAGCAGCAACAGGAATCAGAGCTTGACGTGCAAACCATGACTCTTCTAGCTAATTTCATATGTCAAAGCACTGAATCTGTTTTTCCTATGTTCATGTGCTTTGATTCTTCAGCTCCAACCCTGTTGATCTTCCCCATACCCCTAAACACATCATATTCATCCCCCTTACCATCTCACTTTTCAGTTTTGCCTCCCTTGAGCCAAATCCAGCCTTTTCTTTAAAGTCCATATCAAGGACCATCTGTCCCATAAAGCCTTCCACAACTATTCCAGACCATGATGCTTTCCCTCCCTACTATGAGCTCCATCAGTGCTTTCCATCAGAGTTATACCAATAACTTAAATTGCTTCATAACCACTAGTTTTATCTTCTATTATTGTAATTTCTGAGGCACGGGGCTGTGTCTTGGACTCTTTTCAATACTTCTATCACACCTTACATAGGCGTACAGACAAAGAAGCTATTTATTAAACATTTATAAATGTTTAATAAATAGCTTATTAAACATTTATAAATGTTTAATAAATAGCTTCTTTGTCTGTACGCCTATGTAAGGTGTGACTCTTATTCTGTATTCCAGTTTCTTTCTCAATTCCAATATTCCCTCAAAGAATCCTTTGTGATCAACGCAATGAAGTTTAGAGTCAGACTTCTTATTTTCCATCTACATATATATAAACAGCTAATCATTAACTTAAATAATAGCAGAGTACAGGCCAAAAGCTTTTATACTACCAACTAACAAAATGTTTATAGTGCATATACACACCTATGTACTCCAAAGGGTTAATGCTCAATGAGGGGTTTTTATAGTTTGTTAATTGTTATATTGCATTCTTTTATCTAAATTGTTAATGCTCTGCTTAGTCAATTGAAACGTATTGCTTTGATATTAAAGCTGAAATCCAGACCTTTATTTCTGGTGTAGGTTCTATTCAAAAATGCAAGTCTTTCTGTGCAGGGCAGTGAGAATTGCCTTAGAGAGTTTTACAACTCACTATGCCGTGTTCTCAAGAACAGGGACAACAAAAACAGTCCAATGACTAACACATAAAAGAAATTTTGCAGTAAAATACACTATTTAGAAGGGCATACAGTTGGAAATCAAAGTTATATGACTTCTTTAGTAATAGATTTGACTTTGATTTTGTATTGAGTATCAATCATATCCACATCCAGGGGTGGGAGCGGGGGGAATTAATTAGAATAGCCAGATTATTGTTTATCACAAGTAAGTCATGTTTCAGTAAACTAAGTTTTTAGTCTAAAAAAGAACCATAGCATTTTATATTAAGACTTAATCATGAGCTAATGAGCATTACAGTAAGAATAATGGTTCAGAGGGTAAAGGTTTTTATTCCAATTTTATAATAGAAAAAAAAAGTGAATTCATTTAACTTAACTTACAATATATACATTGTCTCCTTGTCTTTAGAAATGCTACTCATTTAAATATTTTCACCTTCTGCTGCTACCTACAGTTTGGGTCTCTACAGAAAACTCAGACGATATGAGGATGAAACAGCTAATTTGACTAGTTTTTATTTAATTTATCATTATATTATCTGGTAAGACTCCAACAATATCATTAATAAGGTATCAGGCAACTAATCTAGTATGATCATTAAGCAGGTCAGAAAATAAGCAAGTAGAATCTCTGGTATTATCCTATTATATGAAGAAAACTTCAAAGTTTCCTTACAAACCCTAATTTTTTAATTACCAACTACAGGAGGACAAAGCTTACAAAGAACACATGTATTTTCCATCCACAGATGGGAAACTGTTTATGCAGAGGACCAACTTAAGTTACATGTGCACTGCACGGTGGGTCGGCATCCCTAACCCCCATTTTGTTCAAAGGTAAACGGTATTCCATCAATCACTAGGCGTGCTGCCTAATTTTTTAAAATCTACCTTAATTTCTTTTAAATCAATTTTTGGAAAACATTAAATCCTAGTAAACATTAAATCCAATTAAATCCTAAATTGGAAAACAATTTAGGCAGACTTAGCAAGAAAATAAACAGACCCATTAGCACTAGGACTGAGGTCCAAAGGGACACAAGAGGAACTCGAATAAAATTTGAAAAAAAGCCAGAGAATAAGTCAGAGGATGTAAGATGACAGTGAGTCTTCCAAAATAGAGGGAATAAGTGTCTTGAGCATTTTGCCCGTCCGCCCCGCCCCTCGAGGAGAAGAGAGTACTGGCCCAGGAAGACTGGGGATGGCGGGCAACTGAAACAGCGGGAAATAATGATTAAAGGACAAATACAAATTTCAGCAGTGGTAGAGTCAAAGTAAGGATAAATCTTAGCATCATCTCTAAGGCAAATGCTTTATTCCTTTTTTATACATTCTTGTTTGTAAGCCTAAAACCAGGAACAGTGTCAAGATTTCTGACCTAGTGTGGTGTTATCAGAAACCAGCCTTAGGGAGCACTGACCACCCATCCACTCCTTCCCTCAACAATGCACACAGACCGCAGGGGAAACACGCACTCTGGAAGTTTGCTTTTTTCACTGACATCTTTGATTTGAGGTTTCTCCTAAAGTCTACCAATGCTTTGGAAACAAGGCTATCACATTTTTTTTGTTCACGTTTTACATTTTTTCCCAAAACTATTGATAATAAAAGTCATAGGGGAAAAAAATATGGTTTGTAAAGAAATATTTTAAAATAGTGTGGATGGCTCAGTGTATGTGGTTAGTGACTACGGGTTAAAAAAAAATAAACAAAATACTATGCCATTTCATAAGAACACATCAGGAGCCCGGTCCTGATATAACCTGTGCTGTACTGAAATAAGTCAATAAATAAAAAGGCAATGGCATTTTTAACCACATATGCTAACTAGGTCATCTAATAATGATGACATGATTCCAGTCATGCAAGGGTATCATCTACTCATTATGATTCAAGTTATGGTAGATGACATTGATATAACTTAGAAGAGTATGAGATAGAGGGAATATTTCATAGTAAATAGACCAAGAATGATTCCCCTTGGACTAGTAAAGGTACAAATTGCTTTAGTTTTCATTTCCATGGCGCTAAATTTGTATTTCATGCAAGGGCCTGTAATTGATGACTGCTTACTTCACTGGGTGAAAGGGATAAAAAAATAGATTATGATTGTCAAGGTTGTCTGTGTTAGTAGCTAAAATGGTAAACAGCACCCTGAAATCTTTGTAAACAGCACACAGATATTTTTTAAGTAAAACCAAAAAGCATTGGGCAAAAAGTTGCAAACTAAAATACCCTGTATCATCTAGCTGACACGGTTCACAGTTTTTCTTGGAACAATAATTGTATCAACTACCAGCAAAATAAATTCCAGTGCATCCATCAAGGATCAGTCCTAGATTTTCTCAAAAGCTTTACAGCATTGAAGATTTTTTTTATTTGTATTTTATATTTTTAGAGTACGAAATACCTGCAGTTGTTCCATATTTTGGTATTCTCTTCTTTTTTAAAAAAAAAATTCTGTTTGTTAACAAAAGCATCTCAATGTTGCTATACTTAGTAAATAATTTAAAATTCATAATTACTTCCATATGTCAAATTCTCCTCTTCCCCAAATTCCCAATTGCCTCTCATTATCTTAGATAGTCCTATTTCTAAATTTCTCTTGATGTGTTGTAGATACTATTATGTCCTACTTCTGAGAATAATTTATTACCATTCTGTGTGCTGAAGTATTAATTTATATAAGCAAAGGACAATCACATTTAGTTAAGAAAAATAAGAAGCTATTGTTCTGGCAAGTATTCATTTTGGTCCCTAACCACATAAGGGATGTGCGTGTGTGTGTGTGTGTGTGTGTGTGTGTGTGTTGTGTGTTGTGTGTTGTGTGTGTGTATGTCTGTATAAACTGAATAACTGACAAATTCTTTTTTCAAACACTCAGTAAGTTTATTTCTCATACTTTAAGAATACTATCATTTTTAAAAGGTTAACTTTGAAAATAATTATAAATTCTATAGTGACTTTTCACACCACCTGATATTTACCCATTACAGCAGTGCTTCTCAATCTTTCTGTGGTAGGAATAGAGATAGAGATAAGAGAGAGAGAGACAGAGACAGACAGAGACAGACAGAGAGACAGAGACAGAGACAGAGAAGAAAATTTTTTTCAACTTTCCAGTCCATAATGGACTAATACTTTAAAAAAAAAAAACATTAAAAATGAATGTTTCAGTCATGTCTAATCATTATCCAAGTTTCTAAATGCTTGCTTTCAATGACTGCATCATCTCATTGCAGACCAGAAACCAACAGTAGCACTGCTTCAGAGCTTGGTGCCTGGTACTTAGCAAACAACTTCTAAGTGTTCCTTAAGTGGAAGGCATAAAATTCTGTTTTTAGAAAATTAGATTAAATATTATAGAAATGCCTGTTTATTCTTGCAAAAGCAGAACAATTTTTTTTTTTCCTTTCTGGCATGCAAGAATAGAGGTTAATGGTTGAGAGATAATTCTGTCTGGGCAACTCGAATAAAAATTAAGGTGAGTGAGATTTGGAAGAAGAAAAAGGTAAGGAGGGGAATCCACAGGACTTTGGCAACTATTTAAAGGGCACAGGGAGCGGGGGGAAGGTGTGCTTTGGATCATATAGCATAGGTTACTGATGCCAGTAATAGATATTTACAGAGAAGCTTTATTTGGGTAGTGAATAATGTTCCTAATGGAACTTTTTTTAAAATCACATTTAATATTGACTAAGCAATCAACTATTACTGACAGAAAATCTGATTAAATAGTAGGTTAAACAAAGTATAAGCTGCCTTATTAAAATAGTTGCTAGTATTGGTTCAGCAGTGCAAGGATATCTGTGTTGAGACCTTGTATCCATTTTTTCATGGTCACAAAATGATTGCCATGGCTCTAGCCATCATATCTGCATACAAGGTAGAAAGAAGAAGCAAGTGAAAAGGAGGAAAAGGTGACATCTTTATTAGCAAAGCAGGTGGCTTCCACTTGTCACATCGAATGGACATATTAAAAAACACTTGTAATCACAGAGGAGGCTGAAAAATGTAGGTTTTTTTAAAACTGAATTCAGCCTGGTTTCTTTAACTGTATTTGGCCTGAACCAAGAAAGAGAGGAAGAGGGGAAATTTGGTAGGCAACTAACAGTATCTGTTATATACTACAACTCTGACTTGAGCCAGGAGGAAGGTAAGTAATAATTATTTAGCTCCAACTCTTTTTCATGAACTGTACTAAATGCTTTGGTTACACAAAATCATTTTATACTCTGAATAACCCTATTTCACAGATGGAAACACTGAGTTTCTAAAAGTTTAAGTGGTCATAAATAAAAATGTGAAATTCTATTATGAGCTCACAGAAAATGTTAGCCCCTCAAAATTTTACCAGTTTAAAGAGAAGAGTTTGCTTTATTGAGATGACAATACTGTGAACTTTCATGATTCACAGAATTGAATATGCACAGGATGGCAGGGCTCTAGTGCAGCTTTATACAACATAGTCATTGCTCAACTGTGAGCTGAGCAACACTGGCTCTGGGTTCGGACTTGTCAGGCAAGGAGGCTGCCCCTTAGCCAGCCATCTCTTCTTTCAAATTCCCAAGGAAGAGAGTCTCAACTTTCCTGGGTATCTGTGACACCATCTGGAAACTCTTGTAGGTGAAGCCAGCTTTAGGCAAAATATAAGATCATCTCCCTTACCTCCTTTCACCATTTTTTCCTACAGGTTTCCCATTTCTACATACCTTTACTTATAAAACTGAATCCGTAAAATCTATAATTTGAAAAGTCTTTAAAATCTTGCACACTAGATATATTTCCATTTGAATAAGACACGTTGGAATATCTAAATTCACAGGTCACACAAATAATCTCTAATAGTAGAATATACAGCACTAGAAAAGGTATTTTGAAAAAGGGCATAACATTTTCACCATGCCCCTCAAGTCACATGTTGATGGCTGCATACCACACCTATGCCATCTGAAAGATTTTTCTAGGACAGTCATAATTCAACATATTCCATATGTCAGATCACATGTCAGACTATGCATCTCAACTTCTAGCTCAGAAAATATGGCTCCTGTACTTACGTCAGTCCTGTTTACAGTTGCTTCTAAACTAAATGTTCCTGGGTTGTTGCTGGGTTTTTATTGTTTTGTTTTTGCTTTTGTTTTTTGCTTTATTCTTAGTTTACATGAAGAAAGCTGCTCATATCCACCTCTATCTCACCTTGTTCTTGGAAGCTAGTGTTAACTTCCTCCTTCAGCTTTTCTTCTCTTGCTATATGACCTCCGTTCACCTGGGCTTCCACACTGAGCCAGCACAGTCTCTGGCATTGAGAAGCACTTTAAATAAGCGTCTCTTACATAAACAAATGTCAATATTTTCTTCTGCCCCTCCCCCTTATTCCTCCACCCCAGGGATAGGAGATCTAACAGAGCTCCAGAACTTAGCGGGATTTGCAAGGACAAATATTCGGGAAGATTTCAATGGGAGGAGAAGAAAGATGAGAGCCCTCACTTGCATGTGGCACAGAACTGAACACACCAGCAGAGATGAGGCTTCTGAATGAGTGAGGGTGTTGCACGTTTGACAAT
>NW_011888839.1:7435261-7437381 GCF_000151845.1 Pteropus vampyrus | reverse complement strand
CATCTCCCTTACCTCCTTTCACCATTTTTTCCTACAGGTTTCCCATTTCTACATACCTTTACTTATAAAACTGAATCCGTAAAATCTATAATTTGAAAAGTCTTTAAAATCTTGCACACTAGATATATTTCCATTTGAATAAGACACGTTGGAATATCTAAATTCACAGGTCACACAAATAATCTCTAATAGTAGAATATACAGCACTAGAAAAGGTATTTTGAAAAAGGGCATAACATTTTCACCATGCCCCTCAAGTCACATGTTGATGGCTGCATACCACACCTATGCCATCTGAAAGATTTTTCTAGGACAGTCATAATTCAACATATTCCATCTGTCAGATCACATGTCAGACTATGCATCTCAACTTCTAGCTCAGAAAATATGGCTCCTGTACTTACGTCAGTCCTGTTTACAGTTGCTTCTAAACTAAATGTTCCTGGGTTGTTGCTGGGTTTTTATTGTTTTGTTTTTGCTTTTGTTTTTTGCTTTATTCTTAGTTTACATGAAGAAAGCTGCTCATATCCACCTCTATCTCACCTTGCTCTTGGAAGCTAGTGTTAACTTCCTCCTTCAGCTTTTCTTCTCTTGCTATATGACCTCCGTTCACCTGGGCTTCCACACTGAGCCAGCACAGTCTCTGGCATTGAGAAGCACTTTAAATAAGCGTCTCTTACATAAACAAATGTCAATATTTTCTTCTGCCCCTCCCCCTTATTCCTCCACCCCAGGGATAGGAGATCTAACAGAGCTCCAGAACTTAGCGGGATTTGCAAGGACAAATATTCGGGAAGATTTCAATGGGAGGAGAAGAAAGATGAGAGCCCTCACTTGCATGTGGCACAGAACTGAACACACCAGCAGAGATGAGGCTTCTGAATGAGTGAGGGTGTTGCACGTTTGACAATAGTTACTGCGATGGCTACTACTTGACATTTAGAATCATGAAAGCAGATCTCAACTTGAGTAATTAGATTAACAGAAACAGTATGCTTGTAACTTCAATTAATTACCTACAAATATTCATTATACGTCTATACAAGGAACTGCATTTCCCCGGAAACAGTGTTTGGGGAAGTGCGCAGAGGATACAGGCTCTGCCACATCTAAGTTTCCAGCATCCAGTAGGTTCCATGTGTATCCAAACACTATGTAGGTGTGAATGGACATATTGGCACTACCTGTCCTTGATTTTTAGCACGTTTTGGAGACTTCACCTAAATAAACATATTTAGTGTTATTAAATATAATTCAATGTGAATTTGTTCACTTATTAATTAAAACATGCCTTAATAAATATCTACTATGCTCTAAATACTATTTATTTTTTCTGCTGGGGATAAAGTGGTGAACAAGATAGATGAGGCCACTGCTTTTATATAATTCACAACCTAGTACAAGGAGGCGTATTTACACATATAAACAAAGAAATAAATCATTAGTTGCTCTCTGTATCTATGAGTATGTGTTTATTTTGTTTGTTCATTTATTTTGTTCTTTAGATTCCATATTTAAGTGAGGCTACCAGATGGGAGGGTGCTTGGGAGACTTAATGAAAATGAGATCAAAAATTACAAATTGTTAGTCACAAAATAGTCACAGGGATGTGGCATGCAGCATGGGGATTGTAGTCTATATATCGTAGTGACTATGTGTGGTGCCAGGTGGCTGCTGGACTGGGCAGGTAGATTACTTTGTAAATCATATAAATGTCTAATAACTATGCTGTTCACATGAAACTAATATAAAATAATACTGAATGTCAACTGTGATTGAAAAATAAAAATAATTTTTAAAAAAAGAAAATAAATCATTATGCCTAGCAGTAATAAGAGGAACAGGCTTTAAAAAAAAAAAAAAATAGAAGGTCTAAGAACTCCATCCTGGGTTGCCTCTGAGTTCTCTTTTTTCCTCTCTCCTCCCATGAGGCTGTAGGATGAGACGAGGAGGACCAGGATGGAACCAAAGCACTTTATCTGCCTTTAAAACCACTAAGGGTCTGTGATGGCTCCTGGAGCCATTCCTGCTCAGGCCCTCGGGACAAAAGACCCCTTTACCTTTGGCAGAGTCTTCTCCTCTGCCCCACAGAGCAGCCAGGCCAGGGAAAGAGGACAGGG
>NW_011888839.1:7420180-7434451 GCF_000151845.1 Pteropus vampyrus | reverse complement strand
AAGATTGCCAACAAACTAACAGAAGTTAGAAATGGGCAAGGAAGGATTCTCTGATAGGTTTCAGAGGGAGCATGGTCCTGCCAACACCTTGATTTTCAGACTTCTATCCTCCAGAACTGAGACAATCAATCTCTGTTGTGTTAAGCCACCCAGTTGATGGTACCTTGTTATGCAGCCCTAGGAAATTCAGACTCTAAGCTCCATGAAAGTGAGAACTCTTTATTTTAACTCTTTTTCTTTTCTCGGCATTGCTTCCCCAGGTCATACCATAGTGCCTGCACATACTACTCATTAAACAGATATTTGAAAATGAATTAAAAAAAAACCAAACTAATAAATATGTGAGTGATAAGAACTTCAATTTCACTTTCAATCGAAGAAAGTGAAATGAAACAACAAATTCATCAGATAAAAATGTTCTTAGCACCTTAGTTTTCATCAGAATGGGAAATGGACAGGCATGGAGTGCTGGCGAGGGATGGGAAAATGGGCACTCATATGCTGCTGCTGACAGAAAAACCTGGGACAACCTCTCTGAGGCTGTAATATACATTTTAAGCCTTTAAAAAGCTTATTCACTTAAAATTAAGAAATTACACTTCTAGTTTATCATAAGGAAAAACGTTACAAGTGCAAAAGGCATATGTATAAGAATTTTCACTGAGACTGTGTTTATATAAGACTAAAGATTTTTAAAAATCAGAAACAATCCAAATATCCACCAACAATGGACAGCTTGAGTCAATTATGGTTCATCCACCTTATGGAATACTACGAGGCCATAAAAAGTAAGATCTATATTGTTGATATGGAAAAATAAAGGAGTTTGCTAAACGGTTTGCATAGCATAGCCAAATTTTTAATGAATGAATGTGTATGTATCAACATAAAGTTAAATCTTAAAGAATAAATACAAAAATATTAACGGTGGCTATCTCTAAGAAATGGGGAATGATTTTTTACTTTTTCCCTTACATTTTTTTTCTGTATGGTCTAGAATTTTTCAGTAAGCCTGTATTCTTTTTAAAACCACAAAAAAATAAAATTATTTCCAAGCAGTTAAGTAATAGTACAAAGTATGACATAATAAGTATCAAATGAATTATATTATTCAATAAGTGCAGGCATCATCCCTGTGCTCTCTGGATTCCAACGTTAAAAATGCTAAACTGTTGAGGCAAACTCCCAATTCAGAACTATTATTCCTATTAATTGAAAAAAGACTCAGAAGCCAAGAACTGGGCACAATGCCTTCCCAGGAGATTTGTGGCAATTCCTCTGGCAAGCTGCAGGGAGAACCAGAAGAGAGATGGCCAATCCACCCAGAGGCACTGGCTCACATACCAGTGGCTCCCAAGAGGGAGAAAACTGGGAATGCAAGCTTTCCCCACCCAGGGAGCCAAGGCTAGGGATGGGAAATAGGCCAGGAAGAGACCAAGAAAAAGCCGTTTGTCAAAAGTTTTATTGTTAATAGTATTGCCGATTTGTCATTATGTACTTTCCAGGCCCCCAGTTGGTCTTCTTGCTCTAAAGAAAGGTCCGAGACTATTCTTATTGCACCACTAATGCAAAATTCAACAAATGGACACTGGTGAACTGTCAAAACCCTGCAAATTCCAGTGGCTTCTTATTTACATGGGCATCTTTGTTATCCTGGGCACGTTCACCCAGTCCTCAAAGGAACTGTAGTGTCAGTGCAGCTGACAACAGCCAGAGCTCCTGGTTGTGGAGGCTGGACCTTGCCAAGATTTAGCCTCGGACAGCAGGAGGATTTGACTCTCCTAATGGCATGTCTGCACTTTTTCTATTCTCCCCATCTCCTCACAGAGCTCCTTTCTGCAAAAAAAGAAAATCGTTTTCTCCTAATATTCACTGAGATTGAAAATGACATGCAGTGCACTAAATGCTGTCAAAGGGGGCATTTCTGCTGTGCCTAAATTAGCACGAAGCCAGAGAAACAGCTTCATTTGTGAAAGCTTCTCAAGTGAGGTTGTCACAAGAGCTGCCTCCAGTGTAGAATGACCTGGAACTTGGATTTTCCCTCCCAAACGAAAGGGATGATCTGTTCTCGATCTTTGCTTTTTCATTTCCTATCTGCCAACATGCCCAGATACAGAAGCAGTGTCTGGCACTTAAGTGCTCAATAAATACTTCTAGCATTGAATTCAAACTCGTTTCTGGAATTTCTTTCTTGCTTTGATGTAAAGTGTACCTTGTACATCAGACAAAATCAAAAGAAAAAAATGTGAGGTGATGATCCAGAAGTGACATTTGCCCTTTGATTGGAAGACCAAGAACCAGTGCTAATTTCTGTCATGCACCCTGTCCTTGCTGAGCAAAGCTGCCATGATGTGTGCCTGCTCCTGTCTTCCTCACACTTTCTACTCTATCCCCAAGAGCAGCCAAATTCCTCCTGGCCACTAACAACAGAAAAACTTTGATCCTTGAATCAAGTTATCCTCAAATCTGTCCTCAATTTTCAATTTCACCAAAACCATGGAGCAATGATAGACTGTTGGTGTGCGTGCAAACATCAAGCTTGGCAAAGCTGATGTGAACTGGTTTATGCCTGTGAGACCCACCTGACACGCTCTGATGGCTTTTCTTATTTTTCATATCAGATTTTCAGAGTAAGCTGTTTAAGATTCATCTCCCTATTTATGCCATAAACAGTTTCATTCCTGACACCTTTCCAGAGGATGGTTCTATGCAGTGCCCTTTTAGCAGGAGACCCTGCAGCCTAAGCAATTTTGGTCACAATACCAACTGTACTGATTAAATTAAAAGGACACCTGTGAGGTTCTTTTTTTTTCTCCTTTGTTTCTTACAAAATGCTCCAATAAATAGGTTAAATTACCTATGTCTGAAGGAGAAGGTAATTCTCTCTCTGGCTTCTTCCTCTATTACACTGCTTTAATAGAAACCAGCCTGCATTCTATATAGTGTCCTTCATCCAATTAACAATCTCACAGCATCAAAATTCTTCTTGTAATTAACCAATAACTATTACTCCCCCCAAAAGTCACCCTAATTCGCTTACTAGCCCTGTGTATTTCAATACTCTTCTTAGACCTTATCTAAATCAATACCAGAGACATAAAAGGTTGTTTTTCCAAAGCACTGAGCTATTTATTGGTAGTTCTTTCTGGCAACTTCCTTGTAGCTTGCAGCAAGCCTGAACTCAGCCAATTACCACAGGTGAAACAGACCAATGCTTCTAAGGAAAATTTGATAAGCTTGGTTTCTCCTTTCTATTACCTTTTGGTTAGAATTTCACAGGGCTTAAATCAAGCAGCATCTCTTAGGGACTTCAGAGCTGTTGCTTTCTCTATGAGCACAGAGGAAAGGGCAGGAAAATGGCATTCTAATCGAATTCAGACTTCATGTGATGGACAATCGGATTTTCACGTTTGGGTCTGGACTGTTTGCTCAGCTTCTGTGTTAGGCTCATGGTTAACAGTGGCCAATAATTAGTATAAAAGCATGTGTCCCGTAACGTCGCTTCTTCCCATTATCTGGAGGACTCTGGAGAATCACACAGAACAATGTAATTAGTAGAAATGTGCCATTGAATGGGATGGATAAGAGGAAAGAAGATAAGTTTATTTCTGCATATAAGTAATTTAAGTACAGCTTAATCCAGCGACCCATTGGACCATTAAAAACACTTTTGCTCCAAAAGCAGGAGCAATAGAGTCAAGAATTAGAGCTAATCGAGAGGCAGAAAAATGGAAAAGTTTTGTGTGGTTTAACCAATATATCTGAGCAAACACTGCATCTCTGCCAAAACATTTTTATTTGTGGCCTCTCAGAAGTCTTTCATTAATATCAGTGTACCGTGTAAAGAAATACACTTTGATTTTACAGTCAGAGAATACATCGTCGGAGGAAGGGAGGGACTTAATATAGAAGAGGGAAAGTTGAAATGTGTTATTATTTTTAATAGCAATAGAGTAATAATAATATCAGCTACTATGTGCTGCAGTCTTACATTAATGTGTTCTGTCTTTGCACACATATTTCATTTACCCCTCACAACAACCATGAGGCATGCTCTGCTGTTGTCTCCCGTCCTATACTGATGAGGAAACTGAAACTGAAAAAGAATAAATTACTTGCTCAGATCACAGAACCAGTAAGAGGCAGAGCCAGGAATTGACTCCAAAGCTACACAATGAAACGACTGCTTATTTTCTTGGTTACATCTTTATTCAAAGGGAGTTTTCAAAAATGAATCTCTTTTAGTGAAAAATTCTTCTCTAGGTAAGAGCATGTATTGCTATCCTATCAGCAAAAATATTGGCCTGGAGAAATATGAGTATGAGCCCAATCCAGAAGGTTTTTGCTTTCAAGCTACCATAGGAGAATTTGCCCTTGACCTTCTTTGACCTTCTCCCTTTATCACTGTGAGTATGCATGTTTATCCCACAATCCTTTCTTCTGACACCTTCATCTTCTCTCTGCTTCTAGATCTCAGAAAAATTACTATTATAAATTTTATGTATCATTTTATATTCAACATTTAAATGTAGAGGAGCATGTTTTCTAGGGATTGTATTTTCCTCCCCAAGAACAGCCTCTTCCTAGATTTCTCTCAACTTTTCTCTGATGCTCCCTCCCCTTCTGCTCCCTTAATTATGTTCTCTGCCATACTATGTCCCTTGCTTTCTCCATTATTTCTTGGTCCTGAAATTATGGCCTCCAGAAACTATATACATGATGCATTCATTAAGTTGATCTTTATTCTACCCACTCTTCCTGTGACCATCCCAAGTTATTTGTTTCTGTGATTTTAAATTCCATTGCTGGCATAAAATTCATCAGGGTTAAGATGTCCAGAAACTGTATGTGTGTAGGATTATCCTTTCTGTAAGTGAGTTTCCTATAATCCGAGATTCTTCCTGAGTGGCTCTGTTCTCTCTTACTCTATTGTTGTTATTTTTGTTGTTATATATTTTTTCTTATAATTACCATCATTCACATTTGAAAGGAGGAGAAGTGAGGAGGAGGCTTATGAAGAGACGAGACATGGTGCATATTGGAGGGCTGGGAAGACAGTCTCTTGGGCAGCACTTTATAGTCCTGACTTTTCTCACTCCTTCCTGCCCAGCATGTAACCCATCTGTCTGGCACCCCACGCACAGAGTACTAAGGGTGATCCGAGGTATCAACATGCTGATTTCATAAATGAACTCCTCTTCATAGAAATACAAAGAAATTTCACAAACAGACTATGGAGCAGAAAAATAGTTCTTGGTTCTCTGTATTCTTTGTATTTGCTTTATTACCTGGTTCTCTGTATTCTTTGTATTTGCTTTATTACAATGCCAAGTAATAGTGCCTGTGACACAGGAATTTATCCAGGTATAGGACCTCAGAGGCATAATTCACTTGTTTACAGGTGTGAGCTTCTCCTTAAGCACCTCCCAGATCACACCGCTAGATGATGGCCTTGGCCAGTTCTAAAATAATGAATGAATTCTACAAAGAACTGAACCTTTCTTCCCCACTGAACCAGGCTTCTATGCCCCTTTGCAGGTACTTCAGGGCACAATTAGTGGTATGTACCTACAGAATGGGTTCACCACATATATTTCCATTCTGGAGACCCCCTCAGTATCATTGCAGATATCTACCAATGGCCAAGAACCCAGTTTAGTCAGAAATTCTCCAGAAATTCCTTATTCTGCTGTGCGTTTTTGTCTTTGAAATGGGCTAAACAATGAACCATGCCTCATAACTGCGTAAATCCCCTCCCCTTGAATCTGAACTGACCCCTGTGACTTATTTTGGCCAATAGAATGCAGAATTGATACTGCATGACTTCAGAGACTAGGTCATAAAAAGATATGCAGTTTCATCTAAGTCCTTTGGAATTTTCACTCTGAGGAAAGCCAGCCTCAAGGTAAGAAATCTGACTATTCTGAGATCTCCTGCTTTGAGTAAGCCCAAAGTAGCCCAAGATAGAGAGGCTACTTGGAGAGCAAGATGTGCCCAGCCAGTCCTAACTGTTTTGGCACTCCCGGCAAAGGTGCCAGGCATGTAAGTGAAGAAACCATCTTGGACTTCCAAGCCATTGGTACCAGCCTCCATCTGACTGCAACTGCATGAGACACTGAGCCCAGTCATTCCAAAGAACCATGAGAGATAATAAATAAGTGTTTTATTTATTATTATCTTGGCATGGTTTTTACACAGAAATAGTTTACAAAACATACACCTTTAATCAGAGCCAATCCCCAGCCCAACCTGGACTCAGAAATGACTGTCTCGCCCAGTCTTCTTTCAGTCTCATAAGGATTCATGGCATACCAAGTTCCACACTGTGACCTAAGAAAAAGTCCTATAAAACTCCTTCCTCTATGACAAGTAACATAAAAGGTCCAAAAGGGCAATTATGAGATACAGTAAGTCAGCCTCACTGGTCTGCCCCTCTTTCCTTTAGCCATTGTCTAAACCATTAGCCTAAGCAAGGGTATATATCAAAATATTAAAAAGTAAGTCAAACATTTTTTTTAAAAAAAGCAATATAGAAAGTTCAATTCAGGGTTTACAACTCTTATCTGCATCTACAATTCAAAATATATGATTGCTTGTTGAGGCATCATCATCAGGAATGGAATAAGGGCT
Organism: Pteropus vampyrus; assembly: GCF_000151845.1. Lineage (NCBI taxonomy): Eukaryota > Metazoa > Chordata > Mammalia > Chiroptera > Pteropodidae > Pteropus > Pteropus vampyrus. Next base: position 7,427,821 of record NW_011888839.1, on the reverse strand, counting down.
GTTTATTTGAGTCATCTGATCATTGAAAGCCATTCACCGTGTTGTGCCTTCTGCCCTTGTAGAGGGTCAATGTGTGACCTCTCTTTTATAAAGCCAATTCTAATCCCGCTTCTGGTTGAGGGTAAAAGGAGATCTGCAGGAAGCAAAGTAATCTAGTAGAGTGTGATTAAAGATACTATTTCTAAACAGCATCTTTGTTGTGTGCTCTACACACAGGACTGAATACATTCCTGGGAAATTTAAATAAAGAAAATATTTTTCATTTATTAATTACCTATATTACAAAAATAATGTGTATATTGTGAGCTGTCAGAAAGTGAGACTTTAATAAATCAATGTCTTTGTCTTTGCTTCTAGAAAACAGAGCCAATGTAATGCCTGAAACCCCTTATGTCTTCTGCAGCCTTTATAGAGTTGACCCTATCCTGAAGCATTGTACCAAGTTTAATTTGTAGACTATCTCAAACATTTTTTAAAGTAAGATGGTGTCCAAGTTTAATAAACTCAGTAGGCACTAGATATCGACCAGTCAGCAAAACTGAACCACCTAAAAATTGTTGATGTTGTATGTACCAGTACCAGTGTTCGGTAGGTATTTATGGGTCCCTGACTGTTCATGAGGTCTTCAGATGCCTACTGAAATGCAGACCCCATGCATCCACAGCAAGGGCTTCCCATGTCCACCCTGCTGTAGTCCTGATAGTCCACCTAACAAAAAAAAATATTTTTTTTTTTAAGGAGAGGAGTATCCCCTACTCATTTATAGCTAAGAAATTTCTCTTTTAAAATGCAAATATCTCTATGGAGATTTAGATCTATGAAGCTTTCAGCCTTTAGAAACAGTGTCTGTGATTAGACCCTCCCAGATTACTTTACTCCTAGTGGTTATTCTTTTACTCCCTACCTTTTGGTAGAGTGTGGGAGGAGGTAAGAACAGTAATTGTGCAGCCAGGACAGCTTATTGAGTATATATGGTTATCCTAAAATTTGTGTTCAGGAAAGAGATTAGGCTTAGGTGTCAGAAAGACCTGGATTCAAATACTTGTTGTGCTGCCATGCACAAGAACTGGCCTCTCAAGGTCTGCTCCTCTGGAATAATAAAGGTAATGGTACTCACTTATCAAGCACAGACAGAGCGGGCATTCAATAATGGCTTGCAGAAGGAAAGATTAGAGTAAGAATTAAATTAACTTTACAAATTAGTCACTAAAATTGGGAAAAAGAACAGTTATTAATATCAGAAATCATGCAAATATCAGGACTTGGGGATTTTCTTAAACTATTTATAGACAGTAACTGAATGTAGGTTAAAAAAAAAATAATAACACATATTAAGTGTTCAATATAATGCCCATTCTTTATCCTACCTACCAGAAAGGGTACATATATTAGAACTGCTTAGCTGAGAGGGATATGTTTCAAGACCCCCAGTGGTTGCCTGAAATGGATAATACCAAACCCTATATGTACTCTATTTTTTCTTATACATATATACCTATAATAAAGTTTACTTTATAAATTAAGCAATAGAACAACAACAGCTAATAATAAAATAGAACTATTATAACAATGTATTGTATAAAACTTTTGTGAATACAGTCACTCTCTCTCTCTCAAAATATCTTACTGTATTGTACTCACCCTTCTTCTTGTGATAATGTAAGATGATACAATGCCTATGTGATGAGATAAAATGAGATACTCAGAGCAGCATGCAATTTAAAATGAATTGATTTCCATTTAATATTTTCAGACCACAGTTGACCATGGGTAACTGATACTGGGGGAAAGCAAAACTGTGAATAAAGTGGGGACTACTTTATGTGTGCGTGCTATGTATAAGCTCAAAGAACCCTGAGGACTGAGTGATGGGGAACAAAGGGAACCAGAAGGCTGGGGCTGGGTGGAGGTCACTCTCTATAAAGCTATAAAGCCAAAAGTAATATGACCAACATTTTGTAGTTTCAGAGGTTAGAAAATTCTACTTACAAATGATCTTGTGTTACTTATATATGAAATGCATTCCAAGCTAACTGACACTCATATATGACTACACGTCTGTGTGACTTTACTATTCTTATTTAGAAAAAAGAAACCAGGGCACACTCCAGGGTATAACATCTGCAGCAGGAGCCCATATGTGCTGTTTATTTTTATGAATCAAGCACTCTGTTTATAGTTATTTGCTCTTAATTGAGCCCTGAACAGAATTCTTTCTTTTGAAGAGACTGAACCACATCCCAGGAATATTATGTATGTTTGTAATTTGTGCCAGAAACAACTTATTTTTTTCTAATCTATAGGAAAAAAAGGGAAAGGTATCTCTGTCAGAAAAGGAGTAAACATTAGATTGGAATTCAGAATTTTTCTTAAACTACTAGCAAATTGTAACTACAATTGGGATTTTTATAAAACTATTTATTTAACATAGATTCATTTTAATTGGGGAGAGGTTAAAATTACTATAGCAATAAACTATTAATGTTGCCATTTTAATATTTTGATATTTTGGTAATGATATTTGATATTTTGGTGATGAAACGAAATGTTGCCTATCAATGAACCTTAACTTTTATTTTAGCTGATTTTCTGCTGGTTAATAGTTTCTGGTAGGTTATAATGCAGTAATTCTAATTTTTCTAATTTAGCACCATTCTTTAAGCCATTCTGTCTCTTTGGTAGAACTCCCTTTAATTAACAACATATCAGGAAGTTCCTCAGTTGCCATTATATTCATTTTGTTGAAGGAGAAAAACTAGGCTTCTAGTAGACTCTACTTAATTCATATTCTAAACAGAAGAGTTATTTGGTTTTGGTTTTGGTTTTCAACCTAAGAAATTCTCTGTCATGAGTTCATGAGAGAATAAAATGTAGTATGAAAAGAAAAAGGAATAGTAGACCATCAATGGTCAGAAAAAAGGCTGGTGATGCAAGGCTTATTTAAACTATATTTAATCCTTCAAGGAAGTTTATTCTTATTTTTTTACAATTGTTTTCCATAAAATGTTTTTAGCATGTATTCTTGATACTTTAGAAGACACCTATTTCAAGAAATGCCATTATACTCTTGTTCTATGGCAGCATTCATACCACAAACTACTAGAACTAAATTTAAAATGTGAGAGGCAGGCTTGAGGCTGCACTTAGCACATCCACTTCCTAAAAATCTTCTCAGTCCCACTAAGGCTTATTAGGTTTATTCTCTCACCAGCTTCGTTAAGGTCACCTGGGACCTCCTAATGTCCAAAAAGTGTTATTCTGTCAAATTCTGTCCTCCTTGACCATGTTTCCTCTACTCAAATTCTCACAGAGCTTCTCCGACATTACATGATTCTTACTTTCTATTCTTCCTCTGCTAATTCCTGTCCTGGTTCTGATCCCTTTAATGATGTTATTCATCCAGTTTCATTAATCCATCCTCAGATCTTCTTCATACTTTCTTCCTCAGAAAACCCATTAAGTTATAGGAATCCCAGGGTTGGGGGCATCTGATTGAGATTTCAACCTAGACTCCATTTTTTATCACTACACTTTTTGGGATAACTCTTCATGTGATGATATTTCAAACATCACTTATATGCTAAGAAACCCCATATTCAAATCTCTCATATCCAATCTGTCATGAAATCCTACCTGTTACAACTCTTCAATCTTTTTGACTATCCCTTTTTCTCCATTCCCACTGACACTGTCTTAAATCAGTTCCCCTTCATTTCTCCTTCATAACTAAAGTAATATTGTAATTAGTCACTGTGACTTCAACCTTTAGTCTTCCCAATAATTCATCACACCACCACCAGAGCAGTCTTTCTATTCATTTTATTTTTGATAAGAATTATATATATTTAAGGTGAATAACATGAAGATTTGATACACATATAATGACATGGTTACTATAGCCAAGATAATTAACATATCCTCTTCACGTAGTTACCATTTTTATGTGTGATGAAAGCAGCTGAAACCTGTTGGTTTAGCACATTTCCAGTATTCAACACAGTATTATTAACTAGTCATCATTCTATACATTAAATCTCTAAATTTATTCATTCTACATAACTGCAACTTTGTCCCCAATATCTTCCCATTTCCTCCACCTCTATACCCCTAGTAACTACTGTCCTACTCTCTGATTTTATGTATTTGACAATTTTAGATTCCACATATAAGTGAAAACATGCAGGGTTTTGTGAGTGTGTGTGTGTGTTTAGCATGTTTTCCAGGTTCATAAATCACTAATCTGATCACATTGCTTCCAAGCTTAAAGCAGTCAGAGAAACCCATTATGCACAGGATGGTGTCCCATCCTTTTGGGCACCCTCAACAAAGCAATGCAAAGTCACCAAGTGCCCAACAAGGCCTTCCAGAACTTAACTTCTGCCGCCCTCTCCAGCTTTATCTTTTATCTTTCTCATATATATCCATTTCTCCAACCAGATCCCATATAGTCCATGCTCTTTCACTTCGATACTTTTTCACATGCTGTTTCCTTGGCCTTTAACACCCTTCACCTGCTTCTCTTCCTGATTAACCTCTACTTGTTCTAAGACGCAGCTCAGATGACATCTCCTTCAGGAAGCTTTCCCAGCAAACCCCACTTTGACTTGGGTGTCAGTGCACTGTGCTTCCATTCTACCACAGGCATGACTACCCTAGCCCTTACCAGATTGTAGTACATCATCTGTTCACCTGCTCCTCAAGGACAGAGACCCCACGTCTGTGTCTTAACATCCCAATGGCAAGCTCAGCATATGATAAACTATTGATGTCAATTATTTGGTAAATGGATAACTAAGTGAATGAATTAAACTATAAATTCATCAGGTGACTCCCAGATCTATGACCTGAGCCCTGAACTCTCCTTACAGACCCATATTTTCAAACAACAGCTGTACATACTTTGCTATCCCACTGTCACCTCAAAATTCAAACACCTAAAAATAAATTTGTCATGTTCACTCTGAAACAAGCTCCTTTCTGTCATCCCTATTTCTATTCCTGGTACCAGCATTCTATCAATCAAGCCTCCTCAAAGCCTTCAAGTCATCCTGGGCTGCTCCCTGCCTTCACCTTGTATATGAAGTCTGTTTCCAAATCTAGTCAACTCCTCTTTTTTGAAACTTGCTTCTTCTTTTCCCACCTCCACTGCCACCATCCAAGCTTTTCACATTCCATCCTAAAATTTATTCTTACTGAATTTCCCAGGCGCTTACCTATCTTGTATACACATACAACTGCCAGATTCTTGCTAAAGTATGACTTTCATTTTGCCAGGCCTCTTTGCAAAAGTAATCAGTTCTTCCCATGGAATAAAGCAAAAACTTTTTAATCTGGGCTTTACTCCACCTGTAGCGCCTGCATTAAAGATGAGCAACTTGAGACAGAAACACAGGTTTCTGTGTCTACTAACTAGACACTGTTTAACACTCTTCAGTACAGTTAGACCCTTGAGATATATTAGTTAAATAGATAAACCTGGCTCCAGCCTTCATTGCTTTGGATCGAATGTCCTTAAAAGAGGTATTAGCTTACCTTTCCAAAAGAACAGCATTCTTTACCACCACAAGAAACTTCAGTTTCAGTTGAATGAGTCTTCTGACTATATCTCAAGAGTTTCATTTAGATGGTCCTTTTAAGCTTCTACATCATGCTTTCTAAGAGTTCTCTTGCTTAGATACCCTACAGTCTCCTCTCCACCCACAGAAAGCATACCCATCTTTCAAATTCCACTTTGCTGCATAATCAGAGCCTCTGACTCAAAGCAGAGAGTGACAGCTTCCAGAATTGGCAAAGGGCTCCTCTCAAGTATACCTGTGAATGTGTATGAGAAAACTGCCTGCTGGCCAGGCAAGAATCACATGAAAGAATGAGAGTTAATATTGCCCAGAGCTCATACAGGGCCAAGAATAGTGCCTGTTCCCACAGCCAGTATGAAAACCTCACAACTCACAGTGCATTTGGTAGAATATAAAGAAAGATCTTGCCTCCATTGTGGAGAATAATTAGCGCTGGAGTGAACGCTTCTCCAGACCCATCTAACAGATAAAAAGCAAGACTCAAAAGAAGCAAACTGTTCCCACATAATGTAACTGCATCCTAGAATATACTTAAGACTATTTAGAAATAGAAAAATAACTAGCACCAAATAAGTCAAAATTCACCAAGTCTCACATCCAATCAAAAAGGTCTCATATGCCAAACAGCAGGAAAAATACAACCCATAATGAGGTGAAAAATCAATAAATCTAATCAGATATTAGAATTAATATACAAAAACATTGGAAATTAAAAGACCTAAATTGAACTTGTAAAAAATAAAAATTATATTTATTCAATAAAAAATATACTGAGAATAATATTAGACAGATTAGATATTGCAGAAGAAAAGATTGGTGAACTTGAAGAAATAGTAATTAAAACTATCCAAAATGAAATGCAGATAGAAAAAAGAATCAAAATAATGAACATAGCACCAGTTGGCTGCAGGACAACTTTAAGACTATAACTGGAAGAGAACACAGAAAAAATATTTAAAGAAATAATGACCAAAATTTTTCCAAATTTGACAAAAACTGTAAACCCACAGATCAAAGAAACTCACAGAACCCCAAGCACAAGAAACACAACAATATCTTCACCAAGACATCACCAAGATATATTATTGCTTAAAAAAAAACAATTATAGTAGTAGCCAAAATATGGAAATAACCTAAGTGTCTATCCAAGGATAAATGGATAAAGAAGATGTAAATATATATGTGAGTGTGTGTGTATGTATATATGAATATATGTATGAATATTATTCAGCCATTTAAAAGAAAGAAATCCTGCCATTTACTACAATATGGATGATCTCTTAGGTTGTCATGCTAAGTGAGATAAGTCAGACAGAAAAAGAGAAATATTGTATGATATTGCTTGTATGTGGAATCTAAAAAAGCTCAACTCACAGAAACAGAGAGTAGAATGGTGGTTATGGGACTGAGGGGGCAGGAAATTGGGGAGATATTGGTCAAAGGGTACAAACTTGCAGTTAGAAGATAAATAAGTCCTAGAGACTTTATGCACACCATTGTGATTATAGTCACTGATGCCGTATTAAATGCTTCAAAGTTCTGAGACTAGACTTCAAATATCACCACGAAAAAGAAATGATAATTACGTGATGTGGTAGAGGTGTTGATTAATGCTGTGGTGGTAATCATATTGCAATATATAAACATATCAAAGTGACAAGTCGTATACCTTAACCTCATACAATGCTATCTTTCAATTATATCTCAATTTTCAAAAATAATAGGTAAATAAATAAATGGAAATTATACCAAATCTATACAAACACTTCCAGAAGAGAAGCAAATATTTCCTAACTCACTCTATAAAGTCAGTATTACCCTGAGGGCAAAACCAAAGACAAAAAAAACTACAAAGCAATATCCCTTATGAACATAGATTCAGAATTCTAAACAAAATATTAGCAAGCAAAATCCAACAATATATAAAAAGATAATATATCATGACCAAGAAGTGATTTCCCTTAGGATGCAAGGTTGGTTTAACACTTAAAATCACTCAATGCAATTTAAAAACATAATATTAATATCATTTAAAATATTTTTAATTTTAATAATTTTTATTTTA
>NW_011888839.1:7386269-7418381 GCF_000151845.1 Pteropus vampyrus | reverse complement strand
TCATTTATACCTTAATAAGTTGTTTTTTAAATCTTTTTTTTAAAAAAAGGATTAGAATATTTACTAATCGATATGGTTCCCAGTGACCTCTCTTAGAATTATGGAACATTCAAGTTGGTTTAGAGTCTCACTACCCCATTTTACACAGTGAGCTGTGTAGAACAGAGAGTAGAAAACTGACCTTTGACTCTTCAATCGAACTAATCTCAGTTCAAATCCAGGCCTTGCCCTTTTCTCCTCTCTAAATCTCATTTTTCTCAACTCTTAACTGAAACTAACAGAAGTTGTCTCTTAGGGTCCTTGTGAGGATTAAACGTGATAATATATGTAAAGCCAGCACGTAACATGTTTTCCATAACTGATAGTTATTACTAGGAAACTGAATCCCAAAAAGATGAAGTGACTTACTCAAGATCATGCAGTATGTCATAGCAAGGAGAACCTTGAGAGCCATCTCACCTATCTCCTAGTCTTGTAATTTTTCTTCCATGAGCTGTGATCCTTCAACTATATTTTACAACGTCAAACTCATTGCTTACCAATGAAAGTGTAATCAAGAGGGCCACAAGTAGAACATAGCCCCAAGTAAATCCAGCTGCAACATCATAGAGTTGGCGTCCCAAACACAAACACCATGTTGGGACTATTTATATGTGACACATCTGGGATTCATGTGGGTAGGGGTAAGAAAGTGGGGCAGTAAAATTTAGGAACTTCCATATCATTATCATGAAGTCTTGATCAAAAATCCAAAAACCTTAAAGCATTCATGCATGATCTTTTAGGGCCCTAGGAACCCCTTATAATAGTATAAAGAAAGTAGACACACACTCCACCTTTATAGCTTTTGTAAAATTCTTCTAAAATACTAAGAACCACTGTTAATAGGTAGTAAACCAATTTTAGAGACAAAAATAAGTTACCAAATATTATAACCATTGAGAAGTCATATTGAAATATAACTTGAAATAGTATGTTTGATCTGTTTCTTTTGATTAAATGTGAAATGAAATTAATAAGCAACACTGACACCACCTCAAGGGTTACAAGCAAAGGGAAGACTTCATCAAAGGCAGGGCAGCAAACAATTGGTCTAACAGTTTGGGTTGACTTGAACAGTAGGCACCTGGTTATTGAGTCAAAACAAAATTGATTAATTTTATACTGCTCTAACCCTAATTAGATCTTAATAAAATTCTTATTTATAACATAACCCAGAATTGTTCAAAAGAGCTTTTACTGACTCTGGGGGGAAAAAAAATAGTCATCCTTAATTTTGAGCATTTGTAGGCTGCTTTTAAAAATCTCCAAGATTTCTCTAAGTACTTATCTAACCATGTATAGAGTAGATTCTTCGTAGGATAAGAAAAAGAAAATACCCAGCAGCAAAGGGTCATGATTAAAGCCTATTTTCCTCAGAATGGATAGTGAAATCAAAGTTTAAAATGCTTCTACAGAAGAGACTGGTGGAGGATTAATAATTAATTTATGGCAGCAATACAGAAATTTTGAAATGTAAAACTGATGAACAAAAAGTGGCATATTATGATAAGCAGGAGCAACAAGGGTCTTTTGCTCAGAGACAGAATAGAAAGAAACACTGATTGGGCTTGCAGGGTTTCCCTTTTTTTAAATATGCAAACTTTCATTTGGACATGGGCAACTGCTGAACAGTTATGAGAGAGTGAGGGGAGGGAAGACTCTTTAACCAAAACAAATCAGGTTCACTTGGACCATTCCCCAGGGTCCTTCTCTCAAAAAAAAAAAAAAAGGAAGAAAGAAAAGAAAAGAAAAAGAAGAAAGTTTAACACATCACTTTGATATGTGCTTTGCCAGCCAGTTTCCTGCACTTTCCATTTTCTTCCCATCCCCTTTGCTCCCATTCTCACTGTTAGAGTCTTTTTTAAAATCCATTCCAATTTTTCTCTAATATTTGTGTATAATTTTTTCTCCTTTTAACTAAGCTCCTTTTGAAATGCCTCCCTTTGTGTGTCTCCAGGCAGGGGGCAGGGTCTTTGCTCTCCTCTTTGGCCCAGTTTATGGGGGCTTGGGGCTTCACCAGGAGCTCTCAGGAGAATTGTGCAAATTGCACCCGGGCTTCAGTTGGAAGAGCCACTCATCCCTGCGACCCCATGCTGTGCCGGAGTGCATCAAGGCCATGTCAACCCCTTGATGCTGCCTCACGCTGTGATCTTCCTTTGCACTGTGTCATATGTCACGATGGGTTTTCCCACAATGCATTCTTTAGTTCCAGTGGGGGGGGTGAGGAGGGGGCACAAATAATGTGCTCCTGTGGCAGCCAAACATGCTACCTGCAAGGTTGGGAAGCGGAACACATTTTCCTTCTAGGAGTGAATTCTCTCAGCTGAAGCTGTCTTTTCCTTCCCTTATTCTCACTCCCCCCACCCCTCCCCTACTCTGACTTCAGCTCCTCTACAAAGTGCTTTTTGCAGGTTAAAACTTTCATCTGGCAGGAAAATTTGGTCTTGTAGACAATCTTTGTGAGTTCATTGATCCATCTGTTTGTGCTAAATGTATTTACACAAGAAATAACAATATAAGGTGTTTTATATTGCCTATACAGAGCTTAGTCATGAAACCATGTGAAAATTTGCAGAGGGCAGAAGATTCTTAGGAATGGGCCATTGAGAAATCATCTCTAGACTTGTAAAAATGTCGATTTTTAGTTACTGGTTTATCATGACTTTATCTTTTAAAAAATGATCATGGAGAATACCTTCTTTGCTATTTAAAATAACCAAATGCCAGTTTTGCTGCCCTTAATCTTTCTCTCTGAGAAAGGATGACACCTTCTTCCTGATGACTGTGTTTACTCTCTGACTACTCACAATCTCTTTTAACAAGCTATATGCTGTATGGTATTTGGAGGTGTTCATGGAAACTTCTTATACCCACCTGCCTTGTAGACAGAAGGAAGAAAACTAACAAGATGTTAATCCTTAGAGCGTCTCAAAGGATCGGTTAAAAAAAAATCAAATTTCCTCTCTATCTCTAGAAGTTCCACGATTTATTATAAAGTGTTTAGGAAAAAGAAAAAGAAAAAAGATAACATCACATCAGATAACAGTCGTATGGTAAGAGGCGGCCCTTCTGCCCCTGCTATGCTGCATCAGCCTCATCAGGAAATTTGTTAGAAATTCAGACTCTCGGGCTCCTCCCCAGACCTAGCAATTCAGAATCTGCATTTTAACAAGATCTTCACATGTTTTGTTTAAGCATTAAAGTTTGAGAAGTACTTCACTGTACTGTGTTGCTGTGCAAGTTTCCAAAAAGATTTAGCGTCAGCCAGTTGCATCTAGAACTTCTGCCCCGAGAGCACACACGACCACCTTGTCTGGCACAGGTACAAAGCTCCATCTCAACAGAGGAAGAGAAAGCTAATAAAAACACCAAGAGCAAACAGCTCTTTTCCATTAATAGAGAAATGCATATGAAGTATATATAATTTTATATATATTAATGTACATGAAAATGTCTTAGCAACAAAATAGAGACAGATCCTGGATCGCTATAACACTAGATGGAGGATGGAGAACCCCAATAAAGGTTAAAACAAAATTCAAATTTGCAGGTTGTGCTGACTGCATAATTCTGAAGCAGTTTGCAATATGATATTCTATATTGAATCATTCAGAAACTTATACTGTACATAAATTGAAAATTGTTATTTTTTTCCCCTCTGAAATGAGCTGCTGAATGTGTCTGAGCCCAGCTCTACAAAGCTTGCTTGCTCTCTTCTCTTTCTCTCTCTCTCATCATTCTTGCTGTCAAACCACGGTTGGTTGATGCTATAGCATGTCTCCTCATTCCACTGAAAGTATTCTTTAAACTCCTTGGTAGACTGTATCTTCCCTACAGCTCCATTCCACCTCTGCCCTTATAAATACACTTGCTTTACAAATTCTACTCTAATTTGTAACATAGTGAATTCTTGGGCAATGTACATTATTAGGTTCATGCTTGCTTATTGATATCATGTTTTATAATATACTTCTAAATGTGAAAATTTCATTTCACTAATGAAAAAGTTGAGTTCAAGAATTCTTCAGAAGTGTTATGTATAAAAAATCATGAAAGAATATTCCCAACCATAGCAAGTCAGGCCTCACTTTCCTACTCTCGAAATACCACTCATGACAAGCATTGGGCGAACTCCATTTATATTAATTTCTTACCATTTTACCTTACTCCTTTTTTTCTATTTTTACCAAATTTTCAATTTTTTAATTTTTTAGAATAGAATTTATTTCGGGGGCAGTTTCAGGTTTACAGAAAAATTAAGCAGAAAGTATAGACATATATCCCCTCAAACTCCTCCCATTTAGTTTCCCTTATTATTAACATCTTAAAGGAACATGCTTCAGTTAATCACATTACAAGAACTAAGTAGCAGCTAATGTTTCTTCTGTTTTTGTGTTCTCAAGTCTACATACCAGCTTTTTCTCATTGAATCAACCGTTCAGCCAATATTTATTGAGCAGCTATTGCATTCAAAGGATCACAGTAGAGACTGCTGGAGACCTAGGGCTTGATCTAACATGGACTCCATTTGTGAAACCTAGGCTTAATTAGGAGGAATAAAATGTATATAAATAGTAAGACAAGGATTGAAGAGAGGTCAGGAGAAAATTCATGGCAAATTGAGTGGGTGGGAAAGGATAGGCTTTTTGTGGGGAAGGCAGCACTTGAAAGCCTGGAAGGAACAACAGAATTTGAAGATGTGTCAGTTAAATATAGGGACTGGCTGGGAGAACACATCCGGTGAAAATGCTAAAGACAGAGAAAGGTGGGTCTTATAAGAAAACTAAGAGTTCAGACTGGTTAACTGCAGGATGAGTGAAGAGCAGGAATAGTCAGTAAAGCTGGGAATGGATTATTCATTTCTGCAGTGAATATTCTTAGAGCCTTCAGAGGGTACTTCTCAAATTGAGATAAGGAGACACCCCAGGGCTGCTTCCTAGAGCTAAGTTTCTCATGGCGTGTTATTTGGGTCAACTAAACAGAATCAATCTCCTGGGGTGCTTCTTTCCAGGCCCTACCATTCATTCACCTAATCAGAATGGGAGTGGAGGGTGAATATAGAAACCAGGAATTCACATTATAACAAGTATTCCAGGTGATCCTTATGTACATTAAAGTATGAGAACTGTTGATAATTTTCCTAAGTCAGTTGGGAAATGTACAAGAGCAACACATTATTTTAAAATCATTTTTAATTGAATACAAACTCCACGCGAATTTTTAAAAATAAATACAAGACTTTAAAAAAACTTATCTGTGAGGTGGACACATTTACTCTCTTCTCCTCTCATTAGGAATATTTAGATAAAAATGTATAAGAAGCACTGTACCAAAAGCAGACAGAAGACTCAAATACACTGCTAGTATATTGAAACGTGTACAGATTCTTTGGCATAAATTCTGCTGTGTATCTCTGTATAAACATCATCTTTATCTGCAATGATCAGCTTTGGCCTTCTCCACACCTCCCCTGGTTTGATGACAGACCATAATAATGTCACCTGGCTATTCTTGAAAAACAGCTACTAAATGTTGATGATACTTACTGCAGCAATATTTATGTGAGAATCCTAAAATACTTGGGAAATGTTTTGAAGGTGCACAGGCTGGCATAACCATAAATTCTGAATAATGCTGCGGTTGGGCAGGGACATAAAGTTCAATGGCCTTAGATTCGCTGGACCGTTTTTGTCATTGTTCCATACACCCATGCCAACCTTCTTAGTCTAACTGGACATGGAGCTCTTCCTAGCTGGTTAACTTTCAAACTGAAGAATTGAAGAATACCATTATTTTCTGGGTTCCATTTGTGTCTTGGTTAATCCTCATCTACAATGAAGAAATCAGTTCAATGGCCAGTCTACAATCAGAATAACCAAACTATGATTCTGGGCCATTTGTCTCAGATTCTTAGAGATTAAACTTTAGACTTTTCTGTCCAAGCAGAAGTGAAGACAGAAGGAAAATTGGAGTCTCTAAAACTATGTCCATCACAGAATGTGCTTAAATATAATGGCCGCTGATAACAAAAATAGAAAACGCTCCCTGTGAAAGAAATGTACTAAACAATTCAGATACGAGGACATACACAGTTTATTACCAGAAAGATAAAGGAATTGTATAGCAAAAACAGCAAGCCATTGACTTAGAAATGTCTACTTACTAATCACCCACAAGGGCAAATGGCTATTTCCCAGCCTCAATTTTCATCTCCCACCTTTTCTACTTTGGTAATTATTATCCTCAATGAAGATGCAAAGCAGAAAGTACATAGAGAATTTTTGCCTTTATTTACTCTTCCTTCAAACATAAAAAGGTAAACAATTATTTTTCAGATGTGTTGTGTTTCTGTTTTTGAGTTTTATGCAAGTTGCTGCTCTAGTTTATAAGACCACATCACTGTCACACTGGCAACATATCCTTCTCCATCTTTAGCACATTTGTGGAGTTCATTTGAGAGGTCCTGGGCAGCTACTGTCAACTCATTAGCTATTGTGCTTCTATCCTTTATTCAATCAAAATAATTTTTTAATGTCACATCAGACTTATCTTACCTAAGTTGCTACCCTTTTACCATCTTTATTCAGAGAATAATACCTACTTTTTTTTGAGCTTTAAGAAATTTACTTTTACAATGTCTACATTTTATCTGACAATGTGCAGTTTTCCAGCCCTTTATCATATTAGAAGTCTAGGATGAAGAGTAATTTTTCCTACAGTGCTATTAGTTTTCACATTCTTGACTATTCGTCCTCATTAATTCAAATAACAGGCCAAAATAGCTCCCACCCACTTCAACCCTCCTAGATTTTCCCTATATAGATGTGCACATGTGCACCCGTGCACACGCGCGCGCACACACGCACGCACACACACACACACACACACACACACACACAGAGGCACTGCGCGCCCATTATTTTGTGTTCAGTATTCCTAGACTACTGCAAAACAAACTACCTTGAGTAGAGCCAAATATTTTGAGGCCAGTCGTGAAAAGAAAGGGCCACTTCAGGTTCTCACAAACAGAATCTGATTTTTGCAAGCCCACTAAAGAATGCATCAGATTAGACGCTATGTTTTGTGGAATGCAACATCTAGCAGAGTACCAAATATTCGAAGTCCCTCATATCTGCTTTACCATTGCTGATATCTGAATTGTAAAAGCTCATTCTGTAACTTCCATCTGTTCAGGCAGCCTTCAGTTTAATAAGAATAATACATATTTTTCCTTTATAAAATAATATATATACATACACTCATCACCTATACATACATATATGTGATTGCAAAATAATACATATACATATACACATCACCTATATATACATATGACATGATTTTTAGAAATGTAACTTTACATTTTCAGAAATATTTCTCTCTTTAGTGTAAGCAGTTGTTGATGACAAAGACTATCCCAGAGCTCTTTTTAGCTTCTTTACCTCTTTCCCTGGTCAATCCAAATTTAACACATATTTAATAGTAATTCAGTGTGAGAATGAAAATGCCTTTCTACCCACCCTCAAGTGTAGAGCAGTAAAAGATAAAAAGTTATGATAGTATTCTGGTCTTCAGAGAATCAGAATGCCTATTTATTTCTCTTTTGTGGAAGTGCACTTGAAAAATAAAACGTGAAACCCTACCCCAGTGTGAGATTAAAAGCAGAGGGAGGTTTTCCTCATAACTACAAATGATCTACAGGGAGAGAACAAGTAATGATGAGTTTTTGAAAATGATAAGATTGTAGCAATCCGAACCACTGCAAGAAATTGGCAAATTGTAAAACGACCAGAAGGAGCCACAGCAAAGCTCTAATTTTGCGAGCTCTCCAGATTCAGCAAAAGGAGATGCGGGCAACAAGAATGCTTTTCTTTTTATCTGGGCTGCCAGACCCTCTAAATCATGAAATACAAGAGGTTAGCTTTGTGGTCTTGGTCGGAGAGAGTTAAGGATGATGGTGGCAGAGCTCAGGGCAGTTAAGATATCTGTAAACTCATTTCCATTATTGCTTTAGGGACACAGAATCCTGTTGGCGTTATTGAATATGGTAACTGCCAGCACGTTATGGACATTAATAGGGTCTGCAGGAGTTACCTCCACCACTGACTCGATAGTTCTCTTTGAAACAAGGTTCCAAGTTTCAGGGATCAGGCAAAGTGATGCCAGTTTAAAGAATGGGACCTTCATCATCGGGTAAGATTCTGGAGGCACCTGGAGTTAATAATCGCCTATTGGTAATTGACCTTTGATATCTGCAGATCAGAATTCTGTCCCAGTTTAAAATTCCTTATTTCTTATTCCTTTAAATGAAACTAAGTGCAAATAAAACTCTAATAATGAAACTAGGAAATACCCAAATGTCATATGTACTTTATAGTTCTATTAAGACTCACTCCACTCCCACCCCCCAAATTTTTAAAAGATATTTGGGATTTCCTTGTCATAGTCATGAAAGAATAAACCATTAGAAGTTCTAAATAACTGTGATATCCTTGTTCAGATCAGATTTTCCTTATACCAGTCAGTTGGTGAGGCGGTCCACCCTTCTCTACCTGCCACAAGTTCTATGTACCAGTCCCTAAGACTCACTCCCCACTATTCCATACTGAACCTTGCTGATTTCTAATGTAGCCTCTTGACTGTGTTCCCACAGTTAGCATCTCTGTCTCTTCTTCACACCCCAGGGCCTATGCCTATCTTAGCCTCTAGGTTCCTTAAGGGTGCCCCAGCCTCTTGCAGTTAAGCCTTCCACACCTGACAGCAACAGAGCAATACACCACTTCTAGTAAAGTGAATAATTACTATTTCCCCCTCATTCACTATAATCTAATGGCTATTTTTATAGAGTCTTCGTTGCTAGTGATTCTCCAAATGTCAATATTGTTTACCATTTTCTTTATTTTTGTTGTTAAAGAGAAGAAGTGAGCACTTAACAACTTAAATATGGTAAAATGTAAAGTGAGTTTTATACTAAACTGCATGTCTTACTTTGGTCATTTTCTCTTGATAGCAAGGTATACTTTCTAATAGTCTCTAACCTTTTCAATTCACTCAGCTTTCATTTATTCATTCATTTGACAAACATCAGTTCCATTCATTTGACAAACATCGGTTCCATTTTCTCAATTTTTATGTTATAAAATATCCTAACAAAGAGAGCTTTACTGTGATATGTGAGTCATAACCGATGCTTTCTTTTCTTTCAATTATTTGAATGCAAACATTTCCAAATTGCTTTTATTTCTATTGATTTTATACGTATTTACTCTTTCTCATCCTAAATAATAAATTTTTCTTCTTCTCTATGCTTATGCTTAAATATTTTTCTTATTTGTTATAGGTACTTTTCCTTTGCAAAATAATTATAGCTACAGTGTGTAATTATGGCTTAATCATTGCATCCATTCTGTTCAATGATCCCTTTACTAAGTGGAATTACATGTCAAGTTAACACCCTTATTGACTGTTAGTTTTCAAAGAATAAGCTATGCGGTCTTGCTGAGTTTTTCCCAGCACTTGCCTTTTCCAGAACAAAGCATTCTTCCAGAGTGAATGGTTTACAAAAATCTAATAGCAATTCAGTCTGAAAGAAAAAATGAGAACTCTATATATTAGCTGTGTTGCAGGCAAGAAAAAACTGTGAAACTGAATCTAACTTCAAAACAGAAATTGACTGACTATTTAAGGACGCATTAAATGGTCACCTTTTAAGATTAAACTTTTTAAGATGTATTCGAATTGCATTTTTGATATATCAATAGATCTTGCTCTTCCAGTGACTGCTGTTTCTTTTTTTAAGATATTTTGCTCTAAAGAAACATCATTGTAAGTAAATAAAATTAATATATAATCCCTACTTTGATTTTTATTATCTTTATTAGTAACATTTAGTTTTAAGTTTCTATGTGCTAGGTACTCTGCTAAAGTGTTTACATGGACCATCTTTTTTAATCCACAGACAAAATGATTATTCTCATTTTACAGATGAGCTAACAGGTTTTTAAAAGGTTAAGTGACTTCCTAAAGTCACAGTATTGTGATTATACCATCAATAATAAGTGACCTCATTCTAACCCACATACTGATAAGGTATGCAAATTTGGGGATTATGTAAGTTAAATAGCGTTTCCTAAGGACATCATGGAAAAATCAGGATCTATTACCTTAAAATCACTGAGAAATTGGAATCTTACACTGTGTGCATACTTCAGTATCCACCTCAGTGGGTGCAGATGTGCCTAGAATTACTTGGGGTTGCGGGGGGCGGCGGGGGCGGGGGAGGTCCACAACATTTATGTGAGAACTTAAAATCACTACTCTGGTTTCTATCTGCTGTCCATTTGACACCTCCTGGCTGCTGTATTATTATTTTTATTATAACCGAAAGGTTTTCTAACATTAGACTACAAGCAAGAAAAACCAACCATTATTTTGCAAGCTTCAACCAATACCCTTTTGATTTGTTGTGTCACAAATGAGCCACAAAACAGTGATACATATTATGTGTGTATATATATGTATATTAATATAGATCATGTTATATATTATATTATATATAATGTTGAGAACAATTTATTACTTCATATATCTTTAAAGGACATGAGCTATTTACATGCTTTTATCATGAGATATGTGTTTGTATGTCTTTTGATGTAAATTATTTTATTCAACATGATCTAAACATGAAATATTTTTGAATAATTCTATATTCTGTTTAGGAAGTCATCATACATGTCACATAAATTAGCTCTGCTCAAGAATTCAAAAGCAATAAACATCAAAACTCAATAAGACTCAGTTTAAGGATTTTGCAGTGTCTCAGGCTTATGATACAGATTAATAGCATCGTTTTCTCAATGAACCACAATTACATCAATTAATGGAAATTTCCTTGTAAGAAGATGCTCCTAATAGACATTTTATTATTTATACACAACACACACACATACACTATGTATACAACACTCACAAATAAAACCAATTGGGTAGTTTAAGCTCCATTTCTCCAGCAAACTCTCAGTAAAATAATTCACATTATTTGTAGCCTGGTTGCCTATAAAACTTTCAACAGCTGAATAAATACCTGAGTTCTGCCCTGTCTTTGTTTCAATTTACTTGCATAGCAGTGAGGCCCTTTCCACTGCCCCTAAATAGACCGCAAGGAGCCCAGCTCCTAGTGGTGTTAATAGGAGTTGAGTGCTTAATTTCCTGCATGCTGCATATAAAAGCACCCTTATGTGTCAGGCTCCAAAAGCATAATAGGAAAAGGAGTAAACACTGGTTTTATATGGAATCCTTCATATACAAATTATCCCAAAGAGCTTTACCAACAATGAATTTGAAACTGGTAGTGCAAATATGATGCAAACAAATGCAGCAGCCATTGAGCACTCAGCAGCAACTCACACAGAGGCCTCCTTGAAATGTCAAAAAGTATATATATCTTTTCCAGTGATCTTTCCCAAAACAAAGTGTGTGCATATAACGCTTTCTGTCAATCACAGAACTCCACTCACACTTAATATAATGGAAGCGAAAATTCCTTACTTAAAAGGATCGATACAGTAACTTGCACAAGAAGGTCCCACAGGGAACATGTGGTATGCCAAAGTTAAATCACAGATACTTGGTGCCAGGTTACCAGACTCATTGATTGCTGCTGGGTAGAGTTTAAATATGATTCATCGCATCTATCCCCAGCTTCATTGTCCCCAACCCCTCTATACCCACAAACACCCCTAAATATCAGTTTTGAACAACAAAGAGTGAGTACTTTAATACCTATCTCACACTCCACATTTTTCCTGTCCTCATTTTCTTGTTATTCATTTCATTTTCTGAGTTGTGTTCATGTCTTCCTCAGAAAATCAATAGTTTGTAAGAAACCTTATGTTGTTATTTCTGTGGCCACCACACCCCACCACTACCCTCAACTGACAGCACCTACTCAAGTTCTACTGAGCTAGTTGCACTTTGGTAACAGTTTCTCAATAAAAGCTGACTAAATAAATACAGTAAGTTATTCCAGGGCATAGTCATCAAAAGAGAGAAAGTTAAATTTTATATCTTTAGTTTTGCGGAGCCTGTATCTAGATCACTATGAGAATTTTTTTAATGTTAATGAAAAGAAATGAACCTTTCCAACAAACGATTTAATCAATGACATCCAGATACCCTTCATCAAAATTTCTGTAATGTTCTTTTGTGTCCATAGCAAGTTGGTTCTGATGGAACAGTGTAAAAAGCAGAACTTCCAGTCATTGTTTGTTGCCATGGGAAGCTCTTCCACAGCATTCCTTAGAACAGCTGTATGTTTGTCCTCTTAGAACAAGGAGCCAATACTGGCCAAGTTCTTGATGTTGCTACTATCTACTTGACAGTCTCTAGAAAGGAAAAGAGAAAGACAAACTTTCTTCTCCCTTTGGCTTTTTCAGAAATGGTCCTTGTAAGCTGGGGTCTTAGGTCACCTCATATCCATGCTGACACACTTGTAGATTTTCAAAGTTAGAAATCAGTAGAATGTAGAGCAGCCAGATAAATGAATGCCTAAGCCCCTGCCCTTTTCCCCTTACTCTTCTCTGCAGAGAGGCTCTCTAAGGGGCCAATCCTGGGCTGCAGCAACCTCCTAAGTGCAAAAGTCTCTTTCTCTCTGTTTCCAGCGGGCTTCATTTGGGGCACTGGGCACAGCTCACTCAGCCTATCTGTCCCCTTCCCCCAGTTCTTTCAAGGATCTGAAGCTCAGACCATAATTCGTTTTGTATTTTAACCATCCTGTAACCTTCCTCTCCCATCTCCTGTGGCAGTTCCTCCATTCTCTTATCTGTGTTCATGGTTCAGAGATCCATGGAAATCAAAACACTTATGCATGGGTCAAAATCATACCAAGTTCTCTTGAGTTAAGGTAATATAATTTTGTCTTCTAAAAGAACCCCAGATCAGAGAAAACTCTTCAGATGCTAAAATACAGTAGAATAGAGTGGTCTCTGGAGCTATACTGCCTAAATTCAAATACTGTCTATACTACATCAAGCTTTGTGACCTTGGGCAAGTTAACATGCACTGTGCCTTACCTTCAAATAGGAATAATAAGAGTACTTACCTCACATGCTTTTTTGGATTGAGTTAATATACATAAAATGTATTTGGCACATAGAAGAACTATGTATGTTAGTTGTTTCTGTTATTACCAACACTAAATTAAAGCACGCTACCAACTGTAACAGGCAAACACTGAAATCTCAGTACTTTAACAAGATAGAAATTCATCTCTTTAATTCCAAAGTCCACGTGGGTGTTCTGATCAGTGGATGGATTTCTTCTTTGTGGTACTTCAGTGATACAGGCACCTTCCACTTTGTGACTCTGTCATCTTCTAGTCCCTGCTGGGTCTTCTCTGGCCAGCATATCAGGGAAGGATTGCGAGGGTAGTATTTAAGGGCCTGGCTTGAGAGAGGCATACTCCACTCCCGCACACATTCTGTTGACCAGTACTCAAGTCAGGCCACATCTTATTGAAAGGGAGCTTTAGTCTAGTTGTGTGCTCAGGAAAAAGAAGTCTTCAGTGATCATATATTAGTTTAGTCTCTCTCACAACCACCTCAAGACCCTCAAGAGAAATTGTTCCTAGACAAACCTTACGGCTAATTTAAGACTAAAGCAATTTAGACACTAATTAACTCACTTTGAGTTATCAGTTGTTGACATTATCTCCTAACAACCATAAGTTGTCCTCTCTCTCATTTCTTTATCCTTATCAGCATGAAGCTGATAAAATCTTCAAGCTAGATGATTTGGGGGTTAGGGAGGAGAGAGGGAAATTTTTATATTTTTAGGTTGACTGTTTCTGTCCTAAGAAGTTGTACAAAAAAAAAAAAAGTCACTAAAACCAGTCTGGCCTGGCTTTGAGGCTGAGCTGTAGTTGCATACAGTACTGGGAAGTGCCCCAGGACTCAACATAATTACTCCACCTCCCAAATCTCAGCCCCGAACCTCACTAGGGATTACTGCCAAATCTCTTCAGCTCTATGTTGGATTGTCAAGTGAAATCTAAGCAGCCTCTACTCTGCCAGGCCAGGAATAGAACTATCTCTTCATGATCAAGGACCCCCTTATGCTGTCTTTCTCTGGATCTGGATCTTCTAATTACCTGAGGACCCCCTTCCTATCTAGAGATTAAAACCATCGTATAAAAGAGTTCTGTCCCAAATCCCTACTTCTTCTTGAAGGTTACTGGTTTTATGCTCAAAAATGAAATAATTTAATTTTCATATTTTTACTGCCCAAAGTAAGTCATGGCTTTGTGTTGTAAGAATTTATCTTCTTCAGATCAAAACCCTGGCCTTGGTCCAGTGTCTGCTTTTGGCGGGATTTTTCTGCTACCAAGAACTTCTTGAAACATTGTAAACTCAAAAGGCTTGGTGCCAATACTATATAGTCCACCCTTCTTGAAAATACTTTCTTCCAGCAATATAATGTAGTGGTTAAGAATACAATTCTGAAGTCAGACTGCCTAGGTCCAAATGTTGTCTCTGTCTGTTACTATGACAGTTCTATGTGACCTTTGGCCAATTGCTTAGTCTTCATGTACCTCAGTTTCGTCTTATGTATTATGAGAATCACAATAATACCTACCTTATGGCTGTATAAACAATAACTAAATTAATATATATGGAGTACATAGAACAGAGTCTGGTACATAGTAAGTATTCGCCACCATGATTTTAAGCTAAGGTACACCATTTGTTCTCTATGTAATAAACATGGTTCCCTTAAAACAAAAGTTGCCAACACTGAGCTATAAATGAATACACCGAGGATAGAGACTGTCTCAGTCCTCAGAGAGGCTAGGCAAGGCCTTCAATCATCTCCTGCTTGAGCAGCTTCACTATACCTCACCCAAAGTAATGTACAAGATTATCTTTATTCTATGAGTCATGATGTGAAAAGCAGGAAAGCACCTCTCAAAAGTTCCTAGAGGGATTATCATTAAAAAAAAAAAAAAAAAAAGGAGATTTTATTCTACTAAAGTTGAAACAGAGCAAGCAAGGATATACTCACCCAATTTTCTACTACATTAAGGCCATTAACTTCTGACCCAGGTTTCTGAGAAATCTTTCACAGGGCAGAGGATCACACTAGAAGAAAAGACCAGAGGATGGTAGAATTTCTTAAGCACTGACCTGAAAATGCCTACCAATGTTTCATGAACTGGGAATTATGGACAGTGTCTGACACAGGCAAACTTACTGTTGGTATACTTTTCCATTCTTGAGATAACAGAATTCACCCTGAGCCTGGTTGGGTTCCCATGGGAACACTCAGTGATCACTCTGCTACACTTGGAGAAGTCTGACTCTTCCAACATTCAAATCTGAGCTAACTGGCACTTCTGGGTTCTCACTGAAAGCCATGTCCTCCAAATCCCCAGCTCTGTCTGATTTTCAAAATCATTCATGAAGGAGACAATTTCAGACAGTAGCTCCATACCTATCCATTTTTTTTAAGTATGTATACAATTTACATCTGTAGCTGTGGGTTTGAAGACAAGAATGTTAAGACAGGAATGTATAATAAAAATTTTTAACAGACGTCCAAGAGTCACTCGAACACTGGCTCAAAGTCAAACTTTGACTTATTTCAGGTCTCCTTAAATTAGCCCTTTATCAAGTCATCCCCACAACAGGATGATGAGACAGATACATGTAAAAAAAAAAAAAAAAAAATGAAACTGGATCACTTTCTTACACCATATACAAGAATAAACTCAAAATGGATAAAAGACTTAAATGTAAGACTAGAAACCATAAAACTCTTAGAAGAAAACATAGGCAGTAAATTCTCTGACATTACTTCTAGCAATATTTTTTTCTGATATATTTTCTCAGGCAAGGGAAACAAAAGAAAAAAATAAACAAATGGGACTACATTAAATTTAGAAGGTTTTGTATAGCACAAGAAACCATCGACAAAATGAAAATACAACCTGCTGAATGGGAGATATTTGTTAATGATACATCAGATAAGAGGTTAATATTCAAAATTTATAAAGAACTCATACAACGCAACACCAAAACACAAACAATCCAATTTTAAAAGGGGCAGAGGACCCAAGTAAGCATTTCTCCAAAGAGGACATACAGATGGCCAATAGACATATGAAAATATGTTCAGTATCACTAATCATCAGAGAAATGCAAATTAAAACCACAATGTGATATCACTTTCCAATTGTAACAATGGCTATCATCAATAAATCAACAAACAAGTGTAGGTGAAGATGTGGAGAAAAGGGACCCCTCATGCACTGGTTGGTGGGATTGCAAATTGGTATAGCCACTATGGACTCAGCAATTCTACTTCTGGGTATTTATCTGGAAGAAACTTAAAACATTAATTTGAAAAAATATAGGCACTTCATTGTATATTCACTGCTGTGTTATTTACAATAGCCAAGATATGGAAGCAATCTAAGTGCCCATCAATAGATAATTAGATAAAGAAGAGGTGGTACACATATGCAATGGAATATTACTTGACCATAAAAAAAAATGAAATCATACCTTTTATAACAACATAGATGGAACTAGAGGATATTATGCTAAGTGAAATAAGTCAGACAGAGAAAGTCAAGTATGGTATGATCTCATTTATATGTGGATTCTAAAGAACAAAATAAACAAACACAACAGAAACAAACTCATAGATACAGAGAACAAACTGATGATTGACAGAGAATAGGGAGGTTGGGGGACTGGTGAAAAGGTGAAGGGATTAAGAAGTAAAAATTGGTAGTTACAAAATAGGGAGAGATGTGAAGTACAACACAGGGATCACAGATATATAAATGTCTAACCACTATACTGTATACTAGAAACTAATATAAAATAATATTGAATGTCAACTCTAATTAAAAAATTAAAAGATTTTTTTAAAGTCATCCCATAACAAAATAGGTGATTAATGCAGCACTTGCTGCTTTAAGCAAATTATACAAACATCTTTTACTGAAAACAGCAATGCTTTGGTTCTTACAACACTACAATTTAAATGATGCTTTCACATGTTTTGATTATAGAAGAAACAAAAATCCAGGGAACTGCTTCCATTTTCAAGTTCCTCCCAATACTAATTACTCCTTGTCATAATGGGACTTAATTTTGCAGGGTGTATTGTTGAAACCCTTGCTGGAGTTCAAACACCAGAAGAGATTTTTCTTTCTATTATAAATGATCAATATGTTAACAGAAAGCATTATTATTTTCTGAGCTCTGTGTGCCAAAAAATGCCTCTAATAGTTACTCTGTCTTCCTCACTAAGATATAAACCAAGTATTGTTTAAAGGATAGATTTGCATTTTCTTGATTGAGCTTCTTGAAACTTTCTTGAGCTGCCTAACTAATCTCTGAATCCCTGATGACACATAGTAGGTATTGAATAAGCTTTTGATAAATTAATTCTTTAAATAATTAGTATAATTATCTGCTCTGAGCTCTTCCAAAATTGATGACCCAATGAAATATGTTCACTGTTTCCCACTTAGAGTCACTGAGATTTATAATCAAAGTATATGCCTTCAAATCAACTGGGGAGTTAGTTTATACACAAATCAAAATATTGCTTCTCCATTATTTTAATCTTCAGTCTAATACCAATAACTCACATAGTTCATGATTTCAAAGGTTTTAAGATATAGGAAAATAAGCACTCTAAATTTCGAGTTGTCCATCAATTTTTATATAGCATATCTTGTTATGATGAATGATTTACTCAAAGTTGCCATAGTCAATGCACCTGATTAGAAAAGTGAATGTACTTCACCAGTTTATCATTTAGCACTTCTATATTAGAATTTTCAATGCTTACTAATGCTGTGTGTTATCATGGGCAAATCAGGGAGATCTAATTTATCTGCTTAAATTTTTCTCTTTTGGCATTTTAAATTTTGGTTTTCTTTGACTTTTTATGTCATTTATTATACTTTTGTTACACAAAACCATATAAGGATTTTTAGAATATATATACTACTGCTATTTGCATGAATATCATCTCATCATCAGATAATGGTTCAAGGAAAAATTAATTTTACCAACATTTGCAACAGAATATTTACCATTACTTGCAGATTATTGTAATTTCGATGAAAACATCTATATTGCCATTTTTATAGGTCAAAACAGTCTAACATTAGAATTTCATATGGTTTGATCTAATAAAAAACACATTCTAGCCTTAAATTACAGCAGCTAAATTTTTAAAATTCTGGGTGGCTGCATGGTATAGCAGAAAGAATATGAATAGGGAGTTAGTCAAACATGGTTTTGAATCTCAGCTCTGCATATATACTAGCTCTGTGACCTTGAAAAACTTAACTTCTCTGAGCCCTTAATTGCCTCACTTATCAAATAGCAATTATTACCTGGAAGTTTATCATGAGATTTAAATAAAAAACACATATAAATCACCAAGCACATTGCCTGAAAGAAGATATTTAACAATTATTTCGTCTTTCCTCTTTCTTCTTTTTCAAATGGAAATCGAATTGGCTCTAGAACTGTCGTCTGAAGAACAACTGACAAATTGATCAAATAAGCCTCTCTAATTTCTCATATGAATCATGTATGCACACACATGTGTACACATGCATGCATACATACATGTGCATGCGTAGTGAAATGAGATACATGTCACACTATAATTCAATGTGACTTTCTGGCAGGAGTTGATTGTATTAAATGCCTCCCACATATTTTTATCTCAAGTGTAAATTCAGGGACATTTTCATTTTTTGTCACAAAAAGAGTATTTTATGAATTAACCATTTAGCAAAATCTTTAGATTATTAGATTATTATTTAGATTATTCAGGGTTATTAATCCAGTGCTTTTAAAATATATTAGCTACCTGAATTTTATTACTATGACATTATCAAACTGGAGACCTTTCTCCCTTCCAAATTTCTTTACTGTTCACTTTGGGAAACTAATGGACAGCAAGTTTCAATCCTTTCTCAACTGGAATTTTCCTTTCTTTTAAACAACCTCTAAGAATTTTTATCACGTCTGCCTGTGATTTGAAAATCTATGACTCTAGAAAAAAACAGTATTTTAAATTATTTCTACTTTTCCAAAATTGCTTTCAAAGAAGGCACAATGAAAAGAGTAGCAATTTTTAACATTCCAGTGTTCACAGGGCCAAATGCTTTGTTTGTAGGTTTGTATTCTTTGCTAAAAAAAAAAAAAAAAGAAAAGAAAAAGAAAAAAATCTGTCCGGTTTAATTTCTGAGTTTTACTGAAACCTTACCAAGTTTTTGGTGCAGGCTTCAGTGCTTTATGTAGTCCCTGTTTTGTTCTTTGATCTCCCGCTTTAGTCCTCCAGAGAGTTAAAGCAGAGGTCGGAACTAAGCCCTCCTCAATTTCTGACTTTAAAGGATGAGAAGCTAGAGGCAGTTAAAATGTTGAGAGCAAAAATATTTAAACCATTTATACCTTGTTGACCAAGTTTTAAATTCTAGTGACAATATGAAAGAAGGGATTATCCTATTATTGACATTATATTTAAACTATCTGGGATTGATATTTTTTCTTCTTTATGGCAAAGATTAAAGTGTTACTTCATTTATCCCAAGACACGTTCAAGAACAGCAACCAGAGGGATCTTTATATAAGACATAGAACTATGCCATCTCCCTGCCAAAAAGTGTCATTGACCTCTCATTGTAATTAAACAAAATCTAAACTCCTCACTATGGATTGGTGGCCATTTGGCTGCCCAGCAACTAAATTCCCTTCTTATGTGGCAGTAGGTCCCTATTTTGTGAGTCTTCCTGTAGCCAAGGGTCCAAGCATTTCTTCTCCATCCTTGACCAGCTAGGGCACACAGCTATGCCCTGTGTTCGGCCAGTTGGGCCCTTTCAGGTGGGATTCTGAATCCTGAAAGAAGGCCATAAAGCTGGAGAGATAGGTAACAAATCTTCCTTAGAGACATCAATTAGCACTATTAACTGTCCAGTGGAGCCACAAACACCAGCATTACACTAAAGAGATACTTCCTTTTCTCCCCCTTCCTTGGTTCCTGCTCGTTTTCTAAGCCTATTCATTTTTTTTTGTATTGTTTTGTTTTGTTTTGTTTTGTTTTATCAATTATGGATGCCATTCTCTACATTACAATAAATTCCTTTCTGCTTAGGATAGACAAAGCTGCTTTCCGTTGCTTACAACCAAGAAACTGGCTGATACCTGGCCTATGAATCTTGGGGTTTTTTTGGCCTATGAATCTTAATTTTTACCAAAGTCTCCCTCATATTGACTGCATTCAGTTTCATTGGACTTTCTCAGGTCTTGAAACATTTGACTCTCTTTCCTTCATTCGGTACATTCAGTTCCCTTTGCTGACAGCTCTTTTTATTTTTTTTTTTCCCCTCTCTTACATGACTAGCTCCTTTTCTTCTTTTGGGTCTTACTTTGAATACCACTAATTCAGAGAGACTATCCCATGTAGTAGAGATGATCTTATACCCAAGTTGCTTCCTTCTTTTCTTCTCTTTCTCCTTCCTTTGTGTGCATACTAGTCTATTACTTGTTAATTGTTCACTTTTGGAGAGCACACAAACAATAAACTACATATTCTTGAGATTATGAAATGAAGAAAAATCTAAAGTTTTACATCTATACCATTATCATTTAAGCTCAGTGTGTATTGCATGCAGAGTGTACATCATTTTGAACATGAAGTTTAATGTTAACAAAGGTATAAATATCACACTGCATAAATTTTCTTCCTACAAGTTGTCAGGTATAATCCTCAAGCCATAAGATAAATTATCTGAAGAGTCAGGTTTGAACAAAAGGAGGCTGGAAACTTAGCAATATTTGAAATTCTAAAACTCAGAATGTAGGCTTTAATCTGAATGTTATAAACTTTATGCCAAAAAGCATTTTCCTGATATTTATTATAATGCCAATAAAACAAAAGACTGATGTCTCAAAATTCTTTACCTTTTCGACTTTTGCTGTTTTTTGTTAAAGCAATAGTATTACAAGATTTTTATATTTCCCTATGCTTGGGGACATTAAAATGAATATTTTCCTACTATCAATTGGAAATCTTGAAACTTGGGGAACACTGAATTAATCTGTGCTGAAAAAGCAAGTAAAGATGACAGCAGAGATTGAGAGATCACCTTGGCTTCTTTGAGACCCCTGCATGGTGGATATATATCATAAATATGATATGTATATTATATATGTACTGTGAGACTTTAGTATAGGGCCTTCTGAAAAAGGCATGATAGCAATTGGCAATAGGCATGCTAAAGAGCATGATACTTGGGCACAAGGCCCGTTTATGGAATAAAAAAATTTTTTTTCCTTACTGGAGCAGCAAGAAAAGTGTCACCATACTTTGTCAATTCCACTTCACGTTATTATGCTCTTCACTCCCTTCATTAAAGCACTGGTATGCAAGTGATCATTCCTAATAATAGGCTCTCCACTATTAGAAGTGGGCCTTTTTCATTTTTCACCAAATTATGAAATAGCTTCCCATTATAACTTATGTTCTGTATACTCCAGCCAAGACTTTTCTCTCATCTTAAATGCTCTGCTTTAAATGGGCCTCTAATGTATAATTTTATTGTTTGAGCATTTCATTTTCTTTTTGATTTATGTTTCTTTATAGCTGGTTAGACAGCTCTTTGTGATCTTTTGATGAAAGATTCTACATAAATAAAACTGACTGAGAAGGGAGACCTTGACGGTAGCGTTGGAGAACGCTCTCTGCACTCTGCGAACTTAAGATCAAAATTCAAGTCTCAAATTAAAGATTCAAAGAACATTCTACCTTTTCCTCTTTCCATTTCTTATGTTAAAAATTCAGATTAATATTGATAATTTTACCCTATGCTTGATTTAATCTGCTGTATACTGTCTGAGGGATAGTTTTGGATTTTTTAACCAAAATGTATTGAAATGTCAGGGCTGGAATAAGTAAATAATTATAATGATTATGTTGACTGAATTTAACACCACTTAGTCTTTAAACTTCCAATTTAAAAAAATACATTAAAAAAGACAAAATACATGAAAAAAATACATAAAATACAAATAGATACCAGTCTTTTAGAAGCCAACAGTTATCTGAAAATCTTGAGGTTTTTTTATGTTATTTCCAAAATCTTTTCAACAATTTTTAAAGTATTTTTCTATTTATAGTCAACATGTATTTAATCTCACAGTATCAAGTAGTCAGCGAATCACTGATGCAACCTAAGAAAAATCCCTTTTTCTTACTATGCTTTCAGATACTCATGAATGCCTGATGACTTCTTTTACTTTTCATCTAGTGTACTGTCAACAAGATCTGCCTTGCCTAATGCAGAGATTTGAAATTTTTTCCGTGAACTTAAGAAAAATAGTATATACATATTGTAATTTGTACTTCAGCCTAAATAGTCTTTTTCTTTCTTTTTTCTTCTTTAAGGTACAACTTTCAACTTTAAAAAATAGTAACTGCTATTATTTACAATTGGTCTTTAAAGAATCATTATGAAAGATAAATTATGAGAAAAAAATTTAACCTCACAAATATCAGTAGCTAGAAGCTCCTCAACTCATTTGCATTATGACAGTAATAGCAAACATTTATTGAGCACATACAATCTGTTGGACATTGTGCTTAGTAGTTTGAAGTCTTTATCTCATTTCCATCTAACCGTACATATCTAGGACATGAGTACCATGATGATCCAGCTCAAAAAAAGAGTCAACTGGGTTGGAAGTTGAGCTGGGAAATGTCATGACTTGAGTTTGGGATACATTGAAGGTGATGTGTTGGCAGCCATCAAGATGCTCAGTAGTGAGTTGGAAATATAAATTGAGGCCTCAAGAGAAAGACTTAACGTTGGAGATGTAAACCCAGAATTGTCTGCTACTAGAGCAAGGACAGAAATAATATCCAAAGGTCTAGAAAGAACCCTAAAAGATATTTACAGTTAGAAATTGGAAAGAAAGGGGACAGGATAGTTCAGAAAAGGAGGAGAATAATCAAGGAAAATGAATATCATGTGTTTATTCACCAAAAAGACTTGATGTATGTACCATGTAGATGCCAGGTGCTATGTAGAGTGAGTCACCAACTGAGAATGGAAAGAAAGCTGAGGGTTAAATAGATGAATATCTGGTTAAACAACAGAGGGGATGTATTGGGAAATTGGAGGAAGACAAAAAAATATTTACAATAACCTGAACCTAGGACATAAACTGTCATCACAATTCTGTATCCTTCTCAATTAAATCTCTCCCAGCTCAAGGATCAAACGCAAGAGCAAAGAACAGAGGCTATGGTAAGTCACGGCTTTGATTCTTGCATCTGTTTTGGGAAAATATCAGAAATTTTTTATCAACTGACTTATTTTTTATTATTTTATCGTAAGAGATTCGGTCAGGGGTGGGGATATCAAGAAGTTGCAAAAAGTTGAGGAGATAGAAAAGGAATAGTAACTCTTAGATGTATAAATGTTTTCCATTTGTAAAGCACTTTTACATACATTTTAATGTTTAATTTTCACAATAATGCTATGAAAGAAATATTATTGCTATTTTACACATAAGGAAATTAAATACTAAGAAAGAATATGGGATACACCCACTATTGCAGTATCTCTGAACTAGTGAGAGGCAAAGCCAGGAATGGGCCTTCTAATTTCTGTCCTGCACACTCTTATTCCAGCATTGAGGGAATAAGCAAGACTGAAAGGTTCAGAGAATTCAGGATAGCCTTGGGGTACTGAAGCTCTCTCTGGTGCAATAGAAAGGGTAAGTGGCTGCAGTTCCTTCTGGAGGCCAAGAATAAGCAGCATGTAATAAGGATGTGGTGGCAGCTGTGGGAGGTGAGGGGAAGGATGGAGGAATAGGCAGTTCTGATCAAAGAGAGGAAGGCTAGGGCAGTGAACAAAATGTTTAAAATATTAACTATTTTTTTCTTTCTGGAATTTTTTTCCTCTTTCTTATGTTTCCTTCACCCAACACACAACCCTGTTGCATTTACTATATCAGGGAAGGAATGTTACCAAACAAGGCAGAGAAAAGGGTTTTGTACATCAAAAGCCTAGATTCCAATGGAACTCAGGATATAAACACAAAATTGGAAGAGAAAACCTCTAGGGAAAGAACTAGGTGATTCCACTCCTGGGCTAGATAAAAGATCACTACAATGAGATAAGAATGCTGAGAGGAAACTGAGGAGGGAGAGATGGGTGGCGACGATGGAATTCCCAGGTGGGTTTGAGACATCTGAGTGGAGAGAAGCCTATGGCCCTTTCCAAGTAAAGCCCTGAACAGATGAGAGACCACTGGGAAGAATTAACTGTGGGTTGTGTCTAAGCAGAAAGGGGCTTAGACAGCCTCGTGGAGCATCCTACAGTGCCAGGTGAAACAGGACACACCAGGATCAAAGAGAACTTGCCATTGGTAGCAAAGGATGGCACAGAAGCAACTTTCTTGGACTGGTTACTGAGACAAACAGAGGCAAGGACACTCAACCTATGCCATATGGATAGTTAATACCAAGGATCATGACTCTACATAAGGATGCCCTCCCCCGTCACATACACCTAGTTAGGTGCAACAGAGAGACAGGAGAATTGACCAAGATTAGGCAGACCACATGGAAAAGGAAAACTTAAAGTAGAAATTAAGTTCAGAAAAGAAAGCAACCAAAAATTTTATTTCTTGTATGCTTGAATTTCCAGCCAGGCTGAGGTTACCTTAGCAGAGGTAGAACACTGCCTTGGAACCTGGGGATCCAGGTTGGACATGCCATCCAGTAGCTGATGTCAAGTGGCAAAGGACAGTAGTACAGCACCATGGAAAAAAAGAAACTATGAGTAGAAGAATCCAAAGAGTGATAAATAAGAGAGGGAACATAGCTAAGGATAAAGGTGAAGATGAAGCTAAAGATAATAGCAGGAAATAAGTGGAGAGGGAGTGGGAGAGAAAAGGTGAGAAAGGTGTGCAAATCTATAACTGGAGTAAGCCTTTTCAGGGTGGGATAGTGGGAGAGAACAGTCAGCAGCAGTAATAGAGTGAGAACTTCAAATAAAAAGAAACACAGAAATGATGTCAAATGAAATGGCCTTGAAGATTAAGGCCACCAATACAAGCCCCAAACTCAGAGTAAATGTGCACTAGTATAATTCATGACAGGCAGAGGAAATCATAAGGAAGAAAAATAAAAAAGATACAGACAAGAAAGTGAAGAGAGGAAGGATGGCAATCCATATGAACTGGCCAGGAGGTTGAGAAGTATGCCTCTGGGATGGAAAAAGCAAAATGGGAATGCATGTTAGGGAGCAAGCCCTAGGGGGTTCCAACATCTATAGGTATCTTTTGACTCTTCACTTTGGAAGAGGACAATATTAATAATTTTACCCTTCTCTTTAGCTTTCCTTCACTCTCCAACTTTTACCTCTGCTGGTAATCCTTACATTGCATTCTGATATCATAATTAGGTCTATCATAATCATAATAGCATTATCTGTATGCTGATTGTAAAAGTTGAAAATTTGGCTATGTAAATATTACTCCTTGAAAAGCTCAAGTAGTAAACTATAATTACATCAGCTTGCACATATGTCTTCCTTTCTTGGAATTCCTCATTTTTCTAACAACTATTAGTCTCTATCATTTTTTTTTCATTTTTCTAAGTCTCCATCTCATTGGGTATTCTATCCATTTCCCCTTTACCCAGAAATCACCCCCCCAGGACCCCTGTTTCATTGTAAAGACTGACTGCTCCCCTGGCATGCCACCTTGCTCTCATCCTAGGAACCCCCTTCACTGCTTTCCTGGGTTGGTTCTGCTGTTTCCTATGTCCCATGATTCCTTGTTCTTGGTTACATCCTCCTTTTGCTGGAGCACATTTTCATGTATCTTTCTAATAAAGTGGGAGTGAGAGGTACCCCTATTCACTCTGCTCTTTAGGATAAACACATCCACCTCTGCTGCAGATGGCATCAACAATCCAGTAACCCATAGTATCACTATGCTCTCTCAGGATGCTCCAGTTATCTTTCAACTGTCAAGATCTGCATCAGGGCCTGAAGACTATTTTTTCCTGAAATACTAAAAAATACAGAAAACTATGCTGACCGCAGTCAATAATCCGGAAATGTATGAAAATGTTGAGGAATCAACACTTGTTGGAAGTATACCTAAACTTTCAGAATTTGTTGTATAAATACGCCAGCTCTCTCAGTCCTTGGATGTCATAATTCTGAGAAGTATGATTTGTCTCATTTCCCAGAGTGGCCCTGTGTGATTAATCTACAGTCGCCCACTGTGATAGTTAGCTGAATAGTTCACTCTCCCTTATTAGCTACTTATCTTTCTTCCTTTATTTCCCCCACCTCCTTACTAACATTCCCTACACTTCCCACATAAACTTCTCTCAAATTTGTCTCAGGTCCCGCTTCAGAGAAAACCCAAATTAAGTCAAGAACCAGCAGTTCCGAGTTCCCATCTTGTGATATTTACTGCATTATTTAGTCTCCACGACTGCTCTCTGAGAAAAATTATTGTAGAGATTAGAACAATGTAGTACATTATTTAATTATAGATATAGAAATGAAGGTCAGCAAGTCAACAGCATGCAAAGCACAGATTCTCACTCCTTCCACCTGAAGCTAAGGCCCAGGTTCTGCCCACTGTGACATGAGGCCCTGTTCATGGACTGGGAGAATGTGAGTTCTTCATGGCACTCTCTACTTATCTCTGAAGAAGATTCAAAACCTCTAACCTACATAAACATTAAATTATTTTTCTTTTGCCATTTCAAATTCCTTACATGTATTTCTTCTATACCTACCGCCTAATTTTCAATAAACCAGCCCTGATTTCCTTCAGGCCTTCAGCTTATAGGCCAGTGCTTATTTTCATGGCTGATTAATGGTTCTGATTAGTCCTCCAAGCAGGAAATCCAATATCCCTTAGGGGAACCCTGAAGATGCAGATGACCATGAATTCAAGGAGGCCTATTCACAACAAAAATCAATGGAGAAAGGAGGCAATGTTAATGTAGACAACAGTTCTACCAGTTTCTAAATACAAGTGCTCAGCCAGAGAGAGTGGAGGGAGGCAAGGGGATAACAGAGAATGTATTCAGAATACCAAATTGCAGTTTCATCACTTTAAAAGCCAGCTTTAACAACTCCTTTCCCAATGTAGAAATTTAAAGCTTCCTTTTTGTGAATTTTGACTGGTTTATAACCCTGAAAGAAAACTTCATCCCTCTCAGAGACTACTTCTTGGATTGAATGTGTTTCTAGGGGCTGAGAGGACTTGATTTTACAGAAGCCACATCACAACCACAGCACAGGTGTTATTAGAATAATTTCAAAGCCATGGAACTTTTTTATAGACTGTAGAAATGTGAAAAGTACACTAATTTCTGTAGCATGTAGCTT
Source organism: Pteropus vampyrus (assembly GCF_000151845.1). NCBI lineage: Eukaryota > Metazoa > Chordata > Mammalia > Chiroptera > Pteropodidae > Pteropus > Pteropus vampyrus. Next base: position 7,390,882 of record NW_011888839.1, on the reverse strand, counting down.
ACCTGAATGCACATATCATTTATGACATGATCATAAAGTTTTCTAATATGTTTTTAATAGAATAGACTTTTATAATCCAATAAATATAACTCTCTCTCTTAGCCCCTATTTAATTATCCTTTTGGTTAATTCTTTATAGATACTGGGACAATATTGCATTTCTTCCACTTCCTTCTGACTGTCCTATGGAGACTGACATGAAGAAGTGAGAAGTGTAGGTTTTTCAAGGTCAAGACCACAAGGGAGAGGGGATTTGTCCATAAATGGCTGTCTCTCTCCTCTGCCAGGCCTGACTCAGCCATGAAGGACCATAACTCCACAGATCTTTCCTTTATCCTCCACAGGCTTCATTCAGGCTGATGATAGCAGCCCAAAGTAAGAAAAATTATACTTGGCTTATGAATCAGAAAATTTTATACCTACATTTTGAAACATTGGTCAGCAATTATTCTATCTGGTGCCTGGCTTTGTGCTAAACAGCAGATGGAATACAAAATGACTATTTTCACTTACATTTAAATAGTACATTATATATACAAAGCCTAAAAATAGTGTCACCCATTTTTCTGCAATACCAAGAAGTTGATGGGAAGGGACAGGATATAGAAGTTGACAGCTGTCTAAGTCCACCTATATCAAATGTTGTTACTTAGCTTTATTTGTTTCTTTAGTTCAGTGGGTCATTAATTCACAATTATGTTATAAAGCATTTTTTCCATTGGAAAACACAATCAAAAATTAACTTAAGTAAGAATGGGAGCTCTATATCCAGATCATCCCAAGGAATAGCCTTTCCCACTTTACAACACACACACACACACACACACACACACACACACACACACACACACACTCTCCCTCTCTGTCTCTGTCTCTCTCTCTCTCTGTCTCTCTCAGACTAGCCTACAAATGAGAGAGAATCGCCAAAAGAAAAACATTTCATGTGCTACATAAGGTAATGTATGTAAAGTACAAGCAGACTACCTGGGAGAAAGTAAAAATGTAACAGATGCTTGTGCTTGTGGGCGACATCTGTTATTTCTGCCAGCCAGCATCTATACTCCAAATATGCCTTGGGAAACCACCCTAACTCTATTCTCAACCTGTTTATTTGAATAGGATTAACCCACTGCTAATTCTAAGGATAAGTCCTGATTGGCCTAAATCAATTGGCACATCTCATTTCTTTCAGTATGATTGCAGACAGGCACATGACCCAATCAGAGAAAATGAAACTTTTGCTGAGACTCTTGGGACAGATGCAAAAATTCTTCCCAGATGTACTTGAACTTTGAAGCATGTAGGATAGAACTACTACTGCCATCTTTACTCCACATGAAGTCTGAGAAAAAAGAAAGGTAATAGAAAGAAACCAGATTCTGATCACCTTCTTTGAGCCATGATTAAAAGCATTTTGTTACATGAATTAATATGAAACCAATATGAAAATTGAGCTTAGACTCAATTTTCTGTCACTTGCAATCTAGAGTCCTAAGTAAAATGGTTTATATGCCCTCTTTTCTTCTTTCATGAACCCAACGAACTTGTATCATCGATGTGATGGTAGCACAACATCCAAATTCCCAACATTATTCATCTTATTGGCACTTGGTACCTATATGTGCATAGCAGCAGGCTTAATTGTTCATATTGGCTATGCCTTTTGACTCTACGGTCTCCTTCCTAAGACATATAAATAAATAAATATTACCTCTGTGTCTAAGTACATGGAAATATTTCAAAAATGGAGACAAGGACTAACGTCAGAAAACAAAGGTGACTGCTTTCTGGTCTAAAACCTAGACTTTTAGAGAGACATGACATAGTCCACGATAATCAACAGGCTTAGCATAAAAATTATTCACATAAAATTCTAAGAAATGTGACTTCAGAGTTATGTGACAGATTTTAACAAGCTCATCAAAAGTTTTCTATCCATATAGACTCTGTCCCGTTTTAAGGTGCCGATACACTGCAAAACTGCTGCCATTGTCCCGAATATTTGAACTTCAAAAGCTGGCAGCACATTCATTTGAATATTTTGAACTGCGGGAAATCTTTATTCTTTGTTCTTAAAGAGAGAATTTAATTTTTGGAAATAAAATTTATTCAGTGCTTAATCTTCTGAATGAAAAGTTTGAATGAGCTGATTAGTACTATTTTGTTCAAAAATAGTATAGAATTAGACCCATCTTTGAGTGTGACTTGAAAATGACCCTTATGAAAGACCTCCAAACATATTTTGAGCAAACATAATTAAACTAAAGATTTTTTTAGAAGAAAATAATGCTTGGATAAACATTTAAAATCTTAAATGCTTATTGAAAAATCCCAGTCTCATTATTTTTGGCCTGGTCCATTGAACTTAAAATTTTTTCCCTTCAAAACATCAAGTTACAAAACAACAAAATTATGCAGAATTTGGCCCATAATCAAATCTATTTATATCTTTAGTCCTCCGGTCTTGTATATTTTAAAAGTAATTTGAGACTGCATTTAATAATACAGTTTCTCTAATAATTCCAAGTTGTGATTATCCATTAAATGTATGTACCATTCCATATTTTCTTCCTAAATATTTGGATGATATGAAAACTAAGTCTAAAATATGAATTTAAAGTAAAATTTCTAAAAATAGACTAATTGGGCTAAAACGCAAATTCACACATTAATGCTATACATCCTGATGCAAAAGAACATCTTAAAATTTACACCAGCCTGAAGACATTTAATGAGCTGCTATTAACATAAATAAAGATTTTATTTTTTAGTGAAAGGAAGCATGTAACAGAGAAAAAAGCCAGATTTCTGTCAAATTGTTTTATGCTGCTTATTGATACACCTATCACAGTCAGCCCTCTGTAGAAAGTGACATTTCCATGACAAGATATAAGATTCTAGCCCTGATTTAATGGATCAGAGAAGGTGAAGAAAGATAAAAACATTTCTCTGCAATTCTCCCTGAAAGCCATAAGACTGGTCCTGCACAACTCCAGCTATGCTGAGTAGACATTCGAAAGACAGTAGCAGCAGCAACACTCCTGGAATAAGCTCAACTTCAACCCCTCAGGCCCAGCACATCCTGTAAGTACACACATTGTCCAGCCCCAAATCTGACCCTGCCCAAGGCCAAGCAAGGATATTGTGGAACACTCACACCACATAATAATGAAGAATTATCAAGCTAATTTCTTGCTTTGTTGATGTATTGATTGATTTTCAAATCTAAAACTGATACCTACTAAAATGCTGTTGGGCAGATTGGACTCCATATACTGAGAAGCCACTGTACAAATTGGCACGTAAATTCTAATGGAATATTTAAAACAAAAAATTTTTCCATTGAGATGAACCTATAATGAATATCAAATAAATGTATCAGTAGGTCTCACAATACTAAATAATGTGAGTTATTAGAAGAACTTATAAAAATACAAAAAATGAAGAGGGATAATGCCCTTCCTAGTATTTTAAAGAAATTCAGTATTTTTTAAGTTTTATTTGAACCCATTTTTATCTTTTCTGATAAATTATATGGTGCCAATCTGTTAAAGGTAAGTGTAATCCAATCCCATAAAAGGTATTAGTGTATATTAAATATACATGAATGTATTTTAAGTGGATTAACATAGTCCAAGAACAGAAGTGTAAGCATTTGCTGCTGTATCATGTTTTAGTGAATAAAGATTGGACCAAGAATCTTTCCCATCCCAATTTATTCTCTAATCATTTTAGTTTCAATTATTAAATTAAATACAATTTTAACTTTTTCACTGAAAACTTTTAAACAATCTCAAATAGAGAGAATAATACAATAATCCCTCATATACCTGTTACTCAGCTTTAAAAGATATCAACATATGGACAAACTTCTTTCATCTATACCCCTTCTCACACTGGATTTTCCTATCTTTTCATTTATAAATACTTTAATATGTATGTCTAAAAGATAAGGCCTTGACTTTCTTTTACTACACATGACCTTGACATACCATCCCACCTAAAAAGTCATCATCTAATATCTAATTAGAGTTCAGATATCACTGATTATCTCATAAATGTGTTTTGTTTAGTTTGAATCAGAATCTAAATGAACATAGATACGTTTCTTTTAATTGAATGATCCCTTGGGCCTCTTGTAATAGCAAAATCTGTCCTCGTTCCCTTTTTTCCTTTCCATTTATGAGTTTAAAAATAAGGTCACTTGCCCTGTAGTTTCCCACGTCCTGGTTGTAGCTGATTACATCCTATGATGCTGTTAATATTGTCCTCAATCCCCAATATTTCCTGAAAACTGGCAGTTAATGCCAGAAGCTTGATCAGGTTCAGGTTCAATTTTTTGGCAGAATGCTTCACAGGATGTGCTGTGTACATCCTACATATCTGATTAGGAGGCTCGAAATCAATGGTTTTCTCTTTTTGTGATTAAAGCTTGATAAGTGAGTTCAAGTGTTATCAGCCAACTCCATCGGTTACAATTTCCTACTAGTCTTCCATCTAAAGTTTTCAATAGCTATTGATAATGATTGCCTAGACCCATTACTTCCAAAATCATTTTTAAATTAATAAATATATAACATTTGATATTTTAGAACATATCTTCACATTCATAA
>NW_011888839.1:7382380-7386219 GCF_000151845.1 Pteropus vampyrus | reverse complement strand
AGAAGTGTAAGCATTTGCTGCTGTATCATGTTTTAGTGAATAAAGATTGGACCAAGAATCTTTCCCATCCCAATTTATTCTCTAATCATTTTAGTTTCAATTATTAAATTAAATACAATTTTAACTTTTTCACTGAAAACTTTTAAACAATCTCAAATAGAGAGAATAATACAATAATCCCTCATATACCTGTTACTCAGCTTTAAAAGATATCAACATATGGACAAACTTCTTTCATCTATACCCCTTCTCACACTGGATTTTCCTATCTTTTCATTTATAAATACTTTAATATGTATGTCTAAAAGATAAGGCCTTGACTTTCTTTTACTACACATGACTTTGACATACCATCCCACCTAAAAAGTCATCATCTAATATCTAATTAGAGTTCAGATATCACTGATTATCTCATAAATGTGTTTTGTTTAGTTTGAATCAGAATCTAAATGAACATAGATACGTTTCTTTTAATTGAATGATCCCTTGGGCCTCTTGTAATAGCAAAATCTGTCCTCGTTCCCTTTTTTCCTTTCCATTTATGAGTTTAAAAATAAGGTCACTTGCCCTGTAGTTTCCCACGTCCTGGTTGTAGCTGATTACATCCTATGATGCTGTTAATATTGTCCTCAATCCCCAATATTTCCTGAAAACTGGCAGTTAATGCCAGAAGCTTGATCAGGTTCAGGTTCAATTTTTTGGCAGAATGCTTCACAGGATGTGCTGTGTACATCCTACATATCTGATTAGGAGGCTCGAAATCAATGGTTTTCTCTTTTTGTGATTAAAGCTTGATAAGTGAGTTCAAGTGTTATCAGCCAACTCCATCGGTTACAATTTCCTACTAGTCTTCCATCTAAAGTTTTCAATAGCTATTGATAATGATTGCCTAGACCCATTACTTCCAAAATCATTTTTAAATTAATAAATATATAACATTTGATATTTTAGAACATATCTTCACATTCATAATCTCATTAGATGGTTCATTTAGTTATGCTAGGTTTCTGTTCCAATAGCTTCAACATGGAAATTTTATTTTATTTACGTCTCTTTAAATTTCCTTTCAGCATTGCATATTTACATATTTATATTTCAATTTAATACTTTTAATTTAAATGTTAAACTTTGAATTGAGGTAAATCTCAAAACAGAAAAGGGCATAAATCCTAAACGCACAACTCGATTATATTTCCCATGTAAATACATCTGTGTAACTACCATCCAGATAGAAATATAAACTTTTCCGGCTTCCCGGAAGGTTCCTTCTTGGCCCTTTTCGGCCATTAAAAAAAAATCTCCCAAAGGTAAGCACTAACCTAATCTCTACCACCATAAATTAATTTTGCCTGATTTTGACTTCATATTAATAGAATCATATAGTAGGTACTCTTTTGTGTCTGGCTTCTTTTGCTCAATGTTGTATGTGTAAAAGTAGCCCATCCTTTTTCACTGATATAGAGTATTAGATTCTATGTGTGCACCACAATTTATCTAATCATAGATAACTTAATTTTCTTTTCGAAAATTAAGGAAACTTTTATTAATAGCATGATTCATGTCCTATTAGACTCCAGTTCTCTATTTTGTGTGCCTTTTTTTATTGTTTGAAAATAAGTTTATGTGGAAAAATGGTTTAAAATGAATGATATCAGAAGCAAAAAATAATTATTCTGTCTTATAAATGACTAAATGACTAGCCTACTATTTGATAAAACCTGACTTGCATAGATATAAGATTCAAGGAGTTTAATATCTTGACCATGAACTAAATGTGTAATCTTTGTTCCATCTCTTTACCCAATAACAGTCTCATCTATAAAATTAGTGTAACGAAATTGTGTTACTGTCAAAATACAATAATAATAGGTGTTAAATATAGAGATTAAATTAATGGTAAGAAAAATTTAATTTGTGTGACATTAGGATTAAGTATTTAAAATATTACCTCATTTATTCACCAAATTGATAGTCATTGAGAACCTACTCTGCCAGTTGCTAAAAGGGAGTAGGGGGTAATACATAAATAATACTGAGCGCTCAGCATACACTGTACAAATTTTTGCACTCATCGTCATTTAATCCTTACCTATGAAATCAATGCTACTATTAAACCCGTTTACACGTGAGGCACAGAGAGATTAAGAAATTTGTTCCAGATCACATGTCTGGCTGTGAAATTAGTAATATGCTATAAAAATGATTTGTAGATGAAATCAATGTTAATAATATAAAGCTAAAATTATAGTGTAAAATGTTGCTATGATCATTAGAGATGCACGCAAAATATGTTTAAGGATGTGCACTGCAGTGTAATGCCAAAAAAAAAAAAAAAAAAACCTACCCAAGTATCTAACAATAGATTTGTTAAATAACTTATGGTAGATCCACATGATGGAAGAATTGAAGCCACTGACAACACATTATAAAAAATATCTAACAGCATGGGGAAATGGTTATGATGTGTCTTAAGTGGAAAAATAAAACAGGCTATAAAAGAAAGAGTATATACAGTATACCACTGACTCTGTTAAAGTGGTATCTGTGTGTGTGTTTATGGGTGTGCAGGGGCATTTGCTGCATTAGACTACCCAATATTCATCCCCTATTCTTCTCGATAACAATTCTCCAACTTTCATCAGGTATCTGTGCCTTCCCTATGCAGCCTACATGCTCAGAGAGAGTTGTCCCCTCATTCAGCTCCTAGGTGAGCCTTGTCTAACCTGAGCAAATCCTTACTTCCATGTTTGGATCAGCAATGAGCATACAACCTAATTCAGGTCCATGAGTCAAAAGATTTTTCTGGGAGAAAGGGAAAACAGCTGCCTAGTTCTTCAGAGAAAGCAACTAAAAGAGCCACCCTGCCTACCTCTGGTTAGTACAATGTAAGAGCATTACATCTGGAACTGCTGCGGCCATTTCTGCTCTCACAAGAGAGCCAGCCTGAGGGCCAAAATCAGTGAAAAGAGGAGGTAAAGCTGAGAGGACCACAGGGCAGTGGAGTCAGAGTTCTGCTGGATTAAACCAACCACCCATATCCAGAGATCAACCCTTGGCCTGCTCAGTTTCACAAACCAATACATTCTCTTTTCTATTTAAACTCATTTCAGTGAGTTGCTACAACTTAAAGAGTTTTAATTATACAGACTGGGAATGCCTAAAATTTTCTTTTTATGTTTTTCTCTATTTTGCATATCTTCCACAATGCACATGTTATTTTATCATCAGGAAGAACAGTAAATATTATTTTCAGGAGTCCATTCGAGTGTTCCACTTTGAATATATTTCTTGATTATTTATACCAGGTAGTACACTGAGCCCACCAAGAAACTAAAAAATCAGCCTTTTTTGCAGAAACTTTAATATTTAAAATAATGATAATGATAGCACACATTTGTATAAGATGTGATTGTTTTGAAACACTTTCCCCTTTGATAATCTGAGCAAATCTACAAATGAGACAAGAGAGAGTGGCAGAGACTCCTATGAGTTTACAAAAGGTCATTTCCTTTTCTTTCCTTGGCTCAGATACATGATATTTTCCAGTCTCCCTGGCAGCCTCCCTGGCAGTTGAGTGAGCTCACAACTGAGTTCAGCCTAACTGGCTGTGAGCAAAATGATGTGTGCTGGTCTAAGTCAAACTCATAAAAACCTCCTACAAATAATTTTCCCTCTCTCTTTCCATGTCTGCCATTCAGGTGCCAGGGATCTTCACCTGAATGTCAAGAAAATAACTTGGAGGCCCTAGAATTAGTTAAAATCACAAGATAGAAGGCACTTGGATCCTTAATTAACTAAGCAGAAGGCCACGTGCTAACCAGAAACATCTTCATTTGCAT
>NW_011888839.1:7365092-7381132 GCF_000151845.1 Pteropus vampyrus | reverse complement strand
CGATCAAAATTATTGGCTATACAGGATTTAGATAAGTTCCAAAAGAGCCATACATTTGCTAGAAGGTCATTCATTATATTGAAACTCAAATGAAAATAATGTTATTTTTAGATAAATTAGTCACTGCCCTCACCTCACCTGCTTATGCCTGTCATTACATAGCGCCTTATGTTAACTGTTTCCTATAATAGCGGAACGATGGGCTTGACAACCTCTCAAGGTCATCTCAAGTCTTTTGATTATATGGATTATGTGTTGAAAATTACATGCTAAAATATCTTCACAAAAGCTCTGTCATTTTCTTTCTACAATTGTCATTTTTAATACTACCCCAGGTTTTATATTTAAGATGTATACCCATGTTTACTTGTTTCTAAATTAGTTTTAAAATTGTTACAAGACATTCTCAACTTTTAATAGCAATGGTGGCAAATTTCATACAAGGTTAAACAAAACTGACTATGAATGTTGCATTTTGTATACATGGTTATAGCTCTCAATTTCTTTTATTTTTTGCTTAACATAAGCCAGAGAGTCTAAGATATCCATAACACATTAATTTTTTTCATTATTCATTTATATCTTCATTGATGAAGAAACTAACACCATAGTATCCCATAAAGTAAAAGACATCATAATTTAATATATTAAAGCAGATTTTTTCATGTAAAATAGGTTGCTTTAATTAAGCTTTGGTGAGAGTCACTTTACCTGCATTAGGTAGCCACCATAACTTAAGTAGTAAATATTTCACCAGCTTACACTTATTGAGTGATAACTTTGCTACTTTGTGGGGTTCAAAATTAGCAAATAAAATTTAACATATTAGACATACCAATTTCAGGTATTCATTATTTTTAAGTGCCTAGAATTGTGCCCCAAACTCTAGATTTATTAAACTCTAGACCTGCATGTTTTTTCTTTATCCCAACTCATTCCTTACATGTAGATAATCACAGTATTTAGGTTCCTGATTCAGCATAAGCCAGGGAAAACAATAACTTTGTAGTAGTCAGAATGTCATCCAACAGTATATTATTTACTTTATTGCAAATACTGGTAAGTAGTGGTCAATAAGTGGCTTTAGATTCCTTTAGAAAAAAAAAAAAAACCTCTAGATTTATGATGAAAAGCTCAACTAAACCTTTAGAAGACCTTCCCATTAACACTGAGACTCTATTATTTTGTCGAACAAACACTAAACATGCCTACCTTCTGAATAAATTTTTAAGTGTACAATATATTATTGTTGGCTATAGGTAAGTTTTACAGCAGATCTCTAGAGCTTATTCATCTTGCTTGACTGCAACTTTTTGTACATTGATTAGTAGCTCTTATTCCCCCTCCCCCAGGCCCCTAGCAACCACCATTCCACTCTTTAATTCTATTTTAGATACCTCATGTAAGTGAAATCGTGTTTGTTTTTCTGTGACTGACTTAACTCATTTAATATAATATCCTCAAGATTTGCATATCATTGCAGAGTGCAGAATTTTCTTCTTTTTTAAGGCTAAATAATAAGTATTCCATTGTAATGAACTTAGAATTCAGAAAAACAAAAGACAAGAAGTTGGTGAGGATGTGGAGAAACTGGAACCCTTGTATAGTGTCGGTGAGAATGCACAACGATGCTACCATCATAGAAGCAGTATGGGAAGTCCTCAAAAAATTGAAAATAGAACTACCCAATAATAATCCAGTAATCCCACTTTTGGGTATTTATCCAAAAAATTGAAATCAGGATCTCAGAGAAATAATAGTACCCCTATGATCACTACAGCACTATTCTCAATAGCCGAGATACAGAAACAACCTAAATGTCCATTGACAGAGACCTTCTTCTGATACAGATTTCTTTTCTCTGTAACACCTAAGGTTACCCTTGAAAAAACACTGAATAGACACACTGTCTTTATTATCCAAAAAAAGCCTCTCTCTCTCTCTCTCTCTCTCTCTCTCTCTCTCTCTCTTTTTCTCTCTCTCTCTCTCTCTCAATTTCCTTGACCCTGATTTCTACCTTTGTTACTTCACTTGCTCCCTCTCTGAGAAAACAGATCCCAGCTTTCAAACGCAACCTTCACCTACCCCTACAACCTCTACTGCAAAAAGTTCTCCATCATCAACTTTGTCTTGGTGTCTGGGGAAAATCCAAGTACCTTTTCACCTACATTTTGTTCTATCCCGTTTTTACTTTTTCCTTTTAGCAGCCTTCGACCACTAATCATTTTATTAGATCTCTTTCATCTTACTTTCTTTAATACATTATTTTTTATGTCTTTTGCCTCGTTTCAACTATAGTTCTTAAATTACTAGTTGGCTAATTCACTCAGGCATTGTCATGACTTTCAGAAAAATTTTATTGCTCTGTCTTATTTTTCTTCCATCAGGTTTTCATCTATTCTAAACAATTTCTGCATTCTATTAAAACTGGCCATTCCAAACTTCACTTGTTTCTGCTCTATCCTGTTTCACTTCCATTTTCATCCTGATTCCAACACAATGAGATTGGAGATCACTATTTCCAAGAGTCCTCTGAACCATTCTGCCTGCAATCAGACCCCATGTATCACACACAATACCCAGGCTAGTATTGTTTCTCCTCCTTATTGCCCATCACACGACATGAATGAGAAAGCAATCTTATATCAGAGCTACAAGCATCTGGCCTGCCTTATCTGGTCTACTTCATAAAACACAGTCTATTCATAAGAAATTCAATTCTGCTGGCCACTACTGACCCCTTAGATGTTGGCACCCTTTTTCTAAAATAATACAGTAATTTCTAAATTCGAGTGCTTTTTCTAACTGTGTGATTTATTAAGGATTCCAGTAAACAATTTTACTAAAACTTACCAGTAAAATTGTACAGTTTCAGGGTCAAAGAAAAAAATTTCCTCTGTTAGATGTAATACTATATATTATTCATTTTACATTATTCATCTTCTATAACTTGATAATACTGAAGATGTTTTCAATCAATATCAAAAAATGTAAGATATAAGTAGTTTTCCATTGAAGACAAGATTTTCGAGATCCCTAGGTTGCTGAAAAGAACCTTAAAATTAATTTAGGAAAAAAAGAAACAAAATTAATGTCCATCATCAGGGGATGGTTGAAAGGTATTAGCTACTTCCAGCTCATGGAATATAATATTGTCATTAAAAGAATGAATTAGGTATACACCAACTGATTTAAGAAATATTCATGAGGTTTTGTTAAGTGAGAAAAACAAAATGCAGCCAAGAATATATTTGATTTTACTGTTTATAAAACAATGACAAAACTTTTTATATGTACATGTATATATTTTATAAAACAAACAATGATGATATATGTATTACATGTTATATATATTTTAGATTATTTTAAGCTTGATGAAATCACAGAAAAATACAACAGATTATTAACATGGGTTCCTTTAAGTAAAGGAGAATGATTTGTAGTGAGAGATAAGTCTAAGAGGAGGATGGAGAAATAAGAACAAGTAAAAAATTGTTTAAAGTCCTGTATTAAAAGATAGCATGTGATCTGATCCTATTTGTGTAAAATGATGTTAAGTGTTTATATGTACATATGAAGGGATACATAAAAGGCACCAAAATATTAACACTACCACCTCAAGGAGGTAAGATTTAAGGTGATTTTTACTTTCTTGCTTAAAATTGTTTTATATATTGTTTGGATTTCTTTTTCCAGTGGAGGTTTATCAAGTAAATTATTAAGAAGGCAAAATAAAGCTATTTCCATTGTGGATAGAAAAGAAGAAACACAGGAGTTTTCTGTAATCATGGGGATTCTTCTCTGGCTCTGATACAATTTTGCTCCTCTGGGTTAAGACACTCCAGTGAAGATGTATCCAACCTAGAGAGGGAAAAACTGACATGGGAGATTTGACTCCACATGCTTTGTGGAGCCCTGACAGATGTTAGGTGGCGGAAGAGCTGCAAAAACTGTTCCAAACTTAACTTTTGGCAAAACCAAACACTACTAACCCATCCTCCTAAGTGAACATAGTAATGTAAAGGGACTGAATTCTTCTTTCTCAAGTGGAGGAGGGGAAGTCGTTTCTAACATGCTCAGCTGCTGACCATGAGGCTTGACTGAATGGACTAGCATTGGGTGCAGGAGTCAGACTGCCAGGGTTCAGATCCTATTCTCATTGCTTAGAGTTTTTCCGTTTCTTCTTATATAAAGCAGGCATAATAATACTTCCAAGTATAAAGGGTAGTTGTGAGAATGTGCAATTCTTAAAACCATTCTTGTCTCATTATAGGTGATCAGTGTGTTATCTACTATGCATACATACTTGTCTTTTCAGAAAGAATAAAACTTAATTTGAAACAATACCTTCAATCGTTATTATTTATTTAATTAATCATTCTTATTCAATTATTCACAGCTTACAAATCCAGGTTTTAGGAGACTGGGACTTTGAAATCAACTCAGATATTGAAATTTTTAGACCAAAGATCAAAATGTAGCAACAAATACTGAGTCCTACGATGTCCAGGTGCTACTACCTCCAGGATTACACTGTTTGGTTGTGATAAAACTTGGCCTTTCTTCATATCTTCAGCAAGTGAGCCCTGACTCCCAATCTAGATTTAATAAAAGCACATACATCAGTTTACTATGTGTAAGGCATGTTCTCTCCTTATCCCAATTCTCTTTTAATTATAAAGAAGAAATACCAAATAAAAAGAGAAAATCAGTGTTAAAAAATTTTTCTCCAAGTTGCTGTAAGAGTAGATATTGATCACTACCCCCTCGGGTCTCTAGAGATCGCCTTTTCCTCATAGGTAGCAGAGAAAAATATATAAAAAGTCACAATGCATTTGAGGGTGGCTAAGGCATTTCTGCTCAGGAGATAAGCAGCTGTTTTCATGGTCTACCGTTTTGTATGCATGGTCCTTCTCAACCTGCCCTTCAGCCTGCACAGGTTTTTTGTACTCTAAGGCAATTCCCTGTCTCGAAATCCAGTTTAATGTTCTTAGCTGGTACCTAATCCCCACCCACAGAAATGCCAAAGAACTTACTATCAATATATTTAAAGTTGAAATGGTTTTGCCCTACTTTCCACTGGCATCATTAGTCACAAACATTGGAGCAACGATCTTAATCAGGTGCCACCCTGGTCATCTGAGGGGGTTACTACTGAGGTAAGGCAGAGAGCACTTCTTCTGTGATGAGAAATGCGCTAAATTAACACCTTCTGGCTTCTCTCCTCATTCAGGACAAATCTGATTGTTAATTTAAGATGGTGACTCTCAAACTTTTTGGTCTTGGATCCTTGTGCACTCTTAAAATTTGTATATAACCACCAGGAGCTTTTAGGTTATGAAGTTATATTCACTGATGTTTACTGCATTAGAAGTTAAAACTGAGAACATTAAAGATTATTTATTTTAAAATAACAATAATAAATTCACTATATGTTAACAAAACATTTTATAAAAGGATGTATTTGCCAAACAAAATTGTAGTGAGAAGAATACCATTGCTTTAGACTTTTGCAAACCCTTTAATGTCTAACTTAAGAGAAGATAGATGAATTCTCATATTGATCTTTTGCGATACCACACAATGTAGCCTCTGGAAAATTCCATTGTACAATCTTGTGAAAAAAAGAGCATAAAAATACAAATAATGTCCTCCTATTATTATGAAATTAGTTTTGACCTCAGGGAACCTGGGACCATTCTTTGAGAACCACCAATTTAAGAAAAGGAACAGGGCATGCATGTCTTGGCCCCTTGGGATCTGCCCTCATCATGAGAACTATCCTTTCAGCTCTGCCTCTCTGTCCTGCCCATGGTTCTCCTGCGCTGTCTGGGATGAAGAGGGTAACTCTGTCCCACTCTGGGCTTGGTTTTAGGAATCCCTTCATTGTCTGCACACCTCACCTGGACTCTCCAACATCTCCAACAGGAATAAAGCTGGAGTTTGAATCTTCTGCCTGACTCCTTTGCTTTTCTCTGTTACTTATGAATGTGGTGGGGAATGGAGCCACTTATAAGGCTCCTCAAACATCAGTAATACAGTAATACTTTCATACCCCCATCAGCCTCAGGGCACTTAGCATTAGCTGAGACCCTGCCTGCCTCGGTGTGTTCCAGACTACATGCTGAGAACAGGAAGTTCAAACTGGGTGATAATCAATTAATCAGAAAATAGGAGGCATCTTTGATCATTTTCAAGTTGATTGTAAGGAGCAGCTTTCTTGAAAACAATTTAAAATATCACCATGTAAAAGACCCATGTGGTTTCTGCTCTGGCAAATGAGAAGATTAAACCAAGTTGGGAGAAAAGAGAAACCACAGAATAATTGATGAACCTCTTAGGGTTTTCTGTCAACGTCCAAAACCATTTTTTTTCTCCCACTTCTGCAGCACACACAGAGCAAGGTGCTAGTTTGGTTCTGATCATCTACATCACTGGTAAAGTAAAAATGGAGGAGAAGAAAGGGGTTCTGTTAAAGCTGCCAGTGCAGCAGCACCTGGGCACAACTGCTTTGTCAGTGCACCTTATGAGTGGTGCCTGAGATGAGTCAAAGTGAGCCACCTTGAGCTGCAGGTAATAAAGCCAACTACACCTGCGTCCCAAAACATGTACCATTTAGGGGCAGGGTTTCTGATTTATCATTCTTTATGTCTGTGTACACCAAATGATCCAGGGGAAACCTGTTTTCCCCTTTTTATGGCTTCATTTTTACACAGTTGACCAACTCCCCTTCATTCCAGTTATTCACCTAGCATAGCACTTGTGAACTCCACCTACTGCCGCTGAGGTTTTAAAATTGTGCTTCTGTGTGACGCTTTACAGTTTTAAGACCCCTTCTCAAAAGAAATATCAACTTTAATAAAAAATAAAATGCATCCCACAAACACTAGCTCCATGTACTGTTGGAACACCATAAAACCTTGTTAATCTTTGCTCTGCCTGTATCCCACAGTGCACCCAATACAGCTTTAGGACACCAGAGACTTTCTTTAAGGGTTTCCACCTGTCTGGGAATAAAGGTGAAAGTTTAGATTACTTTCTCAAAGTGAAGAGGTAAAAGTCTGCCCTAGTTCATCTTTATTTTGGTTGTTATTATGGGACTAAAATATTACTGAATCAGAGATATTTTGCATAGTTTGTCAAAATGTTACTCTTTCAATCCAAGCCTTTTCCCTCAGACCGAAATAGATCTTGACATCAGAATATAGTGGTTCTGATCTGCAAGTGATTTATCTTCACCAAGCCTATGAAGAGAGAATTAAACTTGGCTAGTTTATCAGAAGGAAATGGAGCTTGACTCATCAATATATCTCTCAGTGCTTCTAGAAACAAGGCTAAGGTGTACCCTTAATAATAAAATGGTAACTGTCCTAAACAGTATTGGCTTTCATTTCAGAGGTAGAGTGTGGCCTAACTTTGCTTTACATGTCTGAACCTGAACTAATGCTCTGACTCCCAGGCTGTGCTAGTTACTTGATTATCTGATAGTCACACTTCTCAAATGTAGACCTGAGAAACTTTCACTCTCTTTGATTTCAAAAGGCATCTTCTTCAGGAAGCCTGTACCAGGTTTTGAGAACCTGTATCTCCACAACCCCCACCTGGGGGAGCTCCAGGGACAAGGAGCTGAATCTAGTTAAACGTGCTCTGGAGAAAGGTTGCATGCACGCAATGTTGGGCAGCATAAAACAAAAATAATTTTCACCCATCCGCTTCAATTCTGTCCTGAACATCAGTCTGGGTCCAAATGTAAAGAATGTCATGTCACCCCAAGTATGTATGTATTTATTTAATAAACATAAATAGTATTTGCTATGAGCAGGCACTATTGAAAGCACTTTACTAATAATAGACCATTTAATCTTCATGATAACCTAGTAATGTAGATGTGATTACGATTCTCATAGCAGAGATGCTGTGTAACCGCCCGGTGGCTACATGGGGACTCAGACTTAGGTGTCTGGCTCTACAGCCTGTGTGCTTGGGGATCTAGCCCTCCTGTGGACTATTTCATATAAATCTCCTGGATAAACAATTGCACTGATCACTGCACCACCCTAAGTTTTCCTTCTGCAAACTAGACACTGCTCTCCTCTCAGCACACGTGTAGTCCTAATATCTCGCCCAGAACATCTGTTTCTTCCCCTTTCCATAGATTCCCTTCACCTAAGATAAATGCAAAGGGCCAACAGCACTAGGTCCTGCCAAACCACTAAAGCATTTGTGATTGTGACAACTAAGTCTTCTACAGATTTTCCCGTGGGTGGGATTATTTAAATTGGGTGGTACTCTAAAGGATATAGATAGACTGTGCGACTTCACATTTTCAATTTCAATGTCTTGTTGAAGTCCTTCATGTAATGGAACCATTGTTGACAAAAGGGGGGCTATTATAATACTTCAAATTTTTCTTTTTGTGCATATTTAAAGTAGCCTTCCTCTGTTGGTCTGATTCTGACTCACCCTGCTAGAGCTGAGCACTGAGCTGGGAATCCTGGAAAATCCTTTTGTCTGCCTTATCTGATTGGCCCTCAATCCAAGGAAACTTTGTAAGCACATCAATGGCTATTGAAAGAAACTTACATCCCCCTCCCCTATTTTAAACTGACACTAGCATCCACATGCAGAAGCAATTCTGTTCTTTTGAGAGACCAAACCAGTTGGGGTTGGCAATATGCAGAGTGGCTCACTCAGCCATTCTCCTCCAAAGGCTGGCTCACCTCTTCATCCCTCCTTAGGTCTCCTGAGAGGTACTCTCCAAATACTACCACCACCACACCTGATGGTAAGTATGATTTAACAAAGACCTTTAAAAGCAACTGAGGATCTTTTAGAAGAGCATCTTGTTTTTGGCACATCAATACAGGCTGGTGGGGTGGTGGGGAGTGAATTTATTACATAAGATGAGTTAAAATATAGGTTTGAGTTAGTTCACCATTTGTGATTCATCAATAGCCTAGTATTTCTGTAAAATATGAGGATTGCATGCATTGGGGGCGAGAAGTACTAACAAGCTCCTAGACAGAATTTTGATGAAATTTCTACTTATATAACTGACCCAAATGCTTATTTAAAAAACAATAACAAATTTAGCTGTCAAACATAAAACATTAATTTCGTAATTCATGTAAGTAACGATCCCAACACAAAAGCCATTTTAATTTTCTATGTGAATTTTGTCATTTACATTTTCTTCCTCCCTAGCTCCAGGCAGGATTTTGACAGCTGTCTAAGGTCTCCAACTAAGCACCTAACCTGGTCCATATTATAGCCACTTTTAAGGCACTTAGAAATCACAACCTGAAAAGCGCCCTCACCAAACAGCTACTGAACACATTCTGACACTCCCCATCCCCAGCCACAAAAACCAACTTGTACAGGCCACCAAGCTAAGAATCTTCTATTCTAGTAGATAGGGAAGAAAAAAAAACAAGATAAAAGTTATTTGGGGTACCCACATCATTTTTTTTATAACAATACCTATATCTTTCACATGAGCATATTCTCTGAAGAGACTTTTCCCCTTGGACCTCAGTGTGTGCATTCACGGGGCATAGGGGTGGTTCTGATGCAAACATATTCTCTCAACCTGCTCTCACCAGAAGGGAGCACAAGCCTCT
Source organism: Pteropus vampyrus (assembly GCF_000151845.1). Lineage (NCBI taxonomy): Eukaryota > Metazoa > Chordata > Mammalia > Chiroptera > Pteropodidae > Pteropus > Pteropus vampyrus. The sequence goes on along the minus strand of NW_011888839.1, from coordinate 7,371,512 downwards.
GGGCACATCTCTCAAACACACTCATGGAACTCAAAGACTTGGTCAGCTGAGATTCTGTTTTGGAGCTTACAGCATCTTTCATGTTTCATCAATTTATGATTGTGCTCTGACCAACCGGTTATGGCAGTGCCAGCTTTTACCTTCTGATAAACATTTTCCAAGATCATGAATTTCTTCTGCCTACTCTATACAATTTTTAAAAAATCAAATAAATACTCACTGGCAAACTTTAAAGAAATAATAAAAGACCATTCTACCCCAAAACAAAATGTTCTACAAGGAGCATGAAGTCTCACTGTTTTCCTTGTTAATTCCTGTGATCAAAACTGATCCAGTAAAATCAACCTGATAAAAGACCCTTGACCCTTGTTGCAGACAAATAAAAAAAAAAAAAAAAAAAAAAATCACCATAAAAAAGCCAGTGATCAGGAGAAGTCAGACAAGGCAGACCACTTGTTCTAATCACAATTAGGACCATTCTTCAAAATCCCATCACTCCTTTCTGCAAAACAGGAGGAAATGTATTCCAATCTGTCCAGATAAAACTGTCTCCATATTTCTCAAACAGCAATTTTGACTTAGGATATCAGGCAGGTTTTGTTTGGTGGGTTGCCTGGGGTTTTATTTGTAGAAAGCTTTTAAGTTTTCTCTAAGACCCTCAGTTTTTTGAGTTGATGCTGGTTGATAGGAATCCTTTGCAGGAATGATTCAGGGTTCCTTAATATTCTAGGAGAGTTGAAGCAAAGATAGTAAGAAGATACTGGTGAGTGAGATGGGCAGAGATGGTGAATGATTACATCCTTTGGGTGACTGATTAGATTCTGATGGGTTATTGATCTGGACCATACTTGTTGGATGAGCTGTGATGAATGGATTATGCAAACTATGTCTTTGATAGTCCTCTAACTTTAGAGACTAATCCCAAATTTTAGCCAAAAACTTTGCTTTCTATAGCTTCCTTCTCTCTCTCTCTTTCTCTCTCTCTCACCCTTTAACCAAACGATATCCAGAAAGTACATGGATATTTATGAGCCCTTTCTTAAGACAATTTTGCATTTATTTAAAAAATTTTACATACAAGGAAAGATGTTGATTTATTTAAATTAGTGAAAGAAAATTCTGCAGAGTACCCACTTCAACTACAATTCCAATTACTTTTTTCCTTCTGTCATCACAATCATTTGAAAATTATAGAAGCCTCAGTACCAAAGTTTGCAAACTCAAGAGAGTGTTTTCAAAAATGAACGCTTTAAAAATAGAAATAAACATTCTTTTAAGCCACCTAGTTCTAAAGGTAATAGATAGTCCAAATATATTATTCAGAATTATTATTTTATGATAATAACAAACACATATTGTGCCACAATGCTATCCCTGATGAGTTACTTTCCGATAATAAGAAATTGCTTTATATATAGACATGTTTAGAATTGTATCTGCTGAACCTTCCGATGGACACAAATTCTGTTCTTCCCTATTCAATATGGTAACCATATAACCAATATGTGCCTATTTCAATTTAATTTAAGTTAACTTAAAAATTTAGTTCCTCAGTCACACTAACCATATTTCAAGAGTTCAAAAGCCACATGTGGTTAGCGGCTACTTTATTGGACAGCACAAATTATAAAACATTTCCATTATTGCAGAAAGTTCTACCAGACAACACTGCCTCAGCTTAAACTATGAATTCTTTTACATCAAAGACTATGGCTATTCTTCAGACATAAAACAATTTTATAAGAATATAACATTTAAACCTGAAGCATTCAAAGTCCAAACTGCTCATTCCTTTTTGCATTACAAACTATCTCACGTTTTCATTTAAGAGCTACTTAGCAAACTTCTGTCTCTCAGCTAAGCTAGAAGATTCTTAAGGATGTGGGACTACATACCAAAAACCTTTATTCCTTTTCACTGTCTCCTAGGTTAAAACTAAGTACAAGACATTTTCTTTAAAAAAAAGAAAATCACTTCTTGAATTAAACTAAAATGTAACATAACCTACCTACTTATTCTAATACTACGCCCTCTGAGTACTCAATAAATTCTTGCCGATTGGCTAGCCAAAGAGAAAAGTCTCAAGCTAGGTAGAATCCTCATGATCCCTCCAGACTGTGCCCAAAACTACAGCAGCAACCCTTATGGGAAGGGCAGAGGGTTGCTTGGTGAGGCAAAGGAGTGACAACAGGTTTTATGGTTATGCTGCCAACAAGCAGATTCTCCTTTGCTCCTGGAGGGAGCGTAGTCTCAGGGAAAAATCTCAGAAACCCCAGTCTCACTATTCAGAAGACTGAGTCCTTATTTGCAGACCCCATTTAGTTTACTCATAATTCTGCATTCCAGTCCCCCAAAAATGATGAGTTTCATCTCAGGCCTAGTACTGACAATCATTTTTCTAACCCTGGCAAGTGTTCTAAAAATGTATGTTCATTCCACAAATGGATATGAAACACCTCTTTAATACAAAGCATTGTAATTGACAGTAGAGACAAAACACAGTAGAGAAAGCAGATAACAAACAAATAGCAAACCAATATATCATATAAACCTCTGATAGGCTGCAGTGGAACAGAACAGAGTGGTCTAATAAAGGATTATGGGCCTGAGGAGAAGAGATCTTAGATTTCATGAGCAGGAAAGAGCTCTTCAAGAGGACACATATACATTGAGACCAGAAAGATGAGAAGAGTTAGCCAAGCAAAGAACCAGGGAGAAGAAACAACAAATGCAAAGGCACTGAGATGATAAGCAGGGTGGTTTGACCATGAAACCTAGAAGCTCAAGAGAGTTCAACATGGCTCAAGAGAGCACAGAGGAAAGTGGCAGGAGATGGGGGAGGAAGTGAAAATGTTATGCCATATTATGGCCGTATTGTGCATGACCTTATCAGCCATGACAGTCAATTGGGATTTTATTTTAAATGTTTTGAAAAGCCTGTGAAATGTTTAGATATAGATACTGGGTGGTAATTTAGAGATTGGATGAGTGAGTGAATGAATGATCCTACTTAATTCTCAGGAGCAAAAGGATTTAAAAGGGAAGGAATCACATGTTGCTCTTAAGTGTTTATTTTCTCTAACTAAATACTATATTTCCTCTCTAGTCATCTCCTCTTTCCTTTGAATTACAAGAGTGACATGTTCGACTGAGACTTTAGGTCTGCCTCAAAGATCTCTGTACATTCACTTTTTAAAGAGAGCAACAACATTAACTGGAAGCCTTCCCTGACCCCTTCAGGCAGAATCAGGTCTTCCCTCCTCTATGCTCCTGCACAGCTTAGCACATTCCTCTGCGTAACAGTTATCACTGTAAATTATAAGTAAGTACCTTTACAGATTGTGAGCACAATGAAAGCATCTCTATAAATACACTTCCTAGCACAGTGTACGACATACAGTGGGCCCTCAATAAAATGCTTTCTAAATGAGAAAAAGAACAAGAAGTAAAAGATGTAGGTCTTCTTAAGTAAATGCAGACTCAGAACAAAGTTTCTATGCTAATTCATACTAAAAGAAAATTAATTTACTGTCTGTGTAATTAGCTCCTCTGACTTGATTATGTATTGGAGTCCTGAGGTTCTCTGCAAATATTACTATTTATGCAGCATGTAAATTAAGACAACTCTTAGAAAACTGAAAGGTTTGAATTCCCATTCTATAATACAGGTCTTCTCAATTAATTTTAAACACCCCTTTGTAAATAATAGCCTGAGATGTGCCAGTGGTTCCGTTGAGCCTCACACTCGGTGTCAGTGCTAATACAGTCTTGTATATATCCAGAGTGTGGTCTTCGAACCCCCCATCTGTGGGAAGTGAGCAGGACAAGTATTCTTATCCCTGTCTCATAATTGAAAATATAAGCACTCCAAAAGAAAATGTATTTAAGGTTACACAGCTTGTTATGTGGAGAAGCCAAAGGTACTGGAATCTGTTTCCTAAGACTCTTTTTCTTCTCTTACACCACAGTCTCTGGATCAAGGGCTCTCAGAATGTGGTTCTCAAATAGCAGCAGCAGCCTCATCTGAGAATGTGTAATAAATGCAAATTCTCAGGCCCCACCCCAAACCTACTGAGTCAAAAATAGAGAGAGCTGGGGGACAGGGTTGGAGGGAAGGGAGGGCCAGCAAGGTTTTAGCAAGCCAAGCAATTCTAAAGCATGCTTAAGTTTGAGAAGCATGGCTCTAGATGATTTGTTTTTTTTTAAAAAAAAAAAAAAGATTAAAAATAAAAAATTGATTCAACCTATATACAATTTATTTTATATAGTACAAAATTGTCTGCTTAAACTGAAGTTAAAATTCTACCTGAAAATTTGTATTTATACCAATTCATTATTCATTGTTATGTTACATTGTCATATTAAATACTGTTTGTGCAAGGATGTAAAATTTTTGCTTTATATAATATAATTAAGCATTCTGTCACCACTTTCCAATTATGGGTAAGCTCGAATGAAGTAATTGTGATAAATAAAAATTGCATTTACACTTAACTGATTCCATCGATATTAATATCACCGCATACAGCTTGATCATCACACTTATAAGTACAAAAGGAGGTAGCAAAACTTATACTGTAGAGACCATTTCAGGAAAAGATATTTGTTAAATAGTGAAATAGATTAAAAAAAAAAAAAGAGTAATGCAATTTTACATAAATGTGCCTAAAACAATTTTTGCTTAAGAAATTCATCCAAAAAAGAAACTAGTCAGCTTCCCCCTGGAGAAGTCTGTTCAGTCTTTTGCAGGTGATCAAGTCCCTGAATGATCCCTGAATTATAGCCTTCAAGCAAGTGAGAGCTAATCAAAAGTCTATGAAAGGTTCTCAGAAGATTCTGCTTTCAGAGATAGAAGCAACATGTGCTACTAACATATAGAGCAGAATAAGCCACTGAAATTGTGTAGGAAGAGGGGCAAATATTTCTCCAGTGACTTTTAGGTATCAAATATTAATTTATGGAAAAAATGTTTAAAGGTGGTATGTTAGTGACCCTGGTTTTATGTTTTCAAGTGAGTTGGCACTCCAGTGTGGCTGCACAGTAGCTGTTTGTTGTCTAAGTTGAGAATTTTTGGCTTCATTCAGAACCTTAACTGCTTTTTAAAAAGGTGATTCGGGTGAGCTATTCAAAGAGGAAAAGGGATCAGCATCAAACTGAGAGACAACTCACAATATTTCAGAGCTGATAATTCAAGCTTTTTACATTTCTGCCTCTGAACATTTAGCTACTAAATGGTCTCCTTTATCCCCTATCCCTTCTTCTCCTTCCCCAATTATATATAAGGGATTTCAATGAGCCGTTAATACTCCTTGATTAACTTTCACAGATTCTACAGTCTCTAAATCATTTTCATGGAGGCACATTGCATTCTAGGATAAGTTATCAATTTTGTGTCCCAATGACAGTCTTCTCCTTTTCCATTCACATTCTTTACTCTCTTCTCAAGGGCAATTGATCCTAAACATAAAGAGGAAAGCTACATAATGAAAGTGTCTCAAAGATTTCACTACTGATAAACACAAAAATTTAGGCTAAAATAAAGATAAAAGATTACCTATAGCCTCAGCAATTGAAACAATACTTAGGATGAAGGTAGATATCAATTAAAGTTTGAATGGATGAAAATATCAATAAGTGTGTCTTTTATTGGTGATATACTTCTGCATACCTGGCCTATTCCAAAGCAGTTAACAAACATTATCTCATTTAACCTTTACAACAACACTTCCTGGATAGGTGGCATCATTCCTAGTGCATAGCTGGAAACTGAAACTCGATATCAACCATATCAGGCCCTCGTGGGAGAAACTTCAAATCCAGGTCTCCTAACCTCAAAGTCTGGGTCCTTTTTACTATACCTCAATGAATGAGGGAGTCACGGCTTTTTCATTCTGGTTTCAGTGACAGTCGAGAGTGCTGAGGCTCAAGGGCTCCTTTATCCACTGCAGAGTGATTTGGAGGGAGCTATACATTCATCAAATGTCTCCTTCACAGCACTGAAGTCTCTCCATTGGGTCAAAGCCTTGTTTCCTAGCTGCTACAATGCAGATCATTTACCTGATATAAGGCCAAAAGAACCCAGTTCCATCTTGAACTGAGTGCAATAATCACTAAGCTTCCATAGAGAAGAAGGGATATGAAAGCAGGAGATCTGAGGAGGGTGGCTGGCATTAGGCCTGGAACAAGCAGAGGCTATCATGAGAGCAGGGAATCCAAGAGGGAGAGGAGGGGAGGGAGGTGGAGCCTCCAAATCCAGACTTCACCTACTTTGATAGTTTTGCTCCGTTTAGCAGTACTGATGATATTTGCAAGACCAGACTCAGAAATCCTCACAATATCTAACTGTGGTACCAAACAACTTTCCTGGTAATTAACAAGTTTTAAGTGTAAAAGAGAAGTAATGCATCAAGAGAATTATAC
>NW_011888839.1:7343057-7364127 GCF_000151845.1 Pteropus vampyrus | reverse complement strand
TACAGTTCAAGGTATAGTTAATATCTCTACCAGGTCACATAATTATCATTTTGTTTTTATGGTGATAACAATTAAAATCTAGTTTTTTAGAAATTTTGAAGTTTCTAACATAGTATTGTTGTCTATAATCACTGTGCTGTTCTAACCATTACACAGCACTGCCCATGAGGATGGAAAGATAAGTTGTAAAGTGCTTTACATGTCCCATAGTAGAGTTTGAACTTGACGAAGTGTGACCACCAAAGGTTTCAAGGCACAGAAATACCACAATCAGATTTTGGTTATGGAAATATTACTCTGGAAATAGTTGCAGCATAAATGATGGGGTGGAGACCGAGGAAACTGGAAGCAAGAAGACCTGTTAAAAGTTTGTTGCAAAAGTGTAAGCAAGAGATGGTGAAAGTTTTCATCGAGATGGTGGGTCTGCATAGGAGAAATAAAATAAAAAGATATTTAGTAGTAACATTAACAGGAATTGGTGACCCTAGGAACAGAAGGTAGATAGGGAGATGGAGATCAGAGCCCAGGATGACAGTTTCTTAGCCTGAGTCACAGGGAAGATGGTTAGTCCTTTGGTTAAGCATTAACTAAAAGTAGCAATATGAGAAAAGGAAGTTTGAGTAAGGATGTTAGTAATTTCACTTTGGGACATATCAAGTTTGAGGAACTCCTAGAGATTCAGTTCAGGTGTGAAGGAGAGCTAAAGCCTGAAGATATAGATTTGCTTGTCATTGTCATGGGCATAGATGAAGCCATGAAGTGAGCAAACTTAGTAGTGATGATAAATTTCATACATAGGTGGAAAAAGAGATCACCTAGGATGTAACGCTTGGGCATAAGAGCTGAGATGAGTATGAGAAGTCCACAAATATTCTTTGTGGAGAGAGGGAGGTAGGAAAAGGGAAATAAAGGGGAAGAAATGTAAGCAAAAGAAAGAATCTGACCATCTTAAATTTCCAAAATATAATCTTACTCCTTATAGAGATTTAGCTTGTAATTTCCTCATATTTCATTTCCTCTCCCATTAATTTGAATAGTATTTAAAATATGATCATTTTAATAGCTGAGTAGTCACTATATTATTTTCGGTAACCAACAAAGATTTTATAAGGAGCATATCCTCCACCAAAATCAATAATTTCATGATAGAATTTTTTAGCATTCTTAAACATACAAAAGTTTGTAACAGACAACAGAAAAACCCAAGAGCATTATCAAAACAACAAAACTCTAAAAAACACTTTTATGTAAGAAGACTAGACATTTTCTTCCTTTGTTTTTCCATGAGAGCAAGTTCAGATCATTTAACAAATAGTATTGGTAAATATTTTTCAATGAAGTGAAAATTGCACCAGTTAAGCAGCCATTGACACTTAATTCTCAGTTTCTGACTTGTCTCCACTAATTAAAAGAGAGAATAATATTTACATTACTGATAAGTCATTGGTAATCATTAAAAGTCATATTTTTCCAGTACGAAAATGACTAGGTTTTATTAGAAACGCTTTTTCAAAGACATAAATATGAATTCATGATTATGAGAAAATTTTAGATACTGTAACACTGTGTCAAGATAAGCAGGACTTATACTTAATATCTAAGCCTGTGCTTCCTGAATGAGTGTGCCTGAGTCTGGAAACAATCAGAGCAGGTGACATCTACAAGTCTCACAGCCAGCACTGGCAAAGCTGATCCCAAATGCATAAAAGTAATTTAAAAGACAGGTAGCCAAGACATGAAAACAACCAAAGTGTCTTTCAATAGATGACTGGATAAAGAAGATGTGCTACATATATATAATAAAGTAGTACTCGACCATAAGAAAAAATGAAATACTGCCATTTGTGACCACATAGATGGATCTTGAGATTATCATGCTAAGGAAAATAAGTCAGACAGAAAAATTGAGAACCATATGATTTCACTCACATGTCAGATATAAAACTGAAAGCAACAAACAAACGAGACAAATAAATAAACAAAAAAACCTCATAGACACAGACACAGACACAGTGTAGTAGTTACCAGAGAAAAAGGCACGAGGAGAGAGGTAGAAAAAGGTAAAGGAGGTCAAAAATATTGTGATAGAAGGAGATTTGACTTTGGGTGGTGAACACACAATGCAATATTCATATGAAGTATTGTTGAATTGTACAATTGAAACCTATACAATTTTGTTAACCAATGGCACCTCAATAAATGTAAGTAAGTAAGTAAGTAAGTAAGTAAGTAAGTAAGTAAGTAAGTAAGTAAGTAAGTAAGTAAGTAAATAGATAGATAGATAGATAGATAGATAGATAGATAGATAGATAGATAGATAGATAGATAGATAGATAGATAGATAGATGATAAATGCTAGAACCATGGAATCATGACAGCTCCTTTGGCTTCCTTACTTCTCTCTTTGGTTATTCTTCCACCAGTTAGATTTCAATGGAAATCAAACTTACAGGCAATACAAATACCACAAGAGATATTATTTTGCACTTACTGTTTAATAGAATAATAAGACTTAAGAAGCATATATTATCCATATGTGAGTATGAATGTTCCTCACATTATGTAATCAATATATTCCTTCAAAGTGTTGTGTCAATAAATTATGGTAACAGAGCTAATATATTAAGTGCCTGCTATTTAAAGGAATTCTATGTTCCTTTAAAGTGTAGAATTCTCTAATAAAACAATTACCTCTTAGGTTTGCTTTATGGATTCCTATGTCAATCCCTACATAAGCGAATCGATCCCCAGTTTATGTTTTTAACTAACTTAAATTTTTAAACATTTGGCTTAAAGTAGAGCACAAGAGAAGCCACACTGCTAATTCCATCAAATCAAATGGTAGGTAGTGTTTGTTGCTACAGCAAGATGTACTCACTTCTGTCCCACGATCTGATTAAAGGACCATGGGCTGCTACGTGGAGAATGGAGTGCAGGCAAATCAAAGATAAGTCCAGTCAGGAGGCCCTGACACTGGTCTGGAAAAGATGATGATACCTGGACTGGGATAAGGTGGTGAAAATGAAGAAAATCAGACAGATAAAGAGTATTTTTTTTTTTTGTAGTTAGCTGGGCATGTTAATGGAAAGGATGTAGGAAAACAAAGTAGTGAGTGGAGAATAATTGGATAGAAGGCATGTTTCTTCCTGAGACAGGGAAGACATCATACAAGCAGGTGTGGGGCAAGAGTTTTTCTTGGCCATCTTAAGTTTGAAATGCTTACTAGATATCTGAGAGGATATCAATTTTCTCCAACATTAAGTACTGATGATAATGTGTATCTTGAAGGGTTGTTGTACAGAGTACAAATAATGTATTTAAATTACGTAGCAGACTTGCCATCGCACAACAGGTGCTTAATAGCAGTAGCTCTACTTATTATTATTGGAAATGCACAGAAAGTGGGTAATGTTATTGGGACTTGAAGCTGAGATAAGTCAGAAATATAGATTCAGGTTTCGGAATCATCTGCACAGCTTAAATTCAAGGCAGTAGACTTCTTGGAGCACCTACATTACCCAGGTATTGTGCTAAGTACTAGGAATAGATATAAGAATGACAAAAACAAAGTCCCTCCTTTCACAAAGCTCAGGGCAAATTGCGGGAGAGAATGGAATGCTCAAAGGGCAGAACTTAGAGGAGAAAAAGAAGAGGCTTAAACTTCATGAATCCTTTGTCAGACATGAAAGAAAAAAGAGGAGCCAACACAGGAAGTTGAGAAGGCCACAGCTTAGAGAACCAGGATAGCATAACCTGGATAAGCTCAGAGTTGTTGGCACCAGAGGAGGGGCATGTTTCAACAATAGAGAGATGATGGACAGCATTATCTAGAAAGAAAGGTAAATCAGAGGTAAGAAAATGTCAGACACAGATGACTTTTGATATTTGTATGTATATATAGAGAGAAGACCAGACAGAAACCAGATTGTCAAGGACCTTATGAGAAAGTAATGTCATCTGGAATGAAGAATGGACCTTAGCAGAAGTTGACAGCGTAAAGAAAGAAGACAATAAATGCTGTTCACATAGCAAGACCTAATATTTAAGACTCTAGGCCATTAAGAACACAGATGTAAGATTTTCACCTAACTCTCCACAAGAAGGAAACTAAAAGTTGAACAAATTTCTGGCCCCAAAGCAAGTAGAAGAACTAGCAACAATTGTCTAATGTCTTTCCAATACTTCGTTTTATTTACACAGGTTATGTAGTTTATATATGTATATATAAACATACATGTATGTACATACATACATACACACACTTATGGACCACTTTTCATCAATTCACTTCACTTTATGAGAAAATTGGGCCAGTGTGGCATAAATTCATGGTTATAGTTTCAAAAAGAATACCATATTTTATGTTCTAATACTTGAGCTTTTCTTTCCTAATATTACACTGAAATAATGTTTTATTGTGAATTCTAGACTGCTGGTTTTTTATTCCTGTTTTCAGTATTAACCAATGCATGTCTCTGAACAAATAACTAAGCCTTTGCAAGTTTCTGTTTTCTTATAGAGATGGTTGGAATTCTTCCTATTGAAAAAGGGTGTAACTGTCTCTTCCTCAAGTCACCCTGTGTAGATAGACTATTCTACGTTGCTAAAAATTAACTATTTTGAAAATTCAGTAAGCCTTATAATGTCATGTTTTAGAGATGAACATAAAAGCAGACATGATCAACTAGATAGTCAAATCCACTGCTAGTGACACATATATATATAGTCCCATTATTTTTAAATAACCATATTAAATATTTTAACAAATAATGATAGTCAAGTGCTTACTCTGAGCCACACATTGTTCTACACACTTTACATGTATTAATTCAGTGCTCACAACAACCATATCAGTGAGTACTACTACAATTCCCATTGCATAAATTAAAAAGCTAGACATAGAGAAGTTAAGCAATTTATCTAAAGCTATACAGCAAGTTATTGACAATCTCAGAATTTGAATCCAGGCAGTTGGGTTCACGCTCATTGACCTTGCCATCACTCTATACTCTCTACTACAAATATTTATTTACAACTTACTATATTATAGTCATTTTACTATGCACTAGGGACACGATAGTGAGACAGCATAGTACAAAGCAAAGTGCATAGTACAATGCCTATAATATAGTAGGCAAATAGGGTCCTTATCCTCTTGGATTTTATAAAATAATGGGGGATATAGGTAAATAAGCAATTAAACTACAGCATTTTAAGTATTATCATAAAGGAGATATAGTGGGCTCAGGGAGCACATAGTAGGAGCACAACTCATGGGAAATCTCAGGAAGGATTCCTTGAAACAGTAAACAAAAACTGGAAAAATGGGTAGGGCTTCACCAGGAGAAATAAAGTTAGAGGCGAGAGGGTGAAGAGGAGGCACAAAAGAGAGAGAATACCCAAAGGGAGCAGAGTGCATGGAGCACCTGCAGAACTGAAAAAAGTATTTCTGCAGTTGGAGGAAAGATAGGCAAGAGAGATGGGTGGTGGAATCAGTGATATGGACAAGGAGCCGGATCACGTAGGAACTTACCATATTTAAAAGTTTATATTCTGCCCTTAACCAAAAAGAGCCACTAAATTATGTGAAAACTGAAGTTTCTTGATCGCATTTGAAATGTATAAAGAACATTAAAGCTACTCTGTGGAGACTGGACAGTAGGAAGTCAAGAAGGAAAGCAATGGGACCAGTTAGCAAGTTAGTGCAGCTATGGAGATAAAAGGTAATAGTGGCCTGTTAAGGGTATGGCAGTGAGCAAAATGAGAAGAGGACAGATTTAAGAGGTATTTAAGTAAGAAGCACAGAACCAGGAGGCAGGGACAGAGAAGGAATGCCAAATGGTCTTTTTTAATCAGGGCCAGCAGTCTGATGTAGGAATAGAGGAGGCAAAGAGATTGAACCAGTGTTAGGGGTTCCACAGGCATATGGAACAGTAGCGCAAGTAAGCAGAGGCTGTTGGCAAGAGAGTATGAAAATGATGGAGTACAAAATCTAAGTAGGAAAGAAAAGAGAAAGAAGTTAGAAGGTACGGACCTGGAGGTTTTTATCAGGCTGTAGAAGAAATACAATTAGCGAAAAAGGAAAAGATGGATTGTGGTCAGCAAATGGGATGTTGAAATATCAGAATGGAAGCAGTTCTGTAGAACACAAGATCTAAAGTAACGCTAAGGAACTAACTGTAGAATGAATGGAAACATCAAAGAGAGGTAAAGTGTTACCTGAAAGTCCTCAGGCATTGGATCAGAAAAGGGAAACAGAGATGAATGGAGATAAGAGTACTGAAAACAAAGGATGGATACCTCTGCCCTCACCTCCCCTCCCTGTCCCTCTCACTCCCTCCAGTAGAAATCATTTACCCTCCATAGGGATAACAGGAATATGAGCCTTGGTACGTTTGATTCCTCACTTGCTGAGTCTGATTACTAAAGCAGCCTGGTCTCTAAGAGAACCAAGAAAGCAAAGGCCCCAGTGGTCATAGCCTATACTCATGAAACCTGTATGACTCTTACCCAGGCTGCAGGCCTGTCAAATGCTGTGGTTTCTGTATAAAGCACACATAGAGAAGGGGAGGCATGCTATTTCCTCCACCACTCACAAAAATCACAGAGAGTTTATCCAATCATACATTCAAAAAGTGTTTATTGAGCTCCAGCTATATGCCAGGCATACAGTACTTAGCAAGATAGATGTTGTCCCACAAGTCAAGGAGCTTAGGTCTTGTCTCCAAGGATTTTTAAACCACTATTCCAGCCTAAAAAGTGAAGAATCATGCCAGTGCTAGCCTGAAAAAGATATCACACTGGCAATGTAACTGGAGAAGTAATAAATAAAGCTAATGTGTGAGGAATTTTTTAAGAAGTAAAAAATTGCACTAGTACCTTGAAGGAAAAAAAAATGTAAATTGGACAGCATAAATATGCAAAATAGTTGGTATGTAGGGGAGAATTTTTCTGCTTTACTAAAGATTCAAGACTCAACTTTGAGTCATAAAGACAAATATATTAATCACATGAGAAGAACTATATACTATACATGTAACCTAAATAAGTCACAATTTTAAGTAAATAAGTAATCATTTATACAATATAAAACCCCTAATAATTTAAGGGCAAGTCCATGTTTATTTTAACCCCTTCCCCAAATAATAAGTCAAAGATGCCCAACCTGCAATATTCACAAAATATTCCTTTTTTCATTTTCAAAAAAATACTCTGTAAATTGTTTACTGGTAGAATGATTCAAATTTCTCTCCTCTACAACAAAAGCAAAAAAAATTGAAACGAGTTGGACCACCACATCAAACTCAAACTTCTGCACAACAAAGGAAATCATGAACAAAATGAAAAGAGTCTACAGAATAGGAGAAAAATTTTGCAAATCATATATCAAATAAGGAATTAATATTCAAAATATATAATGAAGTTATACAACTTAACAACAACAAGACAATTTGATTTAAAATGGGCAGAAGACAATTTTACAAAGAGGACATCAAAAATGGCCAGTAGGCACATGAGAAAATACTTAACATCACTAATCAGCAGAGAAATGCAAATAAAGCCCACAATGAGATATCACCTCACATCTGCTAGAATGGCTGACATCAAAAAGATAAGAGACAGCAGATGCTGGTGAGGATGTGGTGAAAAGGGAAATCTTATACAGTGTTGGTGGGAATGTAAATTAGTTTAACCATTGTGGAAAACAATATGGAGGCTTTGCAAAAAAATAAAAATAGATGTACTATACAATCCAGCTATTCCATTTTTAGGTACACACTCAAAGGAAATGAAAACAGGAATTTGACAAGATATACAAACCCAAATAATAAGTCAAAGATGCCCAACCTGTTTATCACAGCATTATACACAATAGCCAAGATATGGAAACAACCCATATATCTATCAATGGATGAATGGATAAAAACGAGATGGTATATATACACAATGGAATAATATTCAATCATGAAAAATAAGGATACCTTGCCATTTGCAACAATAGGATAGACTTTGAGCACATTATGCTAAGTGAGATAAGTCAGACAGATAAAGGCAAGTACTGCATTATATCTTATATATGGAATCTTAAAAAAAAAAAATCAAATCTGTAAAAAGAGAAACAGAGAATAAAATGGTAGTTACCAGAGGACATAGAGTTTAGCAGGTAGGGAAATAAGATTGATAGTGTTTAAGGGTACAAATTTATAATGAGCACTAAATAAGCCATAGAGATCTAATGTACTATATATTGAATATAGACAATAATACTATACTATAAGTATGTAATGTGATAAATATTGTTACAAGTATAACTATTTACATAGTACAGTATGTGAATGTATCAAAGTAACTCTCTGTATACCTTAAATTTACACAGTTATTTGTCAAATTTCTTCAATAAAAACATTTCTCTATTGATAGTAGACTTTATATTAATAAATTTACAAACATACAGCTCATTAAACTTTTCAGTCTCGGCAATGCCTACAGAACATCAAGATAATTTTAAAGCCAAATAGATCACAAAAGAAAGTAGAATTTTTTTTTTTACTTATATTGGCACAGTTATAGCACTCAGCTTAAAGCTATAAGAAAAGATATAATGTTTTCTTTGCCTGCTTATCATCCTATTTATCAAAATCCAATTTGAGCATATTATTTCAGATCAAGCTAATATATTTTTAGCAGGCTAAGACTTGGCCTACATGTTACTCAATAAAATATATGCATCTGTGTTTTCCATATAAATAATAGTGACAAAGACTCATATATATATATATATGATTAGATATGATATTGATATATGATATATATGATAATCATTTATATTACACATGTCTAATATAACACAGACTTTCTTAAATGATAGTAACGATTCAATGATCTATCCATTAGCATGGCTAAAATATTAAATCTCTAGGTAGTTTTAAGTGAATTTGAACTTGATTGTATCTTAGTTCTGCTTCAGAACCCCATGTTCATGTGCATGCAATTTCCACAGAAGCGGAAATGTGGATGTTGTGGGTCAGTGAGCATTCCCTTCCAGGGTGCTTCTGAGATGAAGCCTCACGATTAACACAGTGCCCTTAATGATGGGCGGGGGACTAAGCATTCCAAGATTGGCCTGGATTCCTGCCAGAAGGGAGAGAAAGAGGTCTTTGTATGTGGACATCTGAAGGGCGGGCATAAACATGTTAGTTGATACTTAACACCCAAAACCAGTGCCAAAACCGTTAGTTCCCTCTCAATAGCCTACTCTGGTTTCAACTGTCCATGACAATGGAGCAGCCACCTCAATCTACAAAACTTGCTCTTTAAACATCCTCAGAGGAGTTCCCAAAATAGCAGCTGTTAGAAGCAAACAGACTCCAATTCATTGACATATGCGGACCTTTTAATGTTTTTCTGGAGACAAGTTTCCATATTTTTTGTACTGACGCGACCATCTATGCAGTTTTAACAATTACCTTCTAGATGACGTGATGCAATTCCTTCAGGCCCTTGAAGGAGCCCCGGGACTCACATTCAAATGAAATTGTCAGTTTTTGCGGCAAGAGGCCCAGCTAATTTATGTGGTGAATTTTTTGTATGTTTTCTCCTTGGTTTTTCTTCCCTGCTGTCGTCGCTCTCTCTCTCTTCTTCAGTACGTTAAGAGATTCCGAAGTGCCTGCAGCCACATAGTATGGAGTGGTGGCTGACTGCAGCGCAGCCAGCTCAGACTTGCTGGCCCTGCCACGTGTGCACCCTCAGCGGAGCTCGCTTTCTCAAAATCCCCTCTGGTATCGTCTCTGCGATCCCCTTCCATCTGGGCTGGATTTAATCGCACATCTTCAATAACTTTTGTGGCCTCAGCTTACTTCCTGGCAGACAGTTACCTGTGTTACATAAATTCCACGTGGAACGTAAGCAACCTCCAATCTCTAGAGGACCATTGGCCAGCAGGTTGCTGCACCAGCGGCAGCTCCAGAAACTCCAGTTTCTAAGTGGTCATGTGTGGCCAGATAAGAGAGTAGAATGATATGCTTGAAGTTCAAAGTGCTTTGATTGCCTTCTCCCCATATTTATTCATGTCAGATAGTAACTCTACATTAAGAGGTGGTTGGGTGATTTTCACATAAGACGATTCTGAACAGGGCAGATGATTAATACATTTTCAAAAGAACTAAGTTATAACTCTGAAACGTCCATTTTCAACAAGCAGTTCAACAAACAAGTTTTACCACTATAGGACAGGGGCATCAATGTGGATGTTTACCTAGGCAACATCCCTGCGAGCATCAGCAGCTCTACATAGATAATTATTCCTAATGAGGAAACTACTTAATAAGGACAACTACAAAACATTATTAAATGCAAAACTACTTAATACATTTATAAAACTGTGTCTCTCTACAAATACATGTAATAGTTTTTAAAATGATATATAATGTGGCTATTAGTAAAATGTAAAACTTAATTTTAACTACCTTTCATAATTTTTTAATCATCAAACCCTCTAATATATTTTACAGAGTGATGACATTTAGTTTTATTTAATAAACTCCTATTTATTTGGAGTAGAATTACAATGATACAGTGAGGAATGACACATTTGATATAACTAGAAATTCTAGTAAAGGTGAAAGCAGACATTACAAACTTAACAAGCCTTTTGTGTGACCTAATTGCATTAGAATATATTAGTAAGGTTGCATATTGTAGGTTTTATGTTTCATTAGAAAGGTCATCACCAATTTGGGCTGAATCGTTAAAGAAAGGAGACCACATTAGCAGAGCACTCTTCAAGAGGCTAAAGGATGAATGTACTTCGTTTCATTAGAATTATCTCACTGTAATTCGATATTCTGATTTTACAGTAGGAAGAGACGATAGGAGAGCTTGAAAGTCCCAGATTCTGTATTCCCTTGCAGGAAATGGATGGGTAATTGCAGCATGACATTGTTTTTCCAAAACACAAACATAACATAGTAAAAGCCGTCTACCTATTTGTTCTGATTATAATCAAAGATATCAGCCCTGTGACATGCTGCTCCATAGAAGACTTTACCTTCCAAATTGTAGTGTTCCTTAACATTTGAACTGCTGTATTAAGAGATCGTATGCTATTTTAAAACACTGCAATTTTTAATCCCAGAGTTATTACTGAAACAAATATATTACAAAGGTTCATGTATAATTCTTAGATGTATTTATGGATTTAACAAAACTATAAACCTCGATAACCTTCAATAGATGTTTCTTATACCAGAAACAAATTTTAGTTGCTGTGTTTCTTTCACTGATGACAAGACATAAACATACATAATGATTCATCCTGGTAAGAATTTTGTTAGAATCCTTAATTCTGTAAAAGAATATTAAATGATCCTGTCATTTATTCTCCAGGTTACTTGGGTCAACACTTGTGTTTGGCTCTCTTCAGATTACAAGGCAAAATTATGCAGATTAATTTGTACAACGGGTTTATTGTAAGGATGCCCAAGAGAGTAAGGAAGCATGAAAAATTTCCCCAAGCAAGACCGATGAAGAAAGCTACATATCACTCATGATTCCATTGCCATGCCAAAAAAACGACAGAAGCTCCAGGGGTCTGGCTTTTGTGTGCCTCAGTTTCCCTCTCCTTCTCTCTCTACTTCATGGCTTTTGCTTGACTCCTTTCAAGGCATCTCTTCTTTTCAAAGCCACTCTTTTGGTCTCCATCTCTTTTTGTTTATTTTAAACTCAAGCTCCTTAAGAGCAAAGATGCCCTTTGAGTAATCAGTCCTTATACATATTAGAGCAACCACAATGAAAGGAATTATCTGCCCAGGCTACTCAGATGCTGACCTGGAAGATGGTCCTGGCACTAATTGCAGGCCCAACTCTGGCTGTGGCCTGAGAAGCAAGGTCAGATGGCCAAGCAGGGAATGTTTATACAAGGACTCCTTGCTTATAAAGGGACAATGGGCATGTGATGAGCACTCATGACCTCCATGCACAACCCGGAATACCTCACCCGACAATCAGCCTCAAACCACCTACCAGCCATGAGAGAAGAATTTGAAGAACATTTCTCTAGAGGGAACAGGTAGATATCAAAAACTCTCATTAGTGCTACATTATCTTGACCCGTTATGGAACTGATTATTGGACTATTCTTTCACAGTCTGCCATTAGCGTTCATTCAGATTAATAGGGAGGGGGAAAGCTCATTTTTGGAAACTCTTTATTGATTTGGCTTTAGGAACATTGTTGAAAGCGCCATTCAGGGCCTATGAGAGAAATTTCCTTTAGGGCTGTGTGCTGAGAAAAGTTTTATATGCCCCAGAGAAAGTGTCTATTTACTCATCTAGAACAATTATCCAATTCTCCCTTTCACTTAGGCCACCAGAAAGCTTAAGCCTTCATATAAAGCACAGCTATTTCAAATGTGTCCTATTTTGTTTCTGATTGACTCTTGTTCTGGTTCCTATTTTCTTTAATCCTTTTAATGCTTTTTATTTTGCCATTATTTTTATAAATTAATTTGAATCCCTTGAGAAAATAAAAGTATAATAATATTTTTAAAGACATACATGACAAATATAACCTAAGGTGCAATAAAAGAGTACATTTTATACAATCACACTCAATTTCTGAGACAGTCAGAAAGGTCCCTTGATATCTGTCTTTTCCATTGAACTAAAAATTTAATTCAAAACCAGAGGAAGACCTTGCCAAAAAGGACTAAATTTAAGTAAATATCATAAGCATTTTTATATATGGAAAATATCACAAGTATTCAACCCCTATATACTTTCAAACATCAATTTAAATTATCATAATTAGCAGCTAATCTTATTAAATTTATAGTTAACACCATTTCTAATGACATTTATGCCAAGGACAATATTACACGGAAACAAGAACCCAAACTGAAACCGACCACATAGTGGTAATAGAAATAGAAATATACAAATTGTCCATATTTTGTCAATAAAAAGAGTAGGGGATAGCCAACGTCATTGGTGACTTTCTTGTTAGAAAGAGGAAAGAAGGAAGGAAGGAAGGAAGGAAGGAAGGAAGGAAGGAAGGAAGGAAGGAAGGAAGGAAGGAAGGAAGGAAGGAAAAGAAAGCAAGCTAGCTAGCTTAAAGTGCTTCAACCTTATGTCCAATGTTAATTCTATGGCTCAGTAAGATAGTGTGAATAAATAATTCCTATTTTTAGTAAAAAGAGATATAGTGACAAATGACTATTATAGAATTTTCTTTTCCAGTATTCTTGAATAATAGTTTGTTCACCAGTTCATATGCTCTTCTATTTAACCCCAAACTATCATCATTCTCCACAAAGTGGGCCTTAGGTAACCACCTAATGTGTCCAAAAATAGTCCAGTTTTGAGAAAAATACGAAAGCTCCCAAATATGCAGGTCTAACACCAAAAACTTTCTCAGATTGAGCAAAACAATCATTTTTGTGTTATCTTTTCATACACGGTCCCTTTGTATCTTACATATTCATACACCCTGTATTCTTCCACCAAGATAATTTGCTATATCCATAGATCCAGGTGACATGTTGCCTCACAAAATCAAACAGGAATAATAAAATGACACAGAGATTTTTTTCAAGGTGGAAGAATTTTCAAAGCGATAAAAGAGACTCATAAGTTTCATATCCCTCTCTAATGAAGATGAAAATCATGTTAAACACTAAATACACTTGTCTAATTACATCAGGAAATACCATTCTGTATTTGCTAATGAAATGTGATGCTGCTGTATTCACCGAGAGCCAAAACAAAGTGAAGATATAACATGCTAATTACAAAAAGACAATTGGTAAAATGGTTGTGTGCCTTGAACTGTAATAAAAATTAATAAAATTATGTAAATACAAACACAGTTACTGAAAATGTGACACTCTAATTTTAGAAAAGGCATCGACAGTAATGACTTAAACTTCAAACCATTTTTAACTTTATCCTTTTCACAGAAAGAAGACTAATGAGAAAACGTTTGTCTAAAGGGCTAATATTTGTTTTAATATATTTACTTCATTGCTCTAAGTATGGAAGGCACTTCATATCCTTTTGGCAGCAAGGGTAAAATCCTAAACAAATAAATATGTAAGCATGAATTTTCCATCCATGAGCATTTTGCAATCCCTCAGCTAAGCCACCACCGATGCATTCATAAATGTCTTAATGGCCTTACTACATAGAATCCTGTTATAATGCAGGAGCCAGAAGACACAAAGAACCCCTTATTGTATGCTTTCTAAGTTATAAGAAAAAAAGATGTGCCACACATCACTATGTACACAGAGAACATGATTTGACCTCCATGATCACATCCATGGATAACCAGGTGTCTTGTAATAGGTTATTATCATAGCTAGTATTTAGTGATTCTCTACCACAGGCTTTGTTCTGTACTAATTTTTCATCCTGAAATCTCTTCATAACATTTCTATTGACACAAGAAATTCAGTGTCTTTAAAATTAACCTTAGGAATATATGTTCTATTAAATTTTCTAATAATTTAAACATGAAACTCATTATTAAAATTCATATAGCCTATACCTACATCTTCTTTAAAATCAATATTTTCATTGGCTATGATAGAGGTTGGTGAAATGATAAGCTTTCTAACTTTCACTACTTAACAATATCTTGGTCAATAAGTGAATGTGGCTCTAAACCAAATAAGTATTTTAAAAACTCTTCAAATGTTGTGTCTCTGAACCATCTGAATAAATACCATATTCTTTACTAACAGTCTTCAATGATAAATGTGTTTATTTGCAATACACTTACTCAAGGAGTTATAAAGGGACAAGAGATAATGTAAAAGGTCCCTACTTGTTTTAATATGCAGAGGGAAAAAAATACTACTTCAAGTCTGGAAATATATGATGAAGAGTATATCTTCCATTTGGTTCTGATTACTTTTTGTAATCTACTGGGAGTTAACATAAGAGCACATATCTTCTGTGTTTCTATAGGAGAAGTCTCCCCTAAGGTAGATATAAAAATTATACCAGCTACAGAGGATGTGAATTTACTCTGGTAAAATTGCTACAAATATACCATCAAAATTATGTATATATGAAAATTGAGAATGTTTTTATTTTCGGTGACTTTCAGAATATGATTATGTCAACAACGAAGGATTTAGTTAATCCATAAAAATATATCATTGACTATGCTTTTAACATGACTCTTTAAAAAAAACACTTCAAATATCGAAGACACTGTAACAAAATCAAAGTAGTATTTAAAACACCCAGATTAAACATCTAAATGATAAATACTGCACAGTACTGCACATCTGTTCTTTGTAGTGTTTTCCAGTAATGCAGCATAGTGCAGCATTTCAGCAAACCAATTCAAACATGAGAATCGCTACAGAGCAAAAGCTCTTGTCACTGTTTGTGATTGTCTAATGGTATATGGTTCAATCATAAAGGGCAGCTGACAGGCTGGTATAAGAAATGAATTTTCCTTTTCCTCCTGACACATCAGGGTAGGGCCCCCTGCTGTAATGCAGAAAATCTTTTATGCAAAAAGAATACACCATCTTTCAGCACATGATTACTATTCAGAAGATTCTGATTAGGTTTTTTGGTGCATTTTTTTAAATATTGATACAAAATTGCACAAAGAGCAAACTGGGTCCAGGCTTATGCCTTATCTTCCCCACTTAGTCATTCTGTGACCTTGGGCATGTCACCTTTCTTTCTCAATGCCTTCCTTTCCCCATCTTTGAAATGGGAATGGTAATAATAAAATATGATTCCTGTCCTAGAATAAAATGAGATGAATAAAATAAATATGAATATTTATTAAGAACTTCAGCTTATGTAGAAAAATACCACCCAGGCAGTATTGTGAAGACAATGTTATCTTTTCAAACACTTAAAAACAATCATATTAAAAAGCCCTAATTAAAAATAAATCAAACATGTTGCATAAAATGTAACATTTCACATTTAAAATTTTTTAGATATGTTGCATAAAATATGAACATTTGGGCTCTGCTTGGCATAGAAATATCAAACAGAAAACCTGGTAGATAGGTCTGTGATGAACACTAATATTGTCTGTAGATTGTGTTAAGCACTGTAGTAAATACTTTTATTTTCTCATTTAATCCTTACAACTTCTCTATGAAATAAGGACTATTATTAATTCCATTTTACAAATGAGAAAACTAAAGATAGGAGAACTTTTTAAATCTTACCCCTCAATTAAAATATTTAGAAACAGGAGGTTGTTTTGAACTTTTTAAAAAGCCTGGTTGTCAAGCCAGAGTCAACCCCAGCTTCCACTCTTAACTACTCTGCTATGCTGTATTTATTCATTTGATGAGATAGTCAATATTATGACAAAGGTGGAAGAGTGAAAAAAAGGGGGGGTGGAATATTTGAGCTAGAGAAGAGATAAGAGATGGGTGCTCACAGGGTACAGGTGATCTCAGTCCTCTCAAAGCCCAATAGAAGAGTGACTCCAGTGGGAAAGAGACACAGGTGAATGGCAGGGGAAGGTGGGGAGAGCTCATCCAAGCAGGCAGGCAGGAGTCCTGGGCCTCAGCTAAATTGGTGTGAGTCGAAAAAGAGTGAGGAAAAAGATTGGGCGGGTGGGTTTCCCCTGGGAGAGTCGAGTACGATTATACCAATAATAGAAGCAAGGCAGAGGTTGGGAGGCAGGCTGGAGGCTTGCTAGCCACCTGGGAAAGGGACCTCTGAAGGGGAGAGGTACTAATGAATGTGATTTATGTGAGTTCATGTTCATAAGGCTGTATAAATGCAAGTTGTTATTGCTTGAGGAGTCTTATATTCACCAGAAAGAAAGTGTTACATAAGAGAGACGTAGGAATAAGATATTCTGTGCAAATTAACTGGGCTGCTATTCTGTGGCTAAGAACATCCTACCTCTGGCTAAGTATCCCATTATCTAGTCTGAGATGATCAGGGAATTATAGTGCTACTTTAAGAGGTGGGGAGAGAGATCAAAGCACACTCTGTCAGAAACTGAGGTGCTACTGGAGATTTTAAGAAATAAAAGGCACCTCCTTCTCTAAGAAGGAGTGTGGTAACCAGCAGAAATACTTGAAGGGAAGCTAGGACTGGATAGGGAGCCCTTAGAAGCATAGAGGGAGACAGGTTTTGATGGAGGGAACATCCACTGGAGATGCTTGTGGCAGAGGCTTAAATGGGAAAGGACCTCGCCTTGTGAGTTTGAGTACATTTAAGTTGACCAAAATGTCAAGTTTTATCCTTATACATCAGTGTTTTATGATTTAAGGTAGGTGGGTCTATTGTGAGGAATCTAAGAGTTTTAAAGAAACACTGTCAGACATTAAAATCTCTTTTGAGATTACTTAATTCTTTTAAAAGAGCCTTTTAAGAAATTAAAAACTCTGAACAAAATTTACACACAAAAGTATTTTTTTTTTAATGTAGCTAGATAGGGCCCAAGCATGTAAGGAGCTTTAAAGGTTAAGTACAGCATTTGGTCAGGTTGGTACAGAAAAGACAAAGCAGGCAGGGAAGGTCTGATCTGATCCACTCCACTGGTGAGGAGCCAATAAGAGAAATGGTAGAATGGATGGCAGGCTTTGGTGCCTTTGGTGAACAGCAATAACGAGGATTTAGGTTATCAGTATGGGAAGAATGCCATAATAGAGAAGGCCTGGAGAAGACTATGGCATTAGAAACCAAAGATATTTGTGATTGTCTCCGGGGATCTGGAAAAAAATCAAAGAACTCTGCCACAGTTACATTCATGAAAAATAATCTGCCCAAAAAGGCAATGATGATATTTCAATTCAACTCTTGCTACTTATTTGCAGTCAGTATCTCTCAGTGTCAGTGATTAGAAGTCAATAAAGATAGCTTTAAATTAATGATCAAACATACTAATATTCACCAGTAGATTGTTAGCTACTTATGGGCATAATGCTTTCTCATAAATACATAATTGATTTATTATACCTGACATTGTCTAGTAGTTTAATTCAGAGAAATCAGGCCAAGATCATAGGGAAGCCCTGGGACAAATCTATGAAACACTAATGCCATATATTAGACCCTTAAATCTCATTTGGCGCTTAGAGCCACGTCATAACCAAGGTAAACTAAGTGATTCCAAGAAGAATGACTTAAGTCAATTAAATCAATCCATTGTGTTGAAAACTGTTAAGATTCTGACTCATTTCCAAGTAACTTCACTAAAACTGGGATGGCGTTCCTTACGAAGAGCCCATTGTTGAGTTGAATGACTCATATGTTATTTGAGGTTATTTTGAAAATAAAAATAAAAATAAAAGCTATTGCAGAGAATTAGGAAGACCAAAGTTATAAAATGTAAATCAAACCCTGAAGAAGAGATTATAATATAAAGACACTAGGAACAAATTCAGGTTTCATGGGACCTTAAGCTTATACAAAATGGGGGCCTTTTTAAGAAAAAAATTTTTAATTGTTAATAAAAAATATATACAAAAGCAAATATTTTCCAACAATGCTGCTAGGCACCCAGGCAAATAAGGGGTCTTAGCAGTTAAGCATCATTGGCTTCAGAGTACATCCACCTCCTGGGAGAAATTAAGAATTATGATGTTCTTCATCTTCTCAATCATTTAACCTGTCAGTTATTTAATTTTTTTTTTTACAATTTTTAGTATTTGCTTTTATTTTTTTACTTTGATGCCTTTTCAAATTGGCACATCTTTAAAGTATTTTTCTTCCTTGATTAAAAATGGGTGTGTGTTTGTATGTGTGTGTGTATATATATATATGTATGTATATATATGTATGTATATATATATATACACACACACATATATTACATATATATATATACGCACATATATATACACACATATATATACACATATATATACACACATATATATACTTTTT
The DNA here is from genome assembly GCF_000151845.1 of Pteropus vampyrus. Lineage (NCBI taxonomy): Eukaryota > Metazoa > Chordata > Mammalia > Chiroptera > Pteropodidae > Pteropus > Pteropus vampyrus. The sequence goes on along the minus strand of NW_011888839.1, from coordinate 7,345,240 downwards.
TTAAATCATATTAACTTTACCAAGTGAAACTAAGCCATACTGTTTTTGAGCCAATTTAAAAAATTGCCATTTTTAAAGTGTAGCATTTCAGAGTGGTAAACACAACATAAAATGACCCAGTATCTCTGGACTACTGAAAGGAAACCACCTTAAGGATTTTGTTGAAAGTTTTAGTGTTCAAAAAGCAAGAGGAAAGGCAGTTGACTGGTGATAAATTAAAATAAAATAAAATAAAATAAAATAAAATAAAATAAAATAAAATAAAATAAAATAGGAAAAAGAGAGTAGTTTTGTCTTAAAGTAAAAATGTCTGATTGTGCCAGAATGTGGAAGGAGATAGTAAAAACTAAACTCGAGGGTGTGTAGTAAGTTGTTCAAGGTTGGGGGAAGTGGACCTTATTTGCCTAGGTTTACAATACCTGCAAATAATGGGTTTGAAAAGCAATGAGGTACGTTGAAAATTTGACGGTATCAGATTCATAACAGGGAAAAAAGACTGATGAGTCTTTTACTGTAAAGTGTTTCTGTTCACATGAGGTCGTAGTCTTTAAGGGGTGAGGAGGAAAAGCCCTGTGTCCTGGCAGATTATAGTGGTGATCAGTTCAAGTAAATGTTGACGATTATGTGAACTATATATTTCGCCAGTGGAATGAAAATTGAAAAAGACTGTAAATAGATCCATCCAAATGATTTCTCTGTATAAATGAATTATACAATTTAAAGAAAAAGCTCACACACACAAAAAAAGGACCTGAGATCCTTTCATTGAAATAAATTAAAGGTGATCTTCCTCATAATTAGAGATAGCAATAAAGAGAAGTTAGTTGGTGTTAAAATTAATGTATCAAAATGATTCCTAGAAGCAGCCAAGAACCAGGAATACTATGATCAGGCAGGAATTAGGAATAATCATGGGTGATTCTGTGGTTTAAAACAAAATTGAATGACCACCATTTATTAGAAAATAATGTGGCACAACTCGTAAAGTTAAACATTCACATACGTACTCTAAACCTGACAATTCTGCTACTAAGTATGTGCGTGTGTGTATGAGAACAACTTTGCACATGTCCACCAGGAGACCTACATAAAAATGTTCAGAGCGGTGTTGTTCATAGTAGCAAATAGAAGGAGAAGGAAATGAGAAGAAAAGAAAACAGTCTCAGCCTCTACTACCAGAGTAGAAATAACTGTGGTTTATTTACTTGATGGAATATTAGAGAGCATTAAAAATACACATATGGATCAATCATAGAAACCACAATGTCGAAGAGAAAATAAAGAAAAATCACAGATTATTTACAACATAATGCCATTTAATAAAGTTCAAAAACAAGAAATACAAAATAATATATCATTTAGAGATACATGTGTGGTAAAACCAATTTTTAAGGGAAAAATTAATACAAAATTCAAATTAGCAGTGCCCTCTCAGAAAAGTAGATGGCAGGAAATATAGAGACAGACACAACAAAATTGGCAATGTTCTACACTGAAGATAGTGGATTTATGACTATGTGTTTTATAATTGAGCTCAATATCTTAGTTTAGTATATGTATTGTTTGTATTTATCAAATACTATTTATACTTTTTTGTCTTTAGATGTATTTTTTATTTTATCAGTTTTATTGATGTATAACTGATGTAAAAAAATCTGCATATATTAATAATTTGATAAGTTTGGACACATGAAACCATTGCCACCATCAAGGCAATAGGCATACCAATCACCTCCAAAAAAAGTACTTCTGTGCCTTTGAGTGTTCTGTTTTGTTTTGTTTTGTTTGTAATAAAAACACCTTACATGAATTCTACTCTCCTAATTTTTAAGTTCATAATACAGTATTGGTAACTATAGATACTATGTTGTACATCATATCTCTAGAACTAATTCATCTTACATGATTGAAACTTTATATCAATTGAAAAACAATTTCCCTTTCCCCACCCCTCTAGCCCCTAGTAACTACCATTCTGTTCTCAGCGTCTATGAGTTTAAATATTTTAAGTTCCTCATTTAAGTGAAATCATGCAGTTTTGTCCTTCTGTGACTAACTTATTTCACTCAGCATAATGTTCTTCCAGTTCATCCATGTTGTTGCAAATGGCAGAATTTACTTCTTTCTTAAGGCTGAATAGTATTCTGTTGTAGGTATATACCACAATTTTTTGTTCATTCATC
>NW_011888839.1:7334656-7341341 GCF_000151845.1 Pteropus vampyrus | reverse complement strand
TTCCCATCCTGTTTCACACAGTCATCTGGAAAGGGTCCCTCCTAACTCTCCAATCACTTCTCTGTAATTCAGCTTGACCCAGACAGAGATCCCTGAGGCACTGACAACCTCCTTGGTGTCATCTAATGAGATATGTATTTCTTCTTTATTTTTCAATGAACAAATTTGTGTGTGTGTGTGTGTGTGTGTGTGTCTGTGTGTGTACTCCAGTCACTATGGCCTTCTGTTGTCTCTTCCAAGACTAGCTTCATGCTCACTAATCCTCCCAAGGCACTTCAAGTGGCTCACTCCTTTTTGTCCTTCTGATATCAACCTAAACAGACCTTCTTAGACTAACTGAACTAAATTTTGCTGCCCTTGTTTATCCTCCATCAGAGCACCCCACTTATTGCCTTCACTGCATTCTGTAATCATTTTACTTACTTTGTGTATGTGATTATTTGTTTCAGCTACAGAAATATAAGTTCCATGAGGGCAGAGACCTTGTCCACCTTCTTTATCAATGTATCTGTAGCACATAGCACACTGCATGAAACATGGTAATTTCTTAATAAATTTTGAATGAATAAATCCTGATTGTTTCTTGGAGCCATTCTGCATTATTTGGAAAACTCCCATAACATCTGCCTTTTATTTCAAACCTTGGTGCTAGTTCTGCCTTCCGCCTAATGAATATCCGAGTAGGTATTCTATTATTACAATATAAACATTATTATGGTTTTGTTATCTTTCAAGACTCACTGACTTTCCCTAAGGTAGACCTGACTGTCATTCTGTGTTCTCACTATAGACACCATACATATCAATCAGATGACCTACCTTTTAACAGTTTATTTATATTTCAATTTTTATTTAAATGTTATACCAGTTATTTAGATTTTTCCCTTCACCCTTTTAAACATTTCTCTGTAATGATGGGGCTGAGACTTGGCCAATTACATTTTCCAGATTCCTTTGTCATTGTCTTCCTATTAGATTTGTTAAAAAGAAAACCACAGGCCACAAAATGGTACCACCTGGACTAAAGTCCAAGATACCAAACCTAGATTTAATACCTGACCTAATTGCTGTTTTAACCTTTCCTAGAAATATAATCTTAATCAACTATTCTGGAATTTTCTGGTCAACACCAATGCGGTAATCTGTCACATGGGTCAACCTCCTTTGAAAAAAGATGCAACCTGCATGATAAAAAAAAAAAAAATTTGCATTTCCCTTCCCCCAAAAGAAGCTGTCTGAGTCTAAAAATAATCCTTTCTTTTGTTTTGTTAATAGCTCCCTTGCCAGACCCTTCTTCCTACAAAAACCTTCCATTTTGTACAGCCTTTGGGAGTGCCCTTCTAGTTGCTAGATGGGATGCTGCTTGGTTTATAAAGCTCTTCATAAAACCAATTAGATCTTCAAATTTACTAAGTTGACTTTTGTTTTTTAGCAGATTCTGCCAATAAGGGGAGTAGCAGGAGACAGGAAACCAGGAGGAAGGAGGCACCACTTGTTCTTTCTATCTGCCTACTGTTCTTTTCCAGAGCAGCAGTAGGTTCCAGCTTCTGTTGGAGATTACAGAACAGCTTTTTCTCATAGCCTGCATAGGTATGAACAGAAGTTCTATAGAGTCCTTCCTTGAGCTTCTGGAGCCTAGTAACCCTAACCACGTCCCTTTTGTTTCCCAGTCTTAGAGATGGTATCTGTTTTCTGCAGTTACTTTTTCTCCAGGATATCTCAGTCTCCCCTCTATGCTTTTTCATCCCTCTGACACCTGTGCAACCAATTCCCTGTATTAAATTCCTTATTGAAATACCCAGTATAATATCTAATTTCCTGACTGGATCTTGACTGATTTGTATATCTCTTTCCCCTTCAAATGGTCAGAGTGCTCCTTAAGGACAAAGTACATTTCTGATTCACTTTTGTGTCTTCAGGACCTGGGGACAGGCCCTAGCTCAAAATAAACTCTCTATAAGTGTTGAATAAGTGAAGTGGTTAATGATTGATTCAAGTAGTAGCGTATGAGGAACTCAACCAAAGCAATGACAATGAAGATGGGAGGGAAATTGTGACTATAAAGTTAATTAGAAGTCAATTTTCATTTCAAGTCCAAAGAACAAAGTGGCAGTTGGGTGTACTCTGGTTTTAGTCCAAAGGAATGCTCCTTCTCTTTTTCAACTTACAGATAACACAGCAGTGAAAATCTCTGTGTAACAAAATACTTATTTCCAAAACTTGAACAATGACCAACTAAATCATATAATGCAGCAAATAGTAAAATGGAAATTTCAGTAAAAATGAAAAGAATTCAACTAGTGTCCTAGAATTTGTTAGTGTAAATTTTGAACTACAAAAATGAGAAGAAAAAAAAACAACCTCTAGGGAAAGAAAACTGGTAAATTTTACCAATAGAAAACTGGTAACTTTTGCTATGACTATTACCCTGAAGGAGGGAGAGACATGCAAAAAACATAAACTATTAAAGAGTTCAAAATCATTTTCATAATTCATTAAAGTACTAATCATTAGTTGATCATCAGAACTTACCTGAGAAGGCTTGATATTATCCCTCATCTTTTAACTACTCTAACAAAAGGGCTCCCTCATGAATTTCCATCAGCAGTACTCATGGTTTATTGCTCTCACTGTGTCTTGGGCCACGGATTGATTCTGTTTACTTGTGGATTAGCTGGTAGTGACTCTACACATTCCACACCCCTATACCCATCACCCCATTCCTGTCCCTGTCCATTCTCTGAACTAACATGGCAGGTAAAAAGTAAAAACATCTCCTCTAGAAAGTGTCACGATGCCTAAGAAAATCACAGAAAATGAAAGACAGCATAATAAAAACATACATTTACAAGTTTGTAAAATATCTAATATATTTCCTGTCAATAAATGGTAGTTGATGTAGTTGTTCCTGCTGTTATGGCTGCTGCTGTCACAGCCTAGGTCATCGGCAAGTAACACTATTGCAGTGGTGTTATGAAAGAAACCATTTCATGGCCCCTGCCCTCAATGAGCTCAAAGGATGATATAACAGCCACCTCAAACAGGGAGATGCAATTTCAGCAAATAGCAAGGCAATGCAAATATAACTCTTGGCCACTTCAAACACAGTGTCTTGTACAGACTGCTAGCCAAATGCATAGCAAATTCAAACTGCAAATGTCAACCAGAGGAAGGAAAGTATTGAAGAAACCACCTCTCGTATTTAAACAAAACTCAAATCCTGGAAAGATTTGCCTCGAAAGGTGGTGGTCACCTCCTACCATGGTTGACTTTCTCCTCAGCTTCACTAGTCCCATCAACCTATTCTACATCAATACTGAGTAGAGATTAGTGGTGATGGGTAGGGCAGATTTGCGTGTGTGTGAGTGTGTGTGTGTGTGTGTGTGTGTGTGTGTGCGTGCGTGTGCGTGTGTGTGTGTTTTATAGCCACACAGTCAGGTATATCAGCTTTGGCTCCCTATTTTCTTGTTCTGAATCTCTCTCCATATGAAGGGTACCATCTTTAGACTTACCACATAGAAACTGTAGAAATGTTGAGACCTTCTGCTAAAGCCAGGAGTAATTCTTAAGAACTCACAAGCCCAGAAATTTTTCATTCTAAGAGGTACATCTCCTTCTCTCATGATTGAAGATTGGCAATAACTAAATAGGTGAGACTACCCCTTCAGGCCTGACAACCTAATAAGGTATTAATCATTTGACTGAGTTGTATAAGAATTACACGAGAGAAACACTTGGATCTTCCTACCACAGAAATCTAACAAAAATAAAACAATGGCAGATGTGGCCAAAATCTTTAGTCATCCTCTCAGCTGTCAAAGATGTCATCTTTATATGTTTGCCAACCAATAATATAAATTGAGATGCACACGGCACTGTGGTAGACATTTTGGTGGAAAAGGTGAAATATGCTATTATTTTTTGGCAAGGTGCTTCATTATTTTCTGCAAATGGCCATGAGATCATTAATAATTATTAAGGTTTTACTTTGCACTAGGTACATTGTTCTAATGTCAATGTCTTAAAAATTATTTTTAAAAAATTATTTCATATTTTTTTTCCACTTCCATAGTTGCTTAGGGTGAAAGAGTAAACCTGGTCTTTCTAAATTAGTTTCTTTAAGATACAGACTATATAGGCAAATTCCATCCAAAATGACCAACAGAATTATGTTTAATTGATGGCTAGTTAAGAAATGGCCTAGAAAAAGGAGAGAAATATAAATTAGGAATTATGTTGATTCTTCAACTTAGAAAGGTCACTGCTCATCTCCTGTTTGGCTGATGAACTATATGGTCTTTAATGGATGCTTGCCATTTTTGTTGAAAATTAAATCGAACCCAAAGACAAAGAGGAGGAGGATGAGGAGGAGGAAGAAGAAGAAGAAGAAGAAATTTGAAGCATAGGATTTTTTTTTAATGCAGAATGCTAAGGCCAAAACCAAGTTCCTGTCACGTACTTTCTATTATAAATTTTTCAACGAAACCATAAAATATTACATTTTTAGTACTCTGGGTAAATTTACTTCTTTCAAATCTAAAACCTAATTGGATCATCCAATTTCTAAATTTTAAAAGATATGACATAATATTTCTATATCATTTAGGGTGATGGAATTTAGTAAAAACTTTGATACAAAATTGACAGCAACTTTCAAATACTGATCAGTTAGGAGATTTAAGTAAACCAGCTAAATATACTGGTACCAGTTTAACATAATGGTTTCAAATATGATTGGATGTTAATACTATTTTTCCAATTAAATAAAGATTTTTCTTTAACTGGAGAGTTATGATATTTCCCAATTTTAAAAAATTCATTTCCAGTAAAACAAAAAGTGATCTATACCCAGATTAAAAGTAGAAATGAAAGGTGGTACTCATCATTGACATGAGAAGATAGCATAACATAATCACATTTCTTAATGAATAATAAAACAATACTTTATTCACTTAGGTAAAAGGGAAAATCTCAGCTATTATATGTATTTTAAAGATGGCTGTTTTCCCAAGAAATGTGAGCTTTTTTAACAGGGCTTTAATATGTGGTATAAAACATTCTGAATTAGAAATGCAAAACTAAACTTATTAAATAAACTTGGCAGTAAATAATAATGCTTCTAAGCAGAGATTCATCCTATATCTCTGTTGTACAAAAACATTAACTTCATCTCAGTCCATCAATCAGCTTTGAAATTCAAATTCTGAGAGATAACAAAGAGATCACATCATCTGATCAATGCTATGAAATTTTCAATAAAAGTAGGAGTTTTCAATCTATAAAGATTCCTAAAGAACATCTCTTTAATTTATATACACATATCTATTAAACTCAAGAATAGGATAATGGAGAATACAATTTAATAGTATTAATAACTATTATATTTCAAAATTCTTCTTAGAAAATTTCAGGCTTTTTCCTTAAAATACTTTCTACACAGCAAACATGGTAGGGGACATGAAGGATGTTCATTGATATAAAATTAAGCTAAAAGAAACTTTGGCCTCAATTATCTAGATATTTTGAGCAAATGCCAGATGGTTTCCTCATTTTTCACTTCCTTTTCAAGGAACAAATAGCCTATGTCTTCTTTACAGGAAAAACTTTGCTCCCATTATATCACTGACAAATTTCAAAAGTATAAAATGACTTAGAGATGAATCATCATCTCTAAGAGACCAGAGACTTGAATAGTTTCCCCTTTAAAGATAGGACTTCTTAGGGGTTTCGTAAAAATGCTGGCACTTTAATCCCAGGACAGCAGTGTGTGATCCTTCCCAAGTGGAATTTTAGTGTCTGTGCAACTTTAACCCTATGACACTTCTCTGGGCTCCTGTTCACTCTATCTTCTCCCTTGTCATCTAACATAAGACTTTGCTTCTTCCTTCCTCCTTCTTTGATATATCCAAGCTCCCCTGGGCAGGCTGGTACTGGTTACTCTGACTGCATTTCTTCAGCCATTCCCATAGCAGAGATCTTCACTGATGGCAGGAAAAAAGCCAGGGAAGAAGGTCGCGGTGGGGAGCACATTTGAGACACAGGTTCCAGCTAGGTTTACTTGTCACTAACCTCACAAGCTGAAATTTGAAAAACTTAGTCAGTGAACATTTATTATAAACCGTTGAGTTTGACTATATTGTAATTGTGGTATTTGCTTATTTGACTGAACTAAACACCAAATGGCTCTTAAGTGCCAAATGATCCTGGCAGACAGTTACCTTCAGGAATAAAAAAACTAAAACTTTTTAAAATAAAAATTACAATTCCAGGCTGATATCCTCCAACCTTTAAAATATCAATAACAAATAATTTCATACATGAATCCAATTCATTCTATATCTGAGGGGTGGGTATGTTCTGTATTCCTGGGAAGCCATCAGGATGCCACACTGGTAAACGAACACTGCAGCAACCTAACATTTTTATATAGCTATGGATATCTGGTGACACCCTCTCTGAAAAAAATTTAAAGCTACAATCATCATCTCTGCCATGCTCCTGGGGTATTCTTAACCAAACACTGTTTCAACTGCCTTCCAAGGAAAAGCCTGGCTTTGTCTGCAGTTCTGTCTTTGACTCTCCATATGAAGGTGCAGAGGCCTCACTTCAGATTTGGAACACAAAATAGACTCCTTAACTTTCTTACTGTGTTGATACCACCATCTGGTTCCCAAACCAGATGTCC
>NW_011888839.1:7332568-7334606 GCF_000151845.1 Pteropus vampyrus | reverse complement strand
TTTTTAAAATAAAAATTACAATTCCAGGCTGATATCCTCCAACCTTTAAAATATCAATAACAAATAATTTCATACATGAATCCAATTCATTCTATATCTGAGGGGTGGGTATGTTCTGTATTCCTGGGAAGCCATCAGGATGCCACACTGGTAAACGAACACTGCAGCAACCTCACATTTTTATATAGCTATGGATATCTGGTGACACCCTCTCTGAAAAAAATTTAAAGCTACAATCATCATCTCTGCCATGCTCCTGGGGTATTCTTAACCAAACACTGTTTCAACTGCCTTCCAAGGAAAAGCCTGGCTTTGTCTGCAGTTCTGTCTTTGACTCTCCATATGAAGGTGCAGAGGCCTCACTTCAGATTTGGAACACAAAATAGACTCCTTAACTTTCTTACTGTGTTGATACCACCATCTGGTTCCCAAACCAGATGTCCTTAACCCATAGTGGAGCATAATTAACGTACACTGAACTTGACAGAACCACTCTGATACGTTTGACACTGAGATCGAAACCCAATAGATAATGTAAATTTAAGAATGTTCATCTGCCTGCTCCTCTGAAAGTCCAAGTTCTAGACTTATGGCATATTAAACATCAAAGGTCAAATACCTAGGCAACTTCCCTTCATGACATATGACATGGCTCTTTATCAAAGGACATTGCAAGAATGCTCCATATTGATCACACTTCTGTGTGATAACATAGTTGTTAAGAATGTTGGTCCATTCTGTTACACATGTTACATATACAACAGTTACAAGGGTTAGTTCTAGGAACATATTGTATCTGTCCTTTTGTAAGCAGACTTGATTTGCTTCTAGTAAAACTGAAAATGCATTCCTGTCCTCATTCCAAGCTTTGGGCCCTCTCAGCAACACATTCATATACACAGGTGTCCAGCTTCTGCTCCCATTTATGGTACATGTCACTTTTTCTGTATTATCAACGCCCAACTTTTCTATCATTCTCTCTGCATACAAACATGCTGCAATATTCTCCGTATGAAATACAACCCATACCTGACCCCACATGCCCTATGGTTAATGACCATTTCTCTGCTCCTCTTTAACAATAAAAATCCTTAAAAGAATAGTCTAAGTTCTATCTTCGATTCTTATCCTCCCTCTTGAACCCTCCCTAGCTGTATTTTATCCTCCCAACACCACTGAGCCAGGTTTTGTCAGTGTCACCACTGACTCGTATTCCTGAATCCAATCAATCCTCTGTCTTTATCTTACTCTGAGAGTAGAATAGGTGAGTGAGACATACATTGCAGGTATAGATTTTGAGAGGGTGCCCAAAACTCAGTAATCAAGAAACATAATATTTCAATGTAACATTTTAATGAAAATAAATGCAAAAAATCATGATGAACAAAGCATCGAAATTTTAAATAAAATCAAAAGGATCAGGCCAGGCCAGGACCACAGCGAGAGGAGTAAGGGAAGTGGTACAAGTATAGGGTCAGATTCAGTCTTTATCTAAATGTGATATTTTGTTTATCATGTATTTTTTAAATAAATTTTTATTATTTTAAATAGTACATTAAGATATTATCTTGATTACTGAGTTTCTTGGCACCTCTTATAAATTTTGCTTTCAAGGCAAGTGCTATGCTCTACTCATCCTATCCCAGTCCCGCTGCCATGTCCTTTTGCTTGAATCGCTGCCCTAATTTGACTTCTGAGGAACCATGCCTTCTTTCTCCTTCAGCCTCACTGGTTACTCTTCTCCAGTCTCCTTTGCTGGTTTCTCCTCATGTTCTCCAACCTCTAAATATTCATCACTCAGATCTAAGACTTCATCATCTATACTCATTGGCTGAATGATCTCATCCAGGCCCATGGCTGTAAATAGCATATATGCCCTGACAACTCCCAAGTTTTATCTGCAGCCCAAACCACTCCTCTAAATTCCCTACTTGGCATATCCATTTCAAACTGAATATGACCATGCTCCTGATTTTAACCCTTAAGCCATCTCCCCCTATAGTTTTCTGCATCTTGATTAAGAGTTATTATATCTTTC
>NW_011888839.1:7330455-7332518 GCF_000151845.1 Pteropus vampyrus | reverse complement strand
GGCCAGGCCAGGACCACAGCGAGAGGAGTAAGGGAAGTGGTACAAGTATAGGGTCAGATTCAGTCTTTATCTAAATGTGATATTTTGTTTATCATGTATTTTTTAAATAAATTTTTATTATTTTAAATAGTACATTAAGATATTATCTTGATTACTGAGTTTCTTGGCACCTCTTATAAATTTTGCTTTCAAGGCAAGTGCTATGCTCTACTCATCCTATCCCAGTCCCGCTGCCATGTCCTTTTGCTTGAATCGCTGCCCTAATTTGACTTCTGAGGAACCATGCCTTCTTTCTCCTTCAGCCTCACTGGTTACTCTTCTCCAGTCTCCTTTGCTGGTTTCTCCTCATGTTCTCCAACCTCTAAATATTCATCACTCAGATCTAAGACTTCATCATCTATACTCATTGGCTGAATGACCTCATCCAGGCCCATGGCTGTAAATAGCATATATGCCCTGACAACTCCCAAGTTTTATCTGCAGCCCAAACCACTCCTCTAAATTCCCTACTTGGCATATCCATTTCAAACTGAATATGACCATGCTCCTGATTTTAACCCTTAAGCCATCTCCCCCTATAGTTTTCTGCATCTTGATTAAGAGTTATTATATCTTTCCAATTGCTAAGGCCAAAAATTTTGGACTTATTCTTAACCTTTCTAATGCTGTCATTTCAAAAATAAGTCATCAGCAATTCTTGTTGGCTCTATCTTCAAAATAGATGCAAAATCCAACCACTTCTCACCACCTCAACCACCGTTCTACTCCAAGCTACCATCATTTCTTGCTCAGACTATTACAATAATCTCCAACTGATTTGCTTTTTTCCTTTGCTTTCATATAGTTTACTTTTAACAAAACTGCCAGAGTGTCCATTTTAAAATGGAAATTTGGTTATATCCTGTGTTTAAAACCTTCCAGTTGTTCCCCATTTCATCCAGAATAAATCTAAAGTCCTTAGAATAGCCTACAACACTAGTTCTCAAACCTTAGCTTCGACAGAATCAGAATCATTGGAATCTTGTTAAAACACGCTTGCTGGGCCCCACCCCCAGAACTACTGATTCAGGAAGCCTAGGTGGAGGCCCAAAATTTGCATTTCTAACAAATTTCCAAGATATGCCGAGGCTCCTGGTCTGGGGACAACACTTTGAGAACCACTGGCCTACAATACCCTGCATAATTCATTATTTCTCTGAACTCATCTCTCTTTACTTCCTGCCTCCTTCTCTCTGGTCCAGCCATTCTTGCCTTCTTAACCTTCAAGCTAGCTCGTATTTCATAAAACTTTATATCTTCTATTTCCACTGTCTGGTACATTCCTCTCCTAGAAATCCTCATGGCCACTCCTTCCTTGAAATCTCTGATCAAAAACCCTGTTAATAAGGTTTTTTTTTTTCTGAACATAGCACCTTAAATACCAAACTTGCTCACCCTACCTTGCATTACTTTATTTTTCTCCATAGAACTCATCGCCACCTGTTCTTTATATATTTATTTGATTGTTTATTGTTTGTCTCCTCCCTCTAGAATGTAAGCTCCATATAGACACAGACTTTCTGTACTTATTACAATATTAACTACAGAGCCTAAAATGGTACTTGGCATGTAGGTGCGCAATAAGTATTTGTGAATGAATGAATAAATAAATGAATTATAAGGAGATTAGACATTCACTCCAGACTATTCCTACATGTTTCCAGGTTGTATGGGTTGATAGAACAATCAGATTTATCATGTGAGCTTCAGCAAAGTCACTTGAACACTGTACCCTCATCTTGAAAGATTTTGTTGTAAAATCACCTTAATTGGTTTAATCATGAAAAAACAAAATTGACATTAATTCAGTGACCAGTACAGGAGGCTTCCAATTCCCCATTCTGTTTTACCCACATTCCTGACCTGGTGTGAATAGAGACCTACTTAGGGTGACTAAATATAGAGTTCTTCTACTCTGTTTCCACCTGCTTCCTATAGCTGTTACGTCCATCTGTTCCTATGAAGAATCATCCCCGAGCTTTATTTCCTTGAATTGTTTTTTTCCTCTCTCATTCTCCTCTACT
>NW_011888839.1:7324070-7330405 GCF_000151845.1 Pteropus vampyrus | reverse complement strand
TTTTTTTTTTTCTGAACATAGCACCTTAAATACCAAACTTGCTCACCCTACCTTGCATTACTTTATTTTTCTCCATAGAACTCATCGCCACCTGTTCTTTATATATTTATTTGATTGTTTATTGTTTGTCTCCTCCCTCTAGAATGTAAGCTCCATATAGACACAGACTTTCTGTACTTATTACAATATTAACTACAGAGCCTAAAATGGTACTTGGCATGTAGGTGCGCAATAAGTATTTGTGAATGAATGAATAAATAAATGAATTATAAGGAGATTAGACATTCACTCCAGACTATTCCTACATGTTTCCAGGTTGCATGGGTTGATAGAACAATCAGATTTATCATGTGAGCTTCAGCAAAGTCACTTGAACACTGTACCCTCATCTTGAAAGATTTTGTTGTAAAATCACCTTAATTGGTTTAATCATGAAAAAACAAAATTGACATTAATTCAGTGACCAGTACAGGAGGCTTCCAATTCCCCATTCTGTTTTACCCACATTCCTGACCTGGTGTGAATAGAGACCTACTTAGGGTGACTAAATATAGAGTTCTTCTACTCTGTTTCCACCTGCTTCCTATAGCTGTTACGTCCATCTGTTCCTATGAAGAATCATCCCCGAGCTTTATTTCCTTGAATTGTTTTTTTCCTCTCTCATTCTCCTCTACTTCTTTCTTTATGCTCCCCAAGGAGTCACTTATTTTTGCCCAACCTACAGTTATTTTACTCTCTTCCTTACCAGGAGTGGCCTCAATTTAATTCAAGTGTCTATCCTCCCCATATAACTCAGGGTAAATCCTGATTAGAAATGATCCTGTACCTTTCCTAGCAACGGGTTAAAGTATGTGCATATTATCCAGTTCCAGTCTATGGACATAGTCTACTGAAGACTTCAGGAAAAGTTAATTTCCTCTCATAAAGAGACAGATTAAAAATCAATGATCATTCTACCACTATCAAGTATTGTAATATCTGCATCTTATGCCTGGAACTTTAGCAACCATTTTGTAACCCTGAGAGAAACAAGCAGGGGACAAAACCAGAGACAGCTGAGAACAAAAAGATGGAAAGAATCTGAGTTTTTAATCAATGAGCCAGTGAGCTGACAACACTAGAGCTACCTAGTTTCAGGATTTCTTGATATGTAGGATAAGAGAATTTTCTTACTGTTAAGACAGATTTGGGGTTGGGAGTCATTACTTGCGTCCTTCCTGATACAGAAGGCTGTGCTCAACAGTAACAACGTAACAGCCCAGTTACACAGACAATTTGTATATAAGGCTAGTTCCATATCACACGTATAATTTTGCATCCTTGAATAGCCCTTTCCAACCTCCATAAACTGTTTCCTCAGAATCAAAAGCCCATCATGGGGTATCTTATGCTGAGCTACCCATATTAAATTTCATGCAGGCCCCAGTCTCTTTGATATACCAAAAAAAGACAGACATCTGCTTCCTGGGTGTGGCCCAGAAAAAGGTGGTTTACATATATAAGCCCATGGATGGAAATAACTAAAGTTTTATTACACGTAATGACCAAAAGCAGTAACCATTGCTTATTATTATTATAAGATGATATCCAGGGGAGAAAATTTCTCTTGAACTTTGTAAAACCTTTTCATACAATCAGCTCAATAGAACCTCAATAGAATCTCGCAGATAAAAATAAAACAGCTATATGACATTTAAAAGAACCCCTATATGCAGAATTTGAAGAATTGAAATATTTTTCGGTTTCAGACATTCTGAAATTTCTGAATCAAAAGCATTCTAATATAACTATTAAACATCTCAATGACACTCAAACATTCTCTCAAAGTGTTTGCATCACTGGGGTTTTTCTTTTTAAAATTAGCTTTTAGAAGTTGACTCTCTACCTAGACTTCCTTGTTCTCATGGGGTTGCTGCGGCAATCTAGTTTAAATAATAAAATTCTTCTTTATTTTATATTTTTTGTCAGCTCCAGCTCCAGCTCCAGCCTTGTTTGGGCAAAGGCTAGGAGTTTCTTCTAAATTTTAGCTAATAATCCTTACTCAGGAAACCTCCAGATGGATATCATAGAGATGCTGTTTCAATTTTTTCTTTTCACTTTGGACATGCCATGTACAACTTCACTGATGTATAAAATATCAGTACAAAATGTAGAAAATTTCTTTTGCTTTTTGTCTGCATACACCCTTTTTATGATGAGCTGAGATGTTTTTCTGTAAGCAAAAGTTTTCCTTAAAAAAAATTATAAAAAAGAAAAAATTAAACTAGAATAATTTAAACAGAAACTTTGCAACAGAATTTTCAGTTTCCTGCATAAAAAATAAGAGGATGCTGTGAATTCTCTGGGAAAGCAAAAATGTTGAACTAGAGCACTTTTGAGAAGACCTAGGCAATGTCCAAATTACATGATGTTGTATAATTTAAGATTTCATCATTATTGGTCAAATTATCAAAAATGCCTCCACCCTGATTCCAAAATTGTATTATTATCATATTTTCATGACATTGATAAGTAAATCGCTAGGTGGATTTTCCAAATGTGTTAGGTAGATGTTCTGAGAAACACAGGAATAATGATGTAAAAATGTTGCCTTTGCAGGATTTCCTTATATTATGGATATCTAGTTCAGTAAATATTTTGAGAACATGGACTCATGAAAGTATTTTTTCTTTTTTTAATTTCTGTTTCAGTTTTTCACTTGCTAATCTTTAGAAATTCATGTGAGTACTTTATCGATATTAGAACAAACAAAAACACTGAATTCCTTTGTAAAATAATAAAAACAAATAGTCCTGATTATCATCCTTTCCTTCTATGGAGAGATACAGTTTCATTCCATCAGGAGTTAGTCTAGTGATTTAGATCAGTCAACTTGATGGATCTAAATTTACATCCTGGCTCTATCGTCTCTTCATTCTATGGTGTTGGGAAAATCTGTTAACATGTAAGAGTCTTAGACTCTTTATCTGTAAAATGAGAGGAAGAATGTAACCATAGCTCCCCATACTCACCCCTTCATAATGCTCTTCACACTGGATTATAATTGCCTGGTTACTTACCTGTTTCTGCCATGAAATTGTAAGTTTCCTCTTTAGAGCAAGGATTCTCAAACTTGGCCACACAGAATAATCACCTGTGGAGTTTTTCAAGCTCCCAGTGCCCAAACTTAACCACTGAAACAATTATCTCTGAGAGCGGACCAAGGCATCTTTCTTAAGATTCCCAGGTGATTCTCCTAATGCGAACAAAGACCTGGAACCACTGCTTTTGAAGATTAGCACAGTACCTGGCACACAAGAAGCATGTTAAATAGACTGAATAGGTAAATTTAGTCAGTAAATGAATGAAAGATGTTCACAAACCACATTGCAATCACCTATCCATCTTCCCCCACCTAAGCTATGAGCTCATGGAAAGAATCATAGTCATATTTGTTTTCTATCTGCATCTCCTAACACAGAGTCTTATTCACCTTTATATCCCTTGGCATATATGAATCCAATGTTTGCTTAAAGCAAAGTAACATGAAGTAAGGAGAAAAAAGTTTTCTTGGTCAATTAAAGATTTTTTTGTGTATAAGACAGTAAAAAAAAAAAAGATTAGATTTTGCTCATGTGTTTCCAATGAAGCAATAAAATGAGTTCACTTCCACATATACTGGGATAACCCCATAAGTATAGAACCATATACTGAATAGTCAGTATACAACAGACAATTGGGCCTTGACTTAGTACTCAGAGAAAATCTTGAACCAAATGGAAAAATCCATCCCTGTTGGCTTTTATCTGAACTTCTTTGGGCTCTCCTGGAAGAGATGAGCACCTTTTCCAGGCAAGACAGTCTCTCAGCTCACAAACACTGATGTAAACAATGTATTATTTACTGGATGGCCATTTCTTAGATGGCCATTGGTTACTGTTTTGAGTAACCAATAATGCCTGCTTCTAATTTCAGTGAACTCTTGTTTTTACATTCCCGCCACCCCCCGCCCCGCCCCACAGTGTGAATTAGATGAGATTTGATTGCTCCCCTGGCCTAAAGAAGGCCAGAATGTTCTTGAACTCTGAAAGACAAAGCTAGAGACTCTCATTTTTGAGGGTGAAATGTTTAGCGAATTTATCCTGCCAAATTATTTCTTCAGCATAGAGAATAGCTTAAAAGTGTGTGTATTTATTTGTTTTCTTATTATTTATTTATACATGTTGATAAATTCATACTCATTAAACGTTTTGAGAGAACTATCAAGACATTTAAAAGAAAATTTTCACAGGAAGTTTTGTATGTGAGTTAGTACCAATTGGTATGAAAGCAAAATAAAAAAGTATATAAAGTAAAAGCAAAAACATAAAATTGGCCAAGTATTTGAATGATGATAATTTCATGGGTAAGTCTATACAATAAATTGATTTATTTTCCTTAGAGAGCCACAGGTTTCCTCTAATGGAATTTTGACATTCTATTATGCAATAATCTCATTGTACAAATGCTTAGGGTAGTAAGACTAATGGCCTAGCTGAACTTAACTTAGCAAAGTTACTTATAAACAGACCATATGGAGTCAAGTACAAGAATAGATCCAAAGTTCTTCTGATAAGAATAAACTGAGAACAGAATATATGACCTGTGTAGAATCTGCTCTTATATCACAAAAACACACACTCAAATCCAGTCAAGATAGCAGAGTAGGTAAACACTGTGTTTGCCTCCTCTCATGACCACATTAAAATTACAACTAAATTATAGAACGTTCTAAAGACTAGTTGAACATAACTCCTATAACTAGGATATAAAAAGGGGCCACATCAAGACTGATAGATGGAGTGGAGACATGAAATGGGCTGGCCCCACACCCATGTGTGGCAGTTGAGCTCTGGGAGGGATATCTCCACTGCGGAGTTCCCCTGGAGGAGCGAAAGGTCCCAGTCCCACATGGGCTCCCCATCCCAAGGTTCCAGTACCAGGAAGAGGAGTTCCCACAAAATCTGGCTATAAATTCAGGGAAGATACAGACGTATAGACGAGATGCAAGGCAGCTGGAAATTCAGACATCCCCTTAACCGGCTTGCGCACATACTCACAGGCAATCACCCTGGTCTACTGTGGAAGGACAGCAGCTTGGGAGGTGCCAGAGACATACAGGAAAAGACTGAGTTGCGGCTTCAGAGTGCGGGCCATAGGGATAGCCATCATTATCCCTGAACTGAGCCCTTCTCCAGTGCTGCCTACAAGTGGGTGCCATCTTACCTGCGTTGAGCCCTCCCCCAATATGGCCAAATCTGAATCTTCATTGGCCAGGTGAAATCCACTCACTCCACCCTTGGTACTCACTGGGACCCAGCCCCGCCCAACTCGCAAATTGTTGGAGGCAAATTTGTGGCTAGGCAACCAGCCACACCTCACCCTCTGGGCAGGAGGCTCTTTCAACAGCAATCAATCAGGCCTCCTGTGGCAGGCAACCAGCCCTAGCCTGAGCTGCAGTATTTATCAAACAAAAATTGGTGGACCCCGGGCCTGAGAAAGACAGCAGCTAGCTTCAGTGTGATCTGAGACTTGAAAGTGGCCACAGGCTCAGCACTGGCATGAGATCTGAATTAGCACTAACCTGGGAAACATGACTCACCCCAACCTGGTGACTTCCTGGGACCCCACCTCACCCACTCACAGACCACCCAAGCCTCTCTCAGCTGTTGAGCTTTACCAGCAACCAACAGGCAGCTTCAGACCTTGGGGCAGATGTCTTGGACCTGGTACTGGTGGCAGCCAGTCTCAGTTTGCAAGTTGGCCTCCTCCAAACACAGAGCATCACCTGATTAGCACCACAAGCAGCACACCCAAAGGGTAGTCTCCACAGACACATGAGCCTTTTGGGACCAAATCCGCTTCATAGAATCAGCACATACCCTGTAGGTGGGACCAATCCTCAGTGCCAATCAGCCTGAGAGTCAACCCCACCTACTAACGTGCCAACAGAAATCAAGTATTAACTGATACAGGAGAGTACATACAACCCACACAAGGGACACTCCTGGATCATTACCTGGTGCAGATAATCAGAGAGACTGCTGGGCCACACAGGGCACTACTACATAAGGTCACCCAATTGAGACTGGGAGGCATAGCAAATCTAATACATAGAAATGAATACAAAAAGGTAGCCAGAATGAGAAAACTAAGAAATATATCTCAGATGGAAGAACAGTAGAAAACTCCAGAAAAAAAGAAGTAAATGAAATGGAAGCAAGCAAACCAGATAGAGTTCAAAACGCTGGTTATAAGGATGCTCAATGAACTTAGGGGAAAAATAAATGATCTCAGTGAGAACTTCAACAAACAGA
>NW_011888839.1:7323553-7324020 GCF_000151845.1 Pteropus vampyrus | reverse complement strand
CAAACCAGATAGAGTTCAAAACGCTGGTTATAAGGATGCTCAATGAACTTAGGGGAAAAATAAATGATCTCAGTGAGAACTTCAACAAACAGATAATAAGCATAAAAAGAACATAGAAACCATAAAAAAGAACCGGTCAGAAATGGAGACTACAATAACTGAAATAAGGAATACATTAGAAGGAATCAACAGTAGATTATATAAAGCGGAGGATCAAATCAGTGATTTGGAAGACAAGGTAGCAGAAAACACCCAATTGGAATAGCAAAAAGAAAAAATTTTTTTTTAAAAAAAAGTGAGGATAGTTTAAGGGGACAACACAAGCATACCAGCATTCAAATCACAGGGGTACCACAGGAGAAGAGAGAAAGAAAAGGATTGAGAGCCTATTTGAGAAAATGATGATAGAAAACTTCCCTAACCTGGTAAAGGAAATAGACATACAAGTTAAAGAAACACAAAGAATC
>NW_011888839.1:7319906-7322329 GCF_000151845.1 Pteropus vampyrus | reverse complement strand
ACAACACAAGCATACCAGCATTCAAATCACAGGGGTACCACAGGAGAAGAGAGAAAGAAAAGGATTGAGAGCCTATTTGAGAAAATGATGATAGAAAACTTCCCTAACCTGGTAAAGGAAATAGACATACAAGTTAAAGAAACACAAAGAATCCCAAACAAGATGAACCCAAAGAGGCCAATATAAGGCACATCATTATTAAAATGGCAAAGGTTAAAGACAAAGAGGGGATCCTAAAAGCAGCAAGAGAAAGGCAGCTAGTTACTTACAAAGGAGCTCCTATAAAGCTGTCAGCTGATTTCTCAATAGAAACTTTGCAGGCCAAAAGGGATTGGCCAGAAATATTCAAAGTGATGAAAAGTAAGGACCTACAAGCAAGGTTATCAATTAAAATTGAAAATGAGATAATGAGCTTCTCAGACAGGAAAAAACTAAAAAACTTTATCACGACCAAGCCAATATTACAAGAAATGTTAAAAGGACATTTTAAGAAGAGGAGGCATAAATATGAATAATAAAATGGCAATAACTATGTACTTATCAATAATCATTCTAAATGTAAATGGATTTCATGCTCCAATCAAAAGATATAGGCTAGCTGACTGGATAAGGAAACAAGATCTATACATATGCTATCTACAAGAGACCCACCTCAGATCAAAAGACATACACAGACTGAAAGTAAAGAGATAAAGATATTTCATGCAAGTGGAAATTTTAAAAGCTGGGGTAACAATACTTGTATAAGGAAAATAGACTTTAAAACAGAGGCTATAATAAGAGACAAAGAGGACATTACATGATAAAGTGATCAATCCAACAAGAGGTTATAACTCTAGTAAACATTTATGCACCCAACATAGGAGCACCTAAATACATAAAGCAAATATTGATTGGCATAAAAGGAGAGATTGACAGTAATACAATCACAGTAGGGGACTTTTACACTCCATTGACACCAATGGACAGATCTTCCAGACAGAAGATGAACAAGGAAACAGTGGCCTTAAAAGACACATTAGACTAGGTGGATTTAATTGATATTTTTAGAGCACTTCATCCCAAAGCAGCAAAGCAGAAAAATATACATTTTTCTCAAGTGCACATGGAATATTTTCCAAGATAAACCACTTGTTAGGCCACAAAACAAGTCTCAATAAATTTAAGGAGATTGAAATCATGTTAACTGTCTTCTTTGACCACAGTGATATGAAACTAGAAATCAATTACAAGAAAAAAACTGAAAAATACACAAACATATGGAGGCTAAATAACATGCTACTAAACGATAAATGGGTTAAGAATGAAATCAAGGAAGAAATCAAAAGACACCTTGAAACAAATGAAAATGAAAACACAGTGACTCAAAATCTATGGAACGCAGCAAAAGTAGTCCTAAGGGAAATTCATAGTAATACAGGCCTACCTTCAGAAAAACCATAAATTAATGGTCTAACCTCACACTTAAAGAAACTAGAAAAAGAAGAGCAAACAAAGCCCAAAGAGAGCAGAAGGAAGGAAATAATAAAGATCAGAGCAGAAATAAACAAAATAGTGACAAAAAAAATTACAAAAGATCAAGAAAACCCAGAGCTGGTTCTTTGAAAAGGTAAATAATATTGATAAACCTTCAACCAGACTCAAGAAAAAAAGAGAGGACCGAAATAAATAAAATCAGAAATGAAAGAGAAGTGGCAGCTGACTCCACAAAAATACAAAGGAGTATAAGAAAATACTATGAACAATTGTATGCCAACAAATTGGACAATCTAGAAGACATGGATACATTCCTAGAAATGTACAATCTCCCAAGACTGAGTCAAGAAGAAACAGAAAATTTGAACTGACTGATTACTACTAATGAAATTGAATCAGTATTGAAAAACTCTCAACAAACAGAAGTCCCAGACTGATGGCTTCTTGGGTGAATTTTTCCAGTCAATGAAGAATTAACACCTACTCTTCTCAAACTATTCCAAAAAATTCTAAATGAAGAAAGTCTTCCAAGTTCTTTTTACAGGCCAACATTACCCTGATTCCACAACGAGATAAAGACATTCGAAAATGAGATAAAGACATTACAAAAAGAAAATTATAGGCCAATATTTCTGATGAACATTGATGCGAAAATCCTCAACAAAATATTAGCAAACTGAATTCAGCAATACATTTAAAATATTATACACCAAGACCCAAAACCATAAAACTTCTAGAAGAAAACGTAGGCAGTAATCTCTCTGATATTGCTACTAGCAATTTATTTTCAGACATATCTCCTCAGATAAGGGAAGCAAAAGAAAAAATAAACAAATGGGACTACATCAAGCTAAAAAGGTTTTGCCCAGCAAAGGAAACTATCAACAAATGAAAAGACAACCGACTAAATGGGAGAAGATATTCGCTTATTATACATCTGATAAAGG
>NW_011888839.1:7312584-7319856 GCF_000151845.1 Pteropus vampyrus | reverse complement strand
AATATACATTTTTCTCAAGTGCACATGGAATATTTTCCAAGATAAACCACTTGTTAGGCCACAAAACAAGTCTCAATAAATTTAAGGAGATTGAAATCATGTTAACTGTCTTCTTTGACCACAGTGATATGAAACTAGAAATCAATTACAAGAAAAAAACTGAAAAATACACAAACATATGGAGGCTAAATAACATGCTACTAAACGATAAATGGGTTAAGAATGAAATCAAGGAAGAAATCAAAAGACACCTTGAAACAAATGAAAATGAAAACACAGTGACTCAAAATCTATGGAACGCAGCAAAAGTAGTCCTAAGGGAAATTCATAGTAATACAGGCCTACCTTCAGAAAAACCATAAATTAATGGTCTAACCTCACACTTAAAGAAACTAGAAAAAGAAGAGCAAACAAAGCCCAAAGAGAGCAGAAGGAAGGAAATAATAAAGATCAGAGCAGAAATAAACAAAATAGTGACAAAAAAAATTACAAAAGATCAAGAAAACCCAGAGCTGGTTCTTTGAAAAGGTAAATAATATTGATAAACCTTCAACCAGACTCAAGAAAAAAAGAGAGGACCGAAATAAATAAAATCAGAAATGAAAGAGAAGTGGCAGCTGACTCCACAAAAATACAAAGGAGTATAAGAAAATACTATGAACAATTGTATGCCAACAAATTGGACAATCTAGAAGACATGGATACATTCCTAGAAATGTACAATCTCCCAAGACTGAGTCAAGAAGAAACAGAAAATTTGAACTGACTGATTACTACTAATGAAATTGAATCAGTATTGAAAAACTCTCAACAAACAGAAGTCCCAGACTGATGGCTTCTTGGGTGAATTTTTCCAGTCAATGAAGAATTAACACCTACTCTTCTCAAACTATTCCAAAAAATTCTAAATGAAGAAAGTCTTCCAAGTTCTTTTTACAGGCCAACATTACCCTGATTCCACAACGAGATAAAGACATTCGAAAATGAGATAAAGACATTACAAAAAGAAAATTATAGGCCAATATTTCTGATGAACATTGATGCGAAAATCCTCAACAAAATATTAGCAAACTGAATTCAGCAATACATTTAAAATATTATACACCAAGACCCAAAACCATAAAACTTCTAGAAGAAAACGTAGGCAGTAATCTCTCTGATATTGCTACTAGCAATTTATTTTCAGACATATCTCCTCAGATAAGGGAAGCAAAAGAAAAAATAAACAAATGGGACTACATCAAGCTAAAAAGGTTTTGCCCAGCAAAGGAAACTATCAACAAATGAAAAGACAACCGACTAAATGGGAGAAGATATTCGCTTATTATACATCTGATAAAGGGTTAATATCCAAAATATATAAAAAATTCATACAATTCAACAACAACAACAACAACAACAAAAACAATTTAATTAAAAAATGGGCAGACGACCTGAATAGATATTTCTCCAAAGAGGAAATACAGATGGCTAATAGACACATGAAAAGGTGCTCAATGTCACTAATTATCAGAGAAATAAAAATTAAAACCACAACGTGATATCATCTCACACCTGTCAGAATGGCTATCATCAATAAATTAACAAACAATTGTTAGCAAAGTTATGGAGAAAAGAGCACCCTCATGCACAGTTGGTAGGACTGCAAATTGGTATACGCACTATAGGAAACAGTTTGGAGGTTTCTCAAGAAATTAAAAATAGAATTACCTTATGACCTAGCAATTCCACTTCCAAATATTTATCCAAAGAAAACCGAAACACTAATTTGAAAAGATATATGCACTTCTATGTTCACTGCAGCACTATTTGCAATAGCCAAGATATGGAAGCAACCTATGTGCCTATCAACAGATAATTGGATAAAGAAGATGTGGTACATATATACAATGGGATATTACTCAGCCATAAAAAAAAAAAAATAAAATCTTACCATTTGCAACAACATAGATGGATCTAGAGGGTATTATGCTAAGCGAAATAAGTCAGACAGAGAAAAACAAATACCATATGATCTCACTTACATGCGGAATAGAAAGAACAAAATAAAGAAACAAACAAAACAGAAACAGATTCATAGATACATAGAACAAATTAGTGATTGCTAGATGGTGTTGTGGAGGTAGGTGTAAAAGGTGAGGGTATTAAGAAATACAAATTGGTAGTTACAAAACATGGAGATGTGAAGTACGGCATAGGGAATATAGTCAATAACACTTTAATAACTATGTATGGTGCCAGATGGGTACTAGACTAATCAGGGAGATCACTTCGTAAATTATATAAATGTCTAACCACTAAGCTATACACTTGAAACTAATATAAAATAATACTTAATGTAAAAAAATAAAAATAACATTTAGAAATTTAAAACACACACATGCACACACATATATTCACGAGCAGTCCTCACTTTGAACAGTAGTATGGGAATGATGATTCAAGCTGAAACCATGCTGTGACCATAATAATTAATGAAAGAATTCATTGATTAATTCCACCAAACATTTAAAGAATTATTACCAACCCTTCTCAAACTCTTCCAAAAAGATAAAAGAGGAGAGAATGCTTTCTAACTCATTCTGAGAAGCCAGTGTTACCCTGAAACCAAAGCCAGACAAAGACATCACAAGAAAACTACAGACCTATATCTCTTATAAATATAACTATAAAAGTCATCAACAAAATACTAGTAAACTGAATCCAGCAGCATATCAAGTGATCATACACCACAACCAAGTTGGATTTGTTCCTGGAATGCAAGGTTGGTTAAACATAAAAAAACAATCAATACACCATATTAATAGAATAAAGGTAGAAAAAAACACACATAATTTCCTCAATAGACGTAGAAAAAATCATTTAACAAAACTCATCATCCTTTTATTATAAAAACACTGAACAAATGAGGAATAAAAGAGAACTTTCTCAATCTGATAAAGGGCATCTATGAAAAATCCACAGTTAACATCATATTTAATGGTAAAAGACTGACAGCTTTCCTTCAATAAGACAAGAATGTCCTCTCTCATTCAATATTGTACTGGAAGTGCTATCCAAGGCAATTAAGCAAGAAAAAGAAAAAAGGCATTCATATTAAAAAAAGAAAAGGTAAAATTATTTATGCTCATAGATGATATAATCTTACATGTAGAAAACACTAAGGAATTTACCCCTTCAAAAAATACTATTAGAGCTAATAAATAAGTTTTAAAAGTTGCAGGATACAAGATTAATATATAAAAATCATTTGCATTTCCATACATCAGCAGTAAGTAACTCGAAAATAAAATTTACAAAACAATTTTATTTACAATAGCATTAAAAAGTATAAAATATCTACGAATACATTTAACCAAAGTACAAGACTTGTTCACTGAACACTACAAAGCATCGATGACATAAATTAAAGAAGACCTAAATAAATAAAAAGATATCCATGTCCACAATTGGAAAATTTATTGTTAAAATGGTAACACATCCCAAAGTGATCTACAGATTCGATGTAATTTGTATTTAAATTTCAACTATCTTTTTTCAGAAATAGTCAAGCTGATCTTAAAATGTGCTTATAATTGCAAGAAACAGAATATCAAAAACAATCTTGAAAAAGAACAATGATTTAGCAATCACACCTCTTAATTTCAAAACTTACCACAAAGCTACAGTAATCTAGACAGTGTAGTACTACTGGCAAAAGGATAGACATATAGACCAATGAAACAGAACTGAGAATCCAGTTGAGGCCATTAATGGCTGAGAACTAACGTATTTGTGCCAATAGCACCCGCAGCAGCTGGGCAACAGGTCTCTCCTTAAAGAGGAATTGGAACAGCATAGCCCTGTGGCCACCTTGCCAGTGCATGTAATTACATTAAAATTAAAAATTTCTTTTCAATGAAAAACACCTTGGATTATGTTAATAGGCAAAAAGCAGAAAGGGTGGAGATGTCGTGATGTTTATAACTGATAATTACTAATATCTAGTACATTAAAGGACAATGATATATAAACAGCTCATTTACAGAAAAGGAAGCTCAAAAGCCTAACAAGTATAACAAAGATGCTCACATATAATCAGAGAAAAACAAATAAAAATAACAAATAAAATAAAAAGGAGAACACCTTCATACTTATAAGACTGGCAGAAATGGGAAAGCTGGATAACATCAAGTTGACAAGGATATGAGGACAGAGCAAGGTAGCCACATATCCCAATTTGTCTGAAGCAGTTCTGGTTTATTTTATTGTCCAGCATAATTATTAACACCTGCTTTTATTGTCAAAAGTATCCTCATTTATACAATAAATCACGCAGTTTCCCTGGGATAGAAGAATCATAATACACTACTGGTGTAAAGGTAATACTAGCATAGTATACAATTCAATCAAATAAAGTATTTGATGCAGAAATTTCCACCTGTATATCTGGAGATGACAGATGATAGATAGGTAGATAGATGATAGATGATAGATAGATAAATAGATAGATAGATAGATACATACATACATACATACATACATACATACACAGACAGACAGACAGCAGGATGGATGATAGGAGAAACTCTCACGTGAGCCCTTAAGGAAACATGTAATAAACGGGTCATTGTAACATTATTTGTGATGGCATAGTTAGAAGCTATCTGAGTATTCATAACTGAGAAATTTAGAATACAAAAGATGTAAACATAATAGCATAGATGTATAATAAAGACAGTGCTGAGTAAAAAAGTATTTTTAAATAGCATGATATTATAGTAATATGATCCTCACTTACACTATTACACTATTGTATAATTCTCTCCACTTGACTGTATTTGGGACCTGTGATTATGCTGGGGTGTCAGTTCCATGATTATTTTACATGGCAAAGATAAAGGGATTGCACTGATGTAATTAAGGTCCCTCATCAGTTGATTTTTATGTAATCATAAAGAAATCAGTCTGAATGGGTATGGTCTAGTTACCAGAAGTACATATCTTTAACATTACAGCTCCAATCAGTGTTCCTAAAAGACAGTGGTGAAGGGAAATTCTCCTAATAGGAAGAAATTAGGTAGTATATTTGCCACCTTTGTCAGGGTTGGATTTGGCCAAAGATATGGGTTTGATTCATAGGCAGTAGCTAATAGTTTGGTTTGATTGTTGAGGACAACGTAAGACTATTGATGGCAAGAAATACTAAGAAAGAGGTTTGTAGATAGACCTACAGAATATAAACGGGGTGTGAAGACATCTGCTCTGCAAAGGCATCCACTGCAGATAAGGCTGTCAATTATTAGATGGTCATGATGACACATGTGATAGACCCCAGGCAGCCTCTTCCTTAACTACTCCTCAACTACATGCTCATTGAATGAAGGTACGAAGTGGTCATGACAGCAGAAGTAGAGACTATGCATAGGTTCAACAACATGGCTTATCCAACACTGCCATTTCAGAGTGCACAAACTGCCAACCACAGACACCAGTGATAAGCACTCCAAATGGCACCATTCCCTGTGTGTACCAGCCAGCTGCTTTGTGGTATGTTGATTACATCAAATTCCTTCCTTCATGAATGTGGCAACAATTTGTCCTAACTATAATGTGCATGCATTTTAGAAATGATTTTCTTTGTCTTTACTCAGCACTTCTGCCAGAACCATCACTGTGGACTTGTAGAAAGCCTTATTTGCAATATTCAATGCAAAACTGTTAACCCCATACAATATTACTTTTGACTAAAGAACCTAACACAACAAAAGAAGTATAATAATGAGCTCGTATCCATGGAATTCACTGGTCTTACTGCAAGCTCCCATCACTTAGATGCAACAGGCCTGAGAGAATGGTGGAATGATGTATGAAGAATCATTACTGCACCAATTAAGAACATCCTGAAAGTTTAGAGCTGTGTCTTATAGAATATCATATGCTTTGAATCAGTGACCAACACATGGTGCTCTTTCCCTGTTGGCCAGAATACGGGGATCTAGAAATCAATATCATTCTTCCATCTGGTGACCCACCAGCAGAAGTTTTTCTTTCCAGCCCCGCAATTTTGTGCTCTGCTGGTTTAGAGGTCTTAGTTCCCATAGGAGGAGTGCTTATACCAGTAGACATAACAATTGTTCCATTGAACTGAAAATTGACACTGCTACTTGTTCATTCTTGGTTCCTCAGGCCATTGAGCTAATAGGAAAAGAAGGGGATTATTGTAATGACTAGCACAAGTGATTCTGACTAGCTAAAAGAAATTGGCCTGTTGCTACACAATGCAGGTAGTGAAAACAGGGGACCCATTGGAATGCCTCTTAGAACTTCCATTTCCAAGAGTAAAAGTTAAAGGAAAACTGAAGTAATAAATTAAAAAGGTAGAACCACTAAGGATTAAAACCTTTCATAAATGAAAGTATGGGTCCTTTGGCCAGGTTAAAACTAGACAAAGTGCTGTTTGAAAGCCAAGAACCATGGAATGGGTAGTGGAAAAAGAACATTACAAATATCAACGATAGCCTGATGACTAGTTCTAGAAACACAGACAAGTAGCAGCTATACATATTTTTTGCCTCCCATATATGTACATATATTTATGCATATACATATATATAATTTTATATAAGGAGTGTTGGTATTAATCAAATTTGCAATTTAGTAACTGAAATACAGGAGTAATTAGTCACCCATACATGGAAGCAATACCTGTTGGAAAATTGAGTCTCCTTTGAAGTAGAGGAGGTGGAGTAAGACAGTGAGAGCATCTTGTAAAGGATAATTGCAACTTACTATCCTTCGGTAAAGTCGTTCTTGTATAAAAGTTCTGATATGTGTAGAAGCATATTATTACACTTTGTCTTTTAACTTCAAACTTCCCCTCTAGATCTTGCTTTGTAAAACTAAGGCTGCAATTCTTCAGATTACTTTGTCAGTTGGATTCTTATTAAATTATGTCAAAAAAATTTGGGGGGGGGTGGGTTTCTAGAGAGAGACCAGAAGACAGGGAGAGGACAGAGGAACTTGTTCCTTTTAATTTGCTTGTCAGTGTCGCACAAGCAAAGGTATTTCACCCTGGCAGCAGCATTTTGTTTCAACCTCCAACTTTTTATGCAGCCTCCTCAGTCTTGCCCCCTCAGAAGCACTAGCAACAGCTGCCAATGCCTCCTTAGATTTGAGTCTCAACTCTTCAAGATTATTCCTCTTACTCAAGGTATTAGTACTGAGTAGCACTCCCTCTTCATAAGTCTGAGTCCCAGCTCCCTGTGGCTCTTCCACCAAACTTTAAAGTTT
>NW_011888839.1:7280640-7310494 GCF_000151845.1 Pteropus vampyrus | reverse complement strand
GCTAGCTTCCCATATGATGTGGAGCAAGATATTGTTTTCTTTATAGTGTTTCAGTTTTGTTCTTTTTATTACTAAATTTCCTAACTTACTAGGCCTCATCTTTCTTTAAAAAAAAAAAAAAATTATTACAGTGTATAACAACAAAAATCTTCCCAAACCTTTAGTAAATAGATGGAAAGGAAGGAAAGAAGGAAGGAAGAAAAGAAGGCAGGTAGGAAGGAAGGAAGAGATGGAGGGATGGAGAGAGAGAGAGAGGAACTTATTAAACTATTTGCAGTGATTTTCTATGGAAAGGAAAATAGGATGAAGATGAAGGTAGTAAAAAAGAAAACATGTATTCTGTGTATTTTATTATTGCCTGACTTTTGTTTACAGTGATCAAGTATTCATGAGTCCTTTTTGTAATTAAGAATTTAGTAAAATTTGTACTTAATTTATTCTACTAACTAAAAGACATTTGTTCTCACATTGGGATTAAACTTGAGGGAGACTGTGGCCTAGATAAATGCTGACCACATAGAGAAAAAGCATATCCTACAAATGTCACTGCTGGCTGAATTAAGCTTTAAAATAATACTCAAATGATATAAAACCAAGCTAAATAAAAATGCAAACTACTCCAATTCTTTGTTACATCTTTTTTCAAAAAGAATGAACTACTGCTGTTCTTGAAAGTGTCATAAAGATACAGGTCGGTTATGCTGCTCTCCTGGATGAGTTTCAGTTGGTAATAAATGGTTTTCTGAGAGGTTTGAGTTAAAGCTCTTATGTAAATAGAGAGAGGCTTACATAATGCTCTTTAAACTAGAACTTTGAAGACAATCTGCAGTAGGCATATGAAATCTGTCTGTGCTGCAAATGGCATCTGAAAACTAACAGGAAACCATCCAAGACGTGGTTCAAGAAAACAGGGAGAATAAACACGCACGGTGCAAGCTTCTGATCAATCATTTAACCAAACCTCAACCATGACCAAACAGAGAATACGTACGAGGTGTGCCTTGGGCTTACAGTAATGCTACTAACCAAAGCAACGCTCAAGAGTAACGTTCATTGTAAATTTCTATGTAAGATTCTCCGGGGACTGGAGCCTTGCTTTCGGCCGTTTCCCTCCCTGTGTGGTTCCTGCATCATCTCACGCAAGAGGCTAAACTAGTATTGATTTTCCAATTTCTAAAAAGAGTAACCATTTCGAGCCAAGGCACGCCGGGGGCTGGGGAAGGTGGGGGATGGAGGGGGGTAGTGTCTGTGTAAAGCAGAAACACTTCAAACTGAAAGCGCTGCGGCGAGAGGAAGGGCGAGCAAAGCGCGAGCGAGAGGCGGCTTCTTTGCCCAGGTAGACGGGCAGCGAAGCTCCCGCCTCAACAGCTGCGACGTTGTAATTCTGCGGACCTGCCAGGAGAGACGTTTCTTGACCAAGAGAGATTTCTATATTTTTCGAGAAAGCAGAACGGACCATCATCTATCTGTTTTCATTCGCATTCCCCACCCCCCATCCCTACGCCCTCCCTTCGGAGCCCGTCAGCCTGCAGCAGAGAGGGAGTGTGACGGGAGGGAGGGAGCGCACGCGCGGGTTTTTAGACGTCGCCAAACTTTCCAGAAGCCCCGGGCCTCATCTGATTCGGTGCGAGCGCCCCTCCCGGCCTCGGAGCCCAGCCCCGCCTCCGCGCAGAACCGCGCGGATATTCGCCAGTCCCAGATGAGCTGTGGGCTAACTTTCAGGTCTAGTCCAAGCCAGAGATTGGGCTCGGAGTTCGCTCAGTAACTACCAAGTCTGAGCATACGGTTGGCAGCGCTCATGGGGCGAGCGGCAGAGGGGGCGAGCGGCAGAGGGGACTCGCCCGGCTCGGAGCTGTAGGGAGCGTCGCCCCAGCCGCTGCCTTTTGGGGGTAGCCCCCTCCCCGTCCCTCTCAGCTACCACCTTCCCTCTCAACAGCCCTAAGGGAAGGGACCCCGCTGGAAGAGCCCCCTCCTCTGCCAGCACCTGCTAACTTTCCTAACATCCCCCTTCCTCCGCCACGGAACACACGATTTACGACCGTGTAGACTCGCGCTCACGCTCTCCTGCCCTTTTCCCCAGAAGCCTGAAAGTGGCTGAATGGAAACACTGACACGTGAAAACTCTATTCTGAGTGACTTAGAATCCGCCGCCTTGAGGTTTTAATCTTTCTGGGCTCGTCCCGCCGGGTGCTCAGGGCAGCTGTCCGAAAGGTCCCCGGCATTCTCTATGATCCCTGGGGAAGGTGAGGCGAGAATGAAGGGGCAGGAGGAAACGTGAGAGGTCTGAGACCACACGGAATAGCCCAGCGGAAACTCCGAACCATAATCCCAGGAACTGAAGTCCTTGTGCATTGTTTCCAAGCCAAATGCACATAGCAGCTTTATTCGGAGCCATGGGACCCCCAAGTCGTGTCAGGAAAAGAGAGAAAGGACGCGCCACCACCGACCATCTGTCCTGGGACTTGGAGGGACCTAACCCTGCCCTTTCTCTGCCCCACTTCATCAGCAACAGGTTTTCAAGATCACCCCCTCTCCAGCCTACTTCCCACTCTGTGCCGACGCCCGCCAGGTGTTCGCCCCAGACAGGGTCAGACAGAGGCTGAATTGACTTTCTAGGTGTTTGGTGTCTGTGGCCAGTGTGGTGTGAGAATTCGAAATGTCAGGTCACTCCTGGGGGAGATGACAGACAAACCTCTTAGAAACCTCTTCACGAAGGAAATGAGTGTCTTTGCCTTGGCCTTTGGTTGTTCCTTCCCTAACAAAACCTTTTTCCTTTTTTTACACACAACACTGATGATCGCTTGCATCCTTGCACTTCTAGCTTAGCCCTTTCTAGTCTAAAAAGGTCCGGGGTGCATTTGAGCTGGGCTTGCCTCCCTTCCGCGTCCCTGCAGGATTCTTACGCCTAGTTTTCCTGCGCAGAGATACTGTCTGGTGGCCTAGCCTTCTTGGGGCATCTGCGACGGGTCCCTATGACGCTCCATGTGTACTTGGGGACAGCCCACCAAGCTCCCTGCTCTCCAACTACTACTGTCAGTAAAAGGTGAACAATGAGGATAATTCTGTATGATATGACCTCCTACCTGAGGGCTCTTCCTGCTGAAGCCAACAAGGAAAAAAAAAGGAAAAAAGTGGAAACGGTGGCTGGACAACTCCAAAATCTGACCTCTAAAAATGAAAACCCTCAACGAGTGCCTCTCCCCATCTTGCATTGTATTCCTGAAACCTGGAAATGAAAATGGAAATTGTTTGATGTATGAGGAGACATTATTTAATTAGGGCGTAAGAAATTTAATCTTTCCAGCATGCAGGTCATATAATTAATGTTAATTTAACGCTCAAATTCTCAGTCATTAATTTTTATTCTCTTAAATGCAGTTTGGCAGGGGCCCCTGATCCATGGCAATGGATTTTACTGGATGTGAGAGCACACTTGGTCTTAGGAGTGACTCACTGCAGACCTTCCCATCCCAATAACAAGATCACATCATGTATGCATTATTAAGCCACGTAATTGAACGGTCCATAGTTTGCATATCAGACTATTAAAATAATGTGTTTTGCTTTTCTCCGAACACGTATTGTTTAAGCCTCTGCGAATATGTGGCGATTCTGATAATTATCACTAAATTACTGCAAATGTTCTCTTCATTAACATGATTTCTTTCAAGCATTTTTAAAAATGTGACTGTTATTATGTATTAAGGAACTTCTTACAAAGTTGTGTGAACTTTTTTTAAGGGACTTATTACTGAGAAGGAAAGGATATATTTTAATGAAGAAAGAAGAGAAATGCTTTTAAATATGCCTTTCAAATGGCTTCCTTCAGTCAAATAAAAGTTTCTGGTTTTTCAGGCAGCTTCTAGGCAAAAGGCAGAAACAGAGAGAGAGAGACAGACAAAATGAATGAATTTTTTTCAAGTTCCTACTATCCTGTCCCCTTTGGTGTAAATAACTTGTCCCCACAAATAAAATTCTTTTTGCCTGAACTAGAGAAATATTCCCCAGTTTTAAAAGTACCAACTCAAAATTTTCTAAAGCTAACAGCTCACAATTAACTAAATATTGCTGTTTTCCCTCAGCTAATCTGAACTATACTGTTGGAGAAATTCTAAGCTGTAAAGAGCCTGTATTGTAACCTTCCCTTCACACAGTTTTCAAAGTTGAATAGCAAGACATTAAAAAAAAAAAAAAAAACCTACTGCAAAATAAGAGTCTCTTCTAAATGTGAGTAATTTGCATCTACACTTCTTCCAAGCAAAATTTTCCTTTGAGTGATTTTTTTAAAAACTAATAACAAACAGGTCATTCTGCCGCTGGTATTCTCTCGCCTTCCCTGTACAGAGTCGGCGCCGCGCGCAGGTCGCTGTCCTCCGACGGCGCTTCCAGTGCCAAAACGCTGCCATCTGTCCCAGCCAAGATGGGGTTTCACCTGCCGGGAAAGTCTCACGAGTTCGAGAAGATTGTGAGATTTTTCTTTTTTCCTAAAAAAAGTACATCTGGAAAAGAGTGGGGCCGGAAGCGAGTCCGGGGCGGGGGGGCTCGTGGAGCGTAGAGAAGTGGCTGGTGCATTCTGCCAACTCCAGCAGTAACCTGCTTGGCCATTCCCTGCGTGGCTGGATACCCCCTCCCCTTGCTCGATGCGGGGATTCTCCCGGACCCTTCCAGTTCTCCGGGGAAGGTATGAGGGGTGCCAGGCCCCGGGAGGCACTTTTATTTTGGCTGAGAGGAGAGAAAGCTGCTCCCAGGCCCAAGGGAGGCGAACTGAGCCCTTCTGTTTGGATTTCCCTCCTCGCTATAGCAACCAGCAGCATCAGGACAAAAATGCGCCCTCCCTGGACAATGGCCCGGCCTCCCGCTTCTCACCCTCGTCTTCCTAACCCGGATCGCAGCCAGGACTTGCCTTAGAGCTCAGTGGCTCAGTGGCCGGGAATGGCCCCACCCCCACCCCGCTGCGTTCCCTTGCAGTCCCTTCGGAGGTCAGGCCAGGGCGCGGGGACGCCGCATCCGTTTCTCCCTACCAGGCTGATCCCCCACCCTCCCCATACAGGCTGATACCGAGACACAGAACCTCTCGGCGGAGCTCAGGGGCTCCCACAGCGGAGTTCTTTGCAGGATTGTGTGGGTGGTTGGATGGCCCTGAGTAACAATTTCTAGCTCTTTTCAGGGGGAAAAAAAAATTAGTAGTACAATGCACAAAACAGACTACTCCCTCTCCCTACCATCCTCCACTCCACACACACATTCTCACCCATATAAGCATCCTAAACCACAGTCCTAGGCATGATCTTTGACTTTCTTTCATTCTCCCAAGGTTAATTAAGTTGCCTTCCACGAACTGTGCTCCCCGCCTATTCATTATTCTCTCCCTCTGACCTAGGGCGTGAATATGATCAGGCCTGTGACTCGGCGTGTCCTGTTTTCCTATTTTGCATTTAATGCTGGGCCCCGGCTGCCCTAGATTACCATCGAAAACTCTCAGGAAAGACATGAGGAGTGAGCAGGTCTCACTGCTCCATCCTGCCTAGGGTTTCCTCTCTCTGCGTCTTCTTCTGGACAATGCCAGCCTCTATATTCCAAGAACCCACGTGTGGAAACTTGTCGGAAGGAAGGAAGGAAGGAAGGAAGGAAGGAAGGAAGGAAGGAAGGAAGGAAGGAAAAGAAAAGAAAAATAAGAAAAAAAAAGGAAAAAAAGTCAGCTCTGACATTATTAAGTCCAAAGGTGCCTAGAATGACAGTTCTGAAACTCTGAGACTTAGGAGAAGGTTCTGGCCCACAGTTATTACCTGTGATTAACTGCTCTTTAGAAAAAGCTTTGCCCCTGTGCACCGCCCCTCCCCCCCCACCCCCGTTGCTGTCCCTGGGACGCTAACAACACAATTGTTAAGTGCACTCATACACTTTAGAAGGGATTTGCATTCGTGCTCTGTGCAGCCAGAATAAGAAATCCGAAGTTCAGCCTCATCCAAATGCAGCCTTGTTTCGCCCAGCGAGGGAAACCCAGCCCTCGCCCTCGGACATCGCACCAATCAAATAGCTGAGGTCGCTCTTCCCTGAGCCTGGGCGCAGGTGTGTGCGGGGGCTCTCACCTTCTGCTTCTTAGATTGCTTCCGAGAATAAGAGAGGAAAAGGGACTGCGGCAAGAGCTTCATCTCAGTACATCTCCAAATGCTTTAGAGCTAAGGTGGTGTCTGTTGAAACCACTTTAATTTATAAAAGAGCTGTCATTCCTTCCTGGTGACCAGCCATCCACCTGCTTTAAGGCAGGTAAAATGGGGGGCGGAGGAGGCACCTTCAAGCTCCATTATTAGGAGGTCATTTAACTGTTATTCCTTTGAAAACGAAATTTCAGAAAGGGAAGTAGGAGCCATCAATCGTCTAGTGTTCTGTTCCTGATATTTCAATATAAACAAGCTGTATTAACTACAGATAGAATTTACTGTGCACACTAATGGAATGTGTCCTTTATGCTTTCTCTTCAGTAAGGCCTCGTATTCACCACTCAAAATTTAGCAGGCTTCCTTTGATAAATTTCTCAAAGTAATCCCTGAAATAGCTAGACTGCCTGGGTGATGTGGTTTTAGAAGTCTTCAAGCCTCGCCTGCCTATAAAATATTCACTTTTGGACTACAAAGGGAGGGGGGTCATTTTAAATGACAAGACTCAGAACTGGAAGAAAAAGGGAAAGAGATTAATATCCATGAATTCAAATAATTTCATTTCAAATACTCAACTTAGAACATTACATCTCACTGCTTTACACAGAAGTGAAGATAAAATAGAATCGTCTGTGTGTGAGGCGTGGACAAACAAAATTGTCAAGCATATGAAGAAGGGGAGTTTCAACTTTCAGAAAACTTTTCCTTCTTCAAGACCACTTATGGCATGGAGACAGATGCACATTTAGAAACTTGTAAAATGTATGAATAGATAGTAAGATATAAATCTATATGGGATTTTTTTAAATTCAGGAGACAATGTGCTGCTACATAGTTAAAGATGTTAATTTCTGTCCTTTTTTAAGGTAAATGTTTATTGTGTTTCTCACAAGAACTGGCAACTTGGAAATGCATTTTCCATGCTTCTTATAAATGCATCCCAAGCCTGCAGTTCTTGAAGCTTTAAGGAGGTTTTCATTAAAGCGGCCAGCTGCCTCTTTGTGTGGATTGGCTGTTTAAAGCTGCAGCTTTGAAATGGGAGCCTCAGTTTTGACATCCTGTAGGCCCTCAGCAAAGAAGTTCCATTCAAATATGGGGGACACCTCCACAAAAAAAAAAACAAAACAGACAGCTAATGGGGGCTAGCAGGGGAGAAGAAAGCACAGGAATGAATGATTGGGACAAGGCAGAAGGAGGAGGATGAAGAGGAAGAGAAGGAGGAGGCGGGGGGATTAAAGTAATCCTCCTCCAAGGTGGATACATTAGAAAACACAAGGAGGCAATTTTACCCAAGTTTAAACTGCCTAAAAAATTTTACCTAAGAAAATTTCCTTCATTTCTCGATTTCTATTATCATGGGACTACATAGATAATAAATAAATATCAAATGAATACCATCTTACCTCTATTTCAATAACCACGTCCTGTCAGCTCAGTGGAGAGGAGTGATTATGGTAGTCTTCCTGTCAAGTTGTGGTATAGAGAAATATTTGAATAAATGATGTTTTACATATGGTATGAGTGTGTTTGCTAGATGAATAAGTTAATAAGTCAGAGTTCAAGTTAAAGTGCATGGATTGATCCCACTATTATTACTCAGGTGAAGACTTTGGGGGCCTTGGGTCAAGGTGCTGAGGGCTAATGAGACAGGCTCACCTCACTCTTTGGAGGAGTGTGATGTGGGGATAAATATGAGTCTTTTGGGTTTAGCGCTGGTTAGCTGAGTTGTTTCCTCTCCCTGAAGCACACCAGGGCAGGAGGGAGTCCTCACCACTTCTTCAACCAGCCAAAGTCAGGATACCGACTGAGTAGAGCCCTTCCTTGGGACCTGAGGGAAGGAGATGGGCTGGCACTCTTGCCAGGATCTCTTCTCGGGGTTCCTGGAGCCTATTCTTGAAGAAGGGGCCCAGGGGACCCTGCAGTCCGCGCCTGAGGCTGCGAAGCCTGCACGAACCGCCTCCTCAGCCATTGTCCTAGAGAGTGATCTCGGGGATCTGTGCTGGAGTGAGGGAGACATCGAGACACCTTGTCAGTTCAAAGCATTTTAGGGTTGTTTGAAATCCACTCCACGTCAACGTAAGCAGCCTCTGTATTTGAACAGCTGCTTTGAACAGTGAAAGGGAATGAGCTGAATCAAAACCTGGAGGTGTCTTCCCGAGACACCTTCAACGTGCTTTTATGCGGGTGGAGAAAGGCAGGCAGACTGGCGGATTCTGCCCTGGTGAGGTCAGCTGCAAAGAAAGGCACAGGCAACGGTGGGAGGAAGGAAAGGAGAAGGGAGAAGCCTCCATCTGGAGTTAAAACCTCCGAGAGCCCAGGTTCCCGGAGCCCCAGAGAGGCGCCGCGCCGGGACGCAGACAAGAAACCCAGGCTACTCAGGACCCGGCGTTCGCGCCAACCGGGCCACTGGCGACTGGCGGGGAGGCAGGAGTGGCTCTAGAGGGAGGTGGTACCCAGAGCCACAGTGTGCGCCCAGCCCAGCCTGCCCAGCGATTGGCCAGGCTCTGGTGGTGGGAGTGGGATGAGGAGGCTGAGGCCCAGGGGTAGGGAATTGCTTTGTGTACTCCCGAGGATTTACTGGGTGTATGAATCTTGTAAAACTACCACAGCTTACCCAGTTGGGATCGTTTCGGCTCTGTTGCCTGCCAGAGAAATGAGGCGGGGGTGGAGGGTTGAGTGGAGACCGGAGACGTCAACATGGGATGGATCCCGGAGCAGTAATCGCCAGCAAAGTCCCCTTGCAAATAGGAAGTTTTGATGTACACGTGTAGCCTATTCTTGCCCACCCCACACCAGCGCCCATTTGTCCGGGGTTGGGGAGGGAGGGAACAGAAGGACCGAAGGGAGGGAAGAACTTTAAAACTGACTCCAAGCCTGGCTGCCTCGGTTCCCTCATAGATACGTCTGGAAATCTTTTTCTTCCCTCGAGTGTATCACCCCACCGGCTGTAAACGGCCTTGTCCCTTGAGAAATGTGAAATCAAATCCAGAGAAAAATAGATATCTTCCCCGGAAGGGAGAGGGAGGGGAGCTGCTGGGTATCCGGACGCGACCCTTCCCGGCGGCTGGATTATTCGTTCTGCAGGAGCTCTGAGTCTCCAAGCAGGGAATGGGGAGGAGGAGAGGCGGGAGCCGGGTGTGGGGATAAGAGGGGCGCAGGGGGCCAGGACGGGACACGGCTGGCTAGCGGCTCGTTAGCTCCCTAAGCCGCAGGGGAGTCGCGCGCCCAGCGCTGAGTACTAGGGGCCGCCAACCGGAGGAGGCAGTCCTGCTCGGGGCCTAGTCTCTCCGTTCTCAGTTGAGGAGCTGCGGGGGGCCAGCCGCGGAGTCTGCACGCTCGGGGGTTTTGACTTTTCCCTTTCTCGAGCTGGGCAAAGTTACGGGATTCTTAGCAGCCCCCAGGCGCACAGCCGGAGTGGCTCCGCGCTTGCGCTGGGATCAAGCGCTGCTTGATGTGTGTCCTCGCCTCGCCGCGCGGGTGCGCGCGTGGGAGATGCAGGTCCGTCCCGCTGGCGGCCTGTGGGCTCGCCCCTCCCCTAACCATTTCGCTCTCTCCCACACACACGCTCATAAACACAGGGCACGTGGAAATTCTCAACCAAAGCGCCTTGCCCCGGCGGGTGCTCAGTGTGGTGATTTATAAACAGCTCAGCCACTCCCCAAAGAGCTCTGCTCCTCGTTAGTCATGATGAATTCTCTGGCCCACTCTACTTTGCTGTCTAGAGTAAGATACTCAGAGGCCCCAAAGTGCCGCCCCCTCCCCCTCGTGCGTTGATTTGGCTTCCTTCACAAACCCACGACCGCCAGCAGCGCTAGAGTAAGAGCTACAATGTGCAGGGCCAAGGGCGAGAGATGGGGAAGCGATCGAGTTTCTTGGGGTCTTTTACGCCCTTCCCGGCAGCAACTTTTGATTTGCCTCTCAGTATAGGCGCCGCCGTACGCTTGGCCCTGCGTGGTGGTCTGGGTGCTTCAGCCTGAGTCCCAGCCCGGGCCTCTTCTAGCCAACTCCCAGGTTCCGAAAGGCTGCAGTCACCTGCTCCCGGCGCCTAGGGAACTGACAGCGCGACTCGCTCGCGCTGGATGGAGCGGCGCCGCCAGTGCACGGTCCCGCAGTCTTGCTCTTGGTGTTCTTAGGTGAAGGCTAAGGAGGCAGCCTCACCAGCAATTGCCGGAGAGCTGCGTTAGACCAATCCCACCCGCTGGCGTCCGCAGAAGTTACTGATTAGGAAGATTCCTCTAGCATCAGCCCATCTTCCTTCACACACTCTTCCTCTTCTTCGAAGCAGCTAACGGAAAAGTTGCATCCAAGAGCCCCAAGAGAGGAAAGAAGCGCGTACGCAGCCCGGGTGTCACGGCTTCTTGGGGCGGCCCTTGGTGCCTCCACGACATTGAGAGGCTAAGCACCACTTGCTAGCTCTCCCATAGCCTCGCACAACGGAAGGGTCTGCGCGCAGGTTCCGAGTTTTCTAAACCAAAAACTATGCGCACGCCCTAGTGTAGGAATCTCGCAGACTTTTAGAGTTTTGTTTTGCTTTCAGTCCGGCCCGCTGCTCTGTCAAAGCAGACAACTCCGCGCCTTAACAGGAATCTCTCACAAGCAGATGCGCAGGCTAGACTGCCTCTCATGGGGGCCTCTTGTGGAGGGGCTGGGATACAGTTGGGCCTGGAACCTAAAAAGAAGAGAGCCTGCGCTAGTGGCGGGGTGGAGGGTAAGAAGAGGACCTTCCTTATTAGGGGCAAAAGTGTCCGCACACCCTGGAGCAAGAAGTACATGGGCTCTGAAATTCTAACCGTGGGGGGAAAGTAGATTTCAACAGGGGGACAAGTCTGGCTTCTGGTTCCAGGTTTAAGAGACGCTTATGTGAGTGTGTGTCACAAGGTGAATAAAAATCGGAAGCCCCCTGGCTAGGGGCAACTCGGCTTTTTTCTTACTTTCTCCTTCTTTACCACCCCACCGACCCAGTTCTATCGGGAAAAGGTGGACCGACACCCCCAAGTCTTCCAAGTAGCTGTGACCTAGAGTGCCCCAGGGCCGGCCCTGCTCCCCCACCCCCCAACCCCTCGCCCGGCTAGTCTGCTGGAGAGACAGATGGGGGGCGGGGCCCATCCAAGAAGGGCGGAGGAGATCCGGGGTGGGGGAGAAAGGGAGGTGAGATCTAAGAGAATCTGAATAGGGTGGCGAGGGGGCACGGGAGGAGGCCTATGAGGACTCCGCGCCCGGGGAGAGGAGGAGGGGCAGCTCTGCGCCAATCAGTTGCGCCGGCCTGGGAGGTTGCTAGTGGTATCCACGTAAATCAAAGGGCGCGGAGCCAATGGGAGGGGGCGGAGGGGGCGGGGCCCAGGCGCGTGCCGCTGCGAGCCGGTTCTGCCAAGAGAGCGGGAGAGAGCTGGAGAGAGCAGGGAGAGGGGGGAGCGCGGAGCTAGTCTGAGAGTGAGCGAAGCAAGGAGGGAGAGGAGGAGAAAGAGAGCGAGGGCGGGCGGGAGGCGACGGCGGCGGCAGCAGCAGTAATAGCAAGAGCAGCAACAGAAGGCGTCGGAGCGGGCGTCGGAGCAGCCCACTGGGGGAGAGAGAGAGAGGAGAGAGAGCGAGCAAGCGAGGAGAGGAGCCCGAGGCGAAAAAGTAACTGTCAAATGCGCGGCTCCTTTAACCGGAGCGCTCAGTCCAGCTCCGAGAGTCATGGCGACCGCAGCGTCTAACCACTACAGCCTGCTCACCTCCAGCGCCTCCATCGTGCACGCCGAGCCGCCGGGCGGCATGCAGCAGGGCGCAGGGGGCTACCGCGAAGCGCAGAGCCTGGTGCAGGGCGACTACGGCGCGCTGCAGAGCAACGGGCACCCGCTCAGCCACGCTCACCAGTGGATCACCGCGCTGTCCCACGGCGGTGGCGGCGGGGGCGGCGGCGGCGGCGGCGGCGACGGTTCCCCGTGGTCCACCAGCCCCCTGGGCCAGCCGGACATCAAGCCCTCGGTAGTGGTACAGCAAGGCGGCCGCGGCGACGAGCTGCACGGGCCAGGCGCCCTGCAGCAGCAGCACCAGCAACAGCAACAGCAGCAGCAGCAGCAGCAGCAGCAACAGCAACAGCAGCAGCAACAGCAGCGGCCGCCGCATCTGGTGCACCACGCCGCCAACCACCACCCGGGGCCCGGGGCATGGCGGAGCGCGGCGGCTGCAGCGCATCTCCCGCCCTCCATGGGAGCGTCCAACGGCGGCTTGCTCTACTCACAGCCCAGCTTCACCGTGAACGGTATGCTGGGCGCCGGAGGGCAGCCGGCTGGGCTGCACCACCACGGCCTGCGGGACGCGCACGATGAGCCACACCACGCCGACCACCATCCGCACCCGCATTCGCACCCGCACCAGCAACCGCCGCCGCCGCCGCCCCCGCAGGGCCCGCCAGGCCACCCCGGAGCGCACCACGACCCGCACTCGGACGAGGACACGCCGACCTCGGATGACCTGGAGCAGTTCGCCAAGCAGTTCAAGCAGCGACGGATCAAACTGGGATTTACCCAAGCGGACGTGGGGCTGGCGCTGGGCACCCTGTACGGCAACGTGTTCTCGCAGACCACCATCTGCAGGTTTGAGGCCCTGCAGCTGAGCTTCAAGAACATGTGCAAGCTGAAGCCTTTGTTGAACAAGTGGTTGGAGGAGGCAGACTCGTCCTCGGGCAGCCCCACCAGCATAGACAAGATCGCAGCGCAGGGGCGCAAGAGGAAAAAGCGGACCTCCATCGAGGTGAGCGTCAAGGGGGCTCTGGAGAGCCATTTCCTCAAATGCCCCAAGCCCTCGGCCCAGGAGATC
This sequence comes from Pteropus vampyrus, assembly GCF_000151845.1. Taxonomy (NCBI): domain Eukaryota; kingdom Metazoa; phylum Chordata; class Mammalia; order Chiroptera; family Pteropodidae; genus Pteropus; species Pteropus vampyrus. The sequence continues at coordinate 7,297,535 of NW_011888839.1, read as the reverse complement.
ACCTCCCTCGCGGACAGCTTACAGCTGGAGAAGGAGGTGGTGAGAGTTTGGTTTTGTAACAGGAGACAGAAAGAGAAAAGGATGACCCCTCCCGGAGGGACTTTGCCGGGCGCGGAGGATGTGTACGGGGGGAGTAGGGACACTCCACCACACCACGGGGTGCAGACGCCCGTCCAGTGAACTCGAGCGGGGGGAGGGGCAGAGCGTGGGGCTCCCCCTCCCCTTCGATCAACGAGCCTTTCCCGGGCCCCTTGTTCCCTCTCTAACTTCTGATTGTTCTTTTATTTTTAATTATTATTTCCCCGTCCCTTAAAAAGAACAAAAATAAGGAAAACAACTAAGGCACTGGACTATCCTTTAAACGGTAGCAGGTGTAAAGATGTGTTTTGACCTTTACAGGCTAGTACCCAGGCAATGGAGTGGAGTATCTCAGAGAGAGTGAGGAGAGAGTGTGTGGAGAGACAGAGAGGGGACAGAGGAGAGAGAGACACACACAGAGAGACAGACAGAGATAGAGAGAGAGAGTGAGTGAGTGAATGAGTGAGAAACAGAGAGAGAAGGAGGGAGAGAGAGAGAGGTGAGATAAATACCTGACAAAACTAAAGAAATTACCAAAAAAAAAAAAAAATTCAGCAAGCCGTGATAAATACAAAACACAGCTTCCTGATGCTAGGAGTTGGCACATGCTGCTGTGTTTATTTAATGCGGATCCCCATCAGGAAAGAGGAAAAAATACACACATTCTTTGATGTAAGCAAAATCTAACCACATAAATTTGCACTGCAAGAAAATTGAAGTTTACATAAATTCATGAACGTAATTTTCTTTCTCCGGCGGTTAATTTTGAAATTGCTGGGGTTTGTGTTTTGTTTTATTCAGCGGAGAGAGTGGAAGCCAGCTCTTGGCCATTCTCCATTTCGAACATTCTTGTGTAGCCACTTGTTCTTACTGTTTGTGAACTTTGGTTACCTTCAAATCCCTTCTCCCTTACACTGGTGTAACTTTTATTTGCTCTTTTTTACCAAAGCAAAACGATTGGCTTCATACAAAATAAATAATTATCTGCTGTCAGGAAATGTGCATGGTCTACCCGCTTTATCCAAGGTGAGAATCCGGTTTGGAATCCAAAAATTAGAGTCAAGCATTGGCTTTTGTTACCGGCCGCAAAGTAAACTTCATTTTCACGCAGTGTTTCTGGGGGTGGCTGCAGAGGAGAGAAAAAGAAAAATCGATAGTGAGTGACTGATTGCTTCATTTTATCAAGCGGGCCCATTGTGAAAGAGCTCCGTGGAACCGTGGAGGTTAAATATATTTCCAGAGTTGTCCAACAGAAAGAAAGTGGCACTTTGAAGAAAACGAGGGAAATTTATATCTTCAGACACCCCCTGTATAGTTCTCTGCCTTCAGTTTTAATAACTTCATTATGAGGAATTATTTGTGCTCACAGCAGCAGTTAAACTTTGTTCCTCTAATAGCTTTTTTAAAAACATAAAGAAAATTATCTGAGAACTTAATGCTGTATGCCTATATTGTATTTCTTAGCACACAAATACCCACATGAATACAGAGAATATTTGCGCTCTAGACTGGTTTTGTCTTCACTAGCCCATTTGTTTATCAAGTCATATTTAAGGTCTCACACCTTCTTCTCTTGTTCTCTTGTAATTTATTACAAAACATACCAGTTTGACTTGGACAGCTTTCCCCCCCTCTTTCACTAAGGAAGCCAAATGAAGTGGGAAAAAATGTTATTTTCAATCCTTCTTTTTCTCCCTTTGTTAATAGTTTTAAGTGCATTTTGACCTATCTTGATGGAAAATGGTTAACTTCCATAACAAAAGACTCTACTGGGAAGTGTGGGTAAAAAAGAAAACAAAAAACAAACAAAAAAACAAAACAACCCCCCCCACCCTGTAACTGTATTAAAATAAATGCCATTAAACTGTGATCAGTTAAAATATTGAAAAATAATCAGCACAAAAGGACGCAAAAAGGGAAACCACTTTTATTCATCTTAAAAGATCGGGGCTTTTTTTCTGGTTAGGTATTAGGTAAATTTTTATTTTAAAAAATTAAATCTCAATACCATAAAATTATGGTTCAGCATCAGATTAGCACTGCACTCAGTAGTTAAGGTTTTAGGAAATATGCTTTATAGTGTCTTTTCAAATACCTGTGATTGTTTCATTTTCAGTGTTTTTGCAAGATAAATGATGACTTATAATGGGCATATTTATTTGCCTGTATTTCATTTCCACCAACGAATGTCACAGGAAGATGGGCATGGAGCTGCTTCGGGGTGCATCACAATGCTTGTTCCTGAGGTGTGGGGACTGGCCTTTAGTGAAGCAATCCAGAGCAGGCAAATAGCCAATGGTAAAGGGAGGAAATGAATTTTCAGATTCTTATTACCAAGTGGGTAAGGTTAGAAGCTGGAGTTCAGAGGATGTGTCTATAGCTCCTCTAATTCCCAGAGGTTTACTAAGATGAAAGTTACCACTGAACCTTACCACTATGTATATATGTTTAATATCTGTCTTTTGAAATGCAGAAATAGTTTAAATGTTTCTTTGTCTATTTTTCTTTTTTTTAATGCTACCCAGGGAAATATTTTCATATCATTTTTAAGTGGCCTGCCTCAATGTATATTTATTTCTTTTAAAGCAAAAACGTTCTGGAAACTGTTTTACTGTAGCTTTAAATGAGTAGGTGAGCAAAATCTATATGGGATGTAATTTTTTTTGTTCAGTCTCTTTAAAAATACTTTGTTTTGGTACATTTGGTTGTGCTTGTGGGGGAAATAAAAACGCAGAGATCCTTATATATTTATGTTAAAGTAATATTTTATTATCTACATAAAACAGAAATGCACAATACCTTCATAGTTTGTTCTAATTATTGAAATATCTTTATTTTATTTTAAAAATAGTGCCAAGTTTTAAGGGGAAAAGACCCTAGACCTTATACTGACTGAGTTAAGTTGTATGTAAAATAGTTCCCTTCCTTAATACTTCATAAAGTTTTGGAATAAATTTTATGCATATACTGCCAGGTTTCACGTTTATAACTTTCAGAGGCTTTTTTTAATTGAGACTACTGTTCAGATTCACTTTTTTTTTCCCCAAAAACTATCAATCCCAAACCTTTCAATTTACTACTATACCTGTAGCATTAAATTGAAATGGTCATTGGGTTTGAGCTTCAATTTGTTTGCCATTTCATGGTCTAACAAAGAGATGTTTGTCCCTTTTAAATATATGCAGATATTCCTGCATTTTCTTTCCGTGTTAGCTTTACCTTATACAATTTCACTTTTTTGGAGAGCATCAATGGAACTAGGTGGACTTTAATCTTTACTCACAAGTCCTCACATAATTTGGGATCTACAGCAAACTAAGGCTTAGTTTAGGAGATTATTCTTTTTTTAGTAATTAACAAATATCTTTCAACAAAGAATAACTCTGACAATATGCAATATGTGTGTTTACCAAGTGAGAGGTCCTATATATTCCTGTCAGGTTTAAAAACAAAGATGGATTTTGCAATGGTTTATACAGTAGTGTCTATTTCTCATCAGGCAAGCAAACAGCCTCTAAAACAATTTTTTAAAAAAGAAAAAGAACGTATGGGAGCACTCAAGACTGTGGTGCTAATAGCAGATTGTTTTAGATAGTCTTAGATGGAACATTACATTCACCAAAATCAGTTTTAAGGTTAGTGAGAAATCCAAGCAGTGTTGGGTTAGTTTACAAGTTTGCTGATGTATTTAAAGTCCTCCTTGGAACATTGGTTTTAGTATAAATGTCCATTTTGAAAGGTAGTTTCTGGGCTTATTACATCTGATCATCTTTTCTAACTCCTAGTCAATATTACACAGGTCCCAAACAGATTCAGCCAAATGATCTTATCAATAGTCTGAACGTGAAGTGACAGAAAGAAGAAGTGTTTTGTGACCGCAGACATGCTGATGGGTAAAATGTTTAAGCTGGGTATAGATTGAGTTCTGGGTCAATATCCTCTTCCATTGTAAGCAGAAAACAAGCAGCATCTGCCCTCTGCAGGGCATTTTAGTGGACCTTGAGAAGGCGTTTTTGTTCTTAGCTACAGGGACTACTAACTAGAAACCATCACGTGTTAAATGGTTGAGCCATGGTTTTGACCCATGCTTGCCATTCAGATTCTAAAGCTACTCAGGCAATTTTGATACCATTTTGGGGAATGTGTTACATACTAAGATGAAAAACTCTATCACTGCCACTGGGAGAAATTTGTGAGGCAGTCACTCCTAAAATGTTCGCTAGACACAATGACAAACCCCCTTTTTTTTTTTTTTTTGCCTAAAGACAATAATGCAGAATATGGTCATCTTGAAAGAACTGTGTTTCCTCAAAATATTCATTTTTAAATTTTATGGTATAAGATGAAGGAGAAACAGTCATATGGGAGAGTTATGTGAAGGTCAAATAGAGGGAATAGCCACAAATAATATATGCTTGACACTTCTAAACATTCTCGGTTCCCACGAAGTTACCTCCTTTATATTTCAGATGCAGCAACAAAAGCACTCTTCTCCTTGCCCTCCTGCTCCTACCAGTGGAAGCTACACACTGGTTGGCAAATTTTTCTGGTGAAATGGATTTAATAAACGCACTCATCTTTCTACTTATTTCTCCAAAAGCAACTAATAAAGAGATGCATCAGCAACAATGGGGGAAAATGGCATGTGAGTGCACTGGTACCTTGCACATGTAGGTCTATATGCTGCATTCATTTGCTTTTCATTTGCCTTACTGTGGAAGCAGCTTGGAGAGTGCTAGGCTGCTGGGTGAGAGAAATTATCTTTTTATCACTGGTCTCTGTGATTTGTCTTTGTTGATTTTTCAATCAGTTTATAGAACTCTGTTCTAGATTTTATTGAATTCCTAGACAAGTTAAAGAATGAAGTAAAGAACAGAGCTTGTATAGAAAAAGACAGAAGGATGGTGAAGTGAGGGTCAAAGGTAAAAGTGTTTCTTTGGATTCGCTTTTATATTTCAGTGAAGCAAAAAGTACAGTGTTTATTTTAAATGGAAGAAAAAGATGCATCTTGAAGTACTAGGCATGAATCTTGACAATATGACTGAGACGTACAGCTAAATTTCATACAAACATTTTCCCTGTTCAGGAAAGTTTACTTTTTCAATGATACATAATCTCTTCACAGGGGGGCAAATGGTATGGTAGGAGAGAACCAGAGCTCCTGGTTCCTATTCCTACCACTTGATTCCGGATGGGAAATAATTAAAAAGTGGTAGGGGCTTGCCACTCAGGTAGCAAAACATGGAATAAATTTGTCCACCTTTGTAGAACTTTGGGCCAGAGTTATTTCAATGCCATCTTATCGAAGTGTGGGTATGGGAGTGCCAGAAAAAAAAAAAAAAAGGCTTTTTAGTTTTTTTAAGGCTTTGCTTAGTTATGGAGATAAAGAAACAAGCAGAATATTTTCACGTTGTTCTTGTATTTGGTGGGAAGCTAGGAGATTTGTTTCTTTTCTTTTTTTAAGAAAAAAGCTAATTAACTTTATCATGTAGTACTTTATCTTAATAACAACTCTGCTTGGCTTAGCTATTAGAGGCTGTAGAAACAATATCATACCCCTTCAAAACAACCCAGGCCTCTCTTATTGTTCCTAGAATTCTGGTTGTTGATAACATTAAGATGTGTTTCTTTTTTTAAAAAAAAAAAAAAAATGTCTGAAATGTTATTTAATACATCAGTAAAAGTGCATCTACATCTTAAAGTTTATTCCTTCCACGTCTTTCTGAGTTTTTATAGCTCTTTGTCTGGGATTGGGGTTGGGGGGTGGAGGGGAACTTCCATATGCGGTCCCTGCGTGAAGAGCCTGGGCTCTGGAGTGGTCTGTAGCTGGTGGAAAACAGCTCTCTGCTCTCAGAATGGGGAGCTGTCATCTAGAAAAAAAGAAGGAAATAAATGCCTCACAAAGACTCACTTGTCACTGATTTTAGAAAGACAGGGGAGCATTAGGACCCCATCTGAGCAATATGGAGGGGATTTTGATTGTTATAAATTGTATATGATTAACTCTCGGTGTGCAGAACGACGGCGATAGAAACCGCGCTGTGGAGTAAATTTGAATCTGCATCCTTTTTGATTTGGGTCATGTATTTTTCCTCCCACCAATGTTTCTTCCGGGTTTGATGTTTAAAAAGAAAAAAAAAAAAATGCCACACACAAAAGAATATGACGAGTTTGGCAAGAGAGTTGGAAAACGAAAAAGTTTCTTGCGGGTTCGCAACATAAATTAGCCATTGTAAATCACTGGGCTTTAAGGTTTAGGCAAATCCTTGTAGAAAGTTACTGGGAGCTTTTGCCTTCCTCCCATTAAGAAATCTTATTCCGTCAGGGGAATTTTTATGTTCCATAGCACATGATTCTGGAGATAATGATTTGACAATAATAACTTTTTGTGTGTTTGATCCCCTAACAAAATATTCCTTCAAAGTTGTTAGAGCACCTGGGTCAGGCCGGCAAGTGTGCTGGCTGCCGGCGTCTGCTCGCGGCTCCTGTGCTCAGGAGGCGCCCCCACTTCGGGGATGCGCAGGCCCCGAAAGGAAGGCCTAGACTGCCCGGCTGGCCAGCGCAGGGAGGAGAGAGGTGAGAGGAGCCGGGCATGCTCTGTACTCCAATCCTGACCTTAGCTCCGGGACGCTGAACAGCCCCTGAGCGTTTGCCAGCAACCGAGATTCTCTGCAGCTTCTGCGGTTCGGACGCCTGAACAATTTGGGGGAATTTCGACAGCTCGGACGTCGCAGGCCATTCCATCACTTTCCCTCTCTAAGGAGACTCTGCGGGTTAGGCGTGGGGGCGGAGGAGTCGCCGATTGGCGAGTTCTCCCACCCGAGGCTGAGGATAGAGGTGGTGGTTAAGAAGAAGGAGGGCAGATGCCTTGGGTACCGCCGCCGCCCCTGGGGAAGTTGGTTATAGTCGCCGTGAGTTGGCGGGGCCTCTCTGGGGACGCGCGTGGCTGGGACAGAGATGCGATGGGGAACAGAGATGACTGAGAATAGAAGGTCCAGGGGCGAGTGAATCTTCTAGCTTTCCCTGTGTGGCTTTTCCGCTTGACTCTGCAAAGTTGGTCCCAGAACATTGCTTTCTGCATGAGAGAAGCAATCTTGGGGAAAAGTTCCTCAGGAGGAGAGGGTAGATAGGAGAGGCAACTGCAGAAAAACGGGGGAGGAAAAAGGTATCAGCTGCCTGTGAGGCAATTTTGGCCTTTTCCTGTTTGTTTTGGGGGCGTGGGGGAGGGCCAAGGAATGGAGTAAGGGAACCAAGAGATGGCAAGCGAAGTTCTGAAGCATGTTTCCTTCAGCTCACACTCATCAAACTTCTGGCCGATCTTGACCTCAGCTCCCTGCCTCCAGTGGAGAGAAACCTACTCTCCAAGCGCTGAAACATGGAGGAGAATGAACCTTGAAATCCCCGGCAAGGCAACCGACCACTTCCTGCTGGGCCTAAAGTCGTTCTTATGTCTACACTGGAGGAAAGTCAGTTCCCCAGCGAAGGGCACCTGGGAGCCCCTCTGGGCACCCCATCATCCTAAGTCAGAGCTGAGGGCAGCGAGCAGGGAGGGGTCGCGCCCCACGACCCGAGGCCTGGGGTTGCCTCCCCTCCTGGGCACTCGTAGCTCAACGGACGCCACCCTTAGCCCTCCAAGGACCCTGGGGGGAGTGGCCTGGTTGAAAGAAATCAATTTTTGAAACCCTCGTAGACCAGCGCTGGGAGTTCTAAAGCCGCCTTTCGCCTCCGGAAGAGGCGAGGCCCGGAGGGGGATTGGGGCTCTTGGGGCCAGGGGTGAACCGCGGGGCCACCGAAGCGGGAAGCTGGCTGAGGAGGGTGGGCAGGCAGCCAGGGGCAGAAGCAGTGACTCTGGCGGGACGCAGGTCTGTGCTGGCTCCCGGCCCTGCCTCCGCCCCGCGCGGCCAGGCCTCCCGCTCGCTCCCGCCGCGCCCGCCAGCGGCCACTCACCGGGCCCCGCGGCCAGCCCGGGCGGGGACGCACGCAAACAAGGATGCTTCTATTTACTAGCCTCTGCCTGTGGATTTCTAAGACATTCAGCAGGCACAATCATTAAACTAATTTGTATTTGATTGTTTGGGCGGACGGAGGGTAGTTTTATTGCGCTAAGCATTCAAGCAGGCACGCATCGCTGATTACCAGTATACATTAAATAAAGTTGTTTGTACACATTGTCTTACCACATATAGGCAGAGGCTTATTATTCTAATTACTCTAATTAGTGCATTGAAATGTTTTCTACTTGATTTGAGGAGACAGTGATTAGTTCTATTACTTCTTTTAACTCGTATTTTATGGAAAACTGTTGGTGCATGTTCAAATTACTTTATTTGCCCCTGGAATATAACGCTGACCCAAACGCAGTGAACTGCACGGCCCTTGTGGGGCCCCAACTTTGATGTGGGCCTCGGCTTGGAAGAGGCGCCTGTTATTTATTATTTCCCTCCCACCCGCGCGGCCACATCTCCCAGCGCGGGCCGGGCGCCCCCGCCCCAGCCTGAGCCCCAGATGCGCGCCCCGCACTGGCGGAGTCCGAGCAGACACAGATTCCAAATCTGCTGCAATGCCACATCGCTGGCCTGCTGCCTCACTGGTTCCCTGGGTGCGATTACTTTTAAAAGACGCCCTTAAGCATATTTTCTGTGAATCTGTTTCTTGAGCTTTAATGTTACTATTAATTGATAAGATCAGCTCATCAAACATACTATTTCGATAGGGAATTGTAATTAAAACCTTAATCCTGTTTGAGACTTTTTTCCTTTAAATTCCTTTTTCTTATGGAATGGGTGCAAAGTTCACTATAAAAAGTATTATAACAGGAAGATTAATTCGTTATCTAAATAACTATCTTTGCTATTGATCCAACGTACTTCCCGCCACCTTTTGTGTTGCTTGGGGAGGCCCTTAAAAAGGAGAATTTGACAAAGCAGAAGATTTGGACTATGCCCCACATGCTCCGATCGACTTGGCAACGCGAGGGGGTCCTCGGCTCTCTCCCGTTAACCACAAACGAAGGAAGCTCCAGAGGTGGCTCTTGGCCGGACGTTGATGCCACCGGGAAGCGCCGCACCAGGGCCGCAGGCCTGGAAGCCGGGCCTCCTCCTGGCAAAAAGAGATCTGCTCAGTTTCTAGGTAAATATTCCACCGGTTCTGCCTTTACTGTTAATATTTAAACTCGGATTATCCTGTCTCCAAATGCGCGTTCCTAACCTTTGCTGGTGGCTGGGATGTAATAAACCCTGGCGGGGCCGGGGCGTTCATTCTCCCCTAGTCGCGGCCGCCGCCTCCCGCCTCCAGTCCCCCGCCTCCACCCCGCCCCGCCAGCCCCCGCCCTGCGCGCTTCACCGCCCACAGCGAGAGCCGCGGCAGAATGAAATCAGCGCCTCGCGGCAGCTGACGGCTGAACATCCAGGGTGCTCGCAGTCTAGGGGAGGCCGCCTTTTTCCCAGCTAAGGAGTCCTCCGGGGCTGCAGATGGAATTGGGCAAACCCGTGGCGCCCAGGAGGAGAGAGTCCGGCGCCCCAGAGGCGGCAGCCCTCAAATAGGGGTGGGGGCGGGGAGATTGGGCGGGGTAGCTAGTGTGCTTGTGGGGAGCAGATCCTCCCCAAATCTATCTCGCCTTCTCGCACGCCCTCCTTTAAAAGAGGTAATGGCCCCAGTTTGAGAAACCCAAGAGATTCTGAACTGAAGAGGAGGGTCTGTACTCCTTGGTCAACTCAGTGGTCAGAAATTTTCTTTTCTAAGAGCTTTCACCCCTACTCATCCTCCTTTCCTTCTAACGAAGTCTTCCTTCACTCACAGACTTGTTATGTAATGAAGTCTCCCAGGCGACTTGAACTGGAGAATAAAGAACACCCCAGCCCCAACCCTCCTTTCCTTTCCTTCCCTCTTTCCTCCTCCCTCTCTCCCCCCAGTGCATCTGTTCCCCAGGACTTCTGTCCTCGCACCCAAGGCGTCCGCAGGCCTTAGCGGAGTAGAACTTTGGCGCCCTACAGTGGCGTCGACTCGGAATTACTCTTGATTTTACAGCCTCATCTTCAAATGTGTTGTTTCAGATCCAATTCTCCTTCCCCTTCGTCTTCCTCTCCCTTCTCATTCTACATGTTCCCCCTTAACTCCTTCTAGCCAAATACTTATAAAGGTGACTCTGTGCATATGGCTCATACGAAGGTTTCTAAACATCCAGTTCTGGGTAGTTCCTGAGTAGGAATTTGAAAAGCTTCCTTTGGAAAGACCATGCATTCTATTCCAGAAAAGTTTCCAAACGAAGGTAAGAGGAAAGAATCGCTGCCCAATCCTTGGTTCCTACATGTTTGGACTGTGATAGGCAAGTCTTCAGTCTCTCAAATAAGCCCCAGTTTTTCAGGAGCATCAATATCAGAAAACCAGGTTAGAAACAACGCTTTCTAACTGATAGAATGCTTCATCAGGAAAGGGGGAGCAGGGAGTACTATTTTAATTTAGCCCAGGCTCCACCTGCGACTTCTTCCTATAGAGTAGGTTTGTTCATTTTTAGAGTTCAAAACTGAGTTTCCAGCTGTCACTTGACCAGAGACCCATCTATGGAAGAACTTTCCAGAATGGGAAAACCCCCTCCCCCAACACCTACCAAAGGTATCAGTTCAGCATATGGAGCTGAACTTTGATTCCTTCTTTCGGAGCCCAGCAAATTAGTCCTTCCACACTATACCTATTTTCCATGAATGGTGATTTCTCCATCTTTATCCTACATTACATGACAAAGAGGAAGAACAGGAGAACAGGGACCACAGGCAGCACCCAGCAGTCCTAATGGAACTGGAAATAGGCCTGCAATCAAAACACCTACATTTGTGTACCAGCCCTGCACTTATGTATGAGCGCCCCGTGGGGAGTCAGCTGACACCTCCAAATCTCAGTTTCTTCATGTGCAGAATGTCATCAATACCACTTCTTTCTTTCCAATAGATTAAAGTAAGTCTCAAATAAAATAATATACATGAAAGCACATAAAGGGCAAGCCCAGTGTGCAGTGATGTTGCCAACTCCAATGGAGCCTCTGCTGTGACTGTCCAGCAAGAAATAGTTTTAACTTAAAAATAATAATGCATACCAGCATGGGGAAAGAGAAATGCATGGACAGCCATCTCAACTGCATTACCCTGGAAGGGCACCACATATTCTCATTAGCTTTAAATCAGGGCTGCCACTGCACGGGATATTTTGCATTTAGGATGTTCAGCTTGTAGCTAAAACCATCATTAGGGCCTCCAGCGCCCTACACCAGTAATCACAGCGATGGTAGCACCGCTGTGTTGCGAGCGCTAGCCCAGTACTCCTGAGAACCACTCCATTTTTTAAACAACTTACAACCTCTTGAAGTTTATAGTGTCCTTCTCTGGGTGTCATTTATAGCAGCCTGCATTAGTCGAGAAGGGAATACTGGGATCATACACTTAAAGCCAATCACACACACTTAAAGCAAAAGCAACAACAGCAGCATTAACCACCGGAAGCTTATCGTGAATCGACCCAGGCCTCCCACCTGTAGAGTTCCAGGGGTGTAGGGCCACATCCAGTCTCTGGGTTTTGGGGGGTTGGGGGGGAATACAGTTTGGATCTAATAGGCACTCCGCGACACCCCAGAGTCGCTGTGGTGGAAGCCAGCCCCTACTCTGAGGTGTCCTCCGCCACTCAGAGGGATTCTAATCCCACTCAGAGCGTCCTTCGAACAGCCTAAGGTCCCCTCCTTGGGCCCGAGGGTCCCTCTGCCACTCTGGCGGAGGAGCAGCCCATCCAGTCCCTCCCTTTGCTTGCGCCAGGAGGTAGGCCCTCTTGGGGCACCCAAGCGGGCGCGCGTCCGGGGAGAGGTTCTGGTCGCGCTGGAGCCCGAGGCCCCTGTGCGTGTGGTGTGCAGTGAGGGCCCTGAGCCGGCGCTTCGAAAGCGCGGGCTGACCCGGGGCGCCCCAAGTGCAGGCGGAGGACGGGTTCGCCCCGGGCCGCTCCAGGTCTGCCCTCTCTCTTCTCCTGGTTGGCAACGGGGGGCGACTGGGACTGTTCCAGGGCCAAGTTTTAGAAACACTTTGTCCCCCCAGGATTTCTCCTAGGACGGCGAGAGGAGGTCGGAGGCTGGATGGAGCCGCCCCGCCCGATCCGAGCAGCGGAGCCCCAGCATCGCAGCACCCCGGAACCCGCGCGGTCCAGGAGGTGGCCGGGCCGGGAATGTGCTGAGGCCTACAGTCTGCTTCCCACGCGGCCGGAGCCGTGCTCCACCGCCTCTCGCCTAGTTTCCTGCTGACCGCCTGGAAGCCCCCGAGGCGTCCTCTGTCCCGCCATCTGGGCGTTGGGGAAGGGAGGGCAACGCGCCTTGCGGGCGGGAAGGCAGTGGGACGGCACCAGGACCTTCTTCGAGCATGCCTATCCCCAGGAGCCAAGGACTGCACATTAGATGCACCTTCACCTGCTTACGAGAAAAGTCAAACCACTAGCCCGAGGATAGCAGGACTTCTGCCAAATGCGTGGAGTCTCTGAACCAAGATACGTGGGCACTGCTCCCCGCAGCAAGGCGTTGATAATGCAAGTACATGAACACACATGCATTTTCAAAAGGACAGACCCAAATCCAATCAATTTGGATTCTTAGTGGGAATAATCAAACTTGGAAGGGAAAAGTAATTTAGTTTTTTTTGGGGGGGGGGGTTTTTTTTTTTTTTTTTTTTTTTTTTGGGGAGAGAGAGAGTGCTTTGGCAGAAAGAAGAAAGTGGAGTGGGCACTCTAGGTAGGAGGCAACTGGCACGAAGTGAGTCAGGGAAGCAGGAAAAGGCAGAGGGGGAGGAGGTTTGGTCCACTGGGCCGGAAAACAGGAGCCGGCACCCTGCACGAGAAGGCGGCTAAGGGAGCCGGCACAGAGTTAATTGGTAAAGGGTCTTGAAGAAGTTTTAATTAGATTCAAAAGGCAATTAAGAGCCATTGTAGAGGAGTGATCCGATGAAAATCATGCTTCAGGAAGGCAGTTGACACAGTGCATCGGATAGTTTGAAGAAGATGAAAAGCTGGGAGGTTAGGATGCTGCGGAAATAGTCCTGACTCAGAGAGGTCAGCAAAGTCTGAAAAGGAGAGGCAGATGACGGTGTCGGAATGTCTGTAGAGGCTAAAAAGGAGACGTAAAGAATGGTGAAACCATGATTACGTTCTTGAAGAATCAGATGGACAAGGATACAGAGATGACAATGAAGAATTGTAGAAACTGTATTTAGTTTCAGATGTGCTAATTTTACTCTTTCTCTCTCTCTCTCTCTCTCCCCCTCCCTTCCTCCTTCCCTCACTCCTACCCCCAAACACATGCAGGCAAGCACTCAAGCAGTATCATAAAGCCATCGGGATAGCAGGTTTTTCAGCAACATTTATCTATTTATTAAACCTACCTCTAAGGTTGACTCTAGTAAAAATCAACTTAATTTCAATTCAGGAATTTGTTACTAAGTACTGGCAGTGTTCTAGGCCCTTTCCTCAATGGCGTCTCTGTAATAGAGCTGGAGAGAATAAGAAGAGAAAAAGAACATAAATCAGAGGCCATATATTTTCATACTAAGTAGACACTACCTACAGCCCAAGAAATCTTTAGGAAGGACAGCAGCTAGGCTTCCTGTAACTTCCCAGAAAGCATCCTGCTTGAATAAAATCACTTCTTTTTTCATGTATCTTCTACCACATATTTTGATCAAAATCTTTATTTGCTTCTAAGAGAGTTAAAGGAATTTAGAAATTATACTTTCCTTACTTAACATGCCAACTAATACTATGAGGGGTTAGATTTGGGGATAACATATTTGTCTATATGAATACTATTTCCCAATTAAAGTGCAACTGCCCCTTTCAAATATTTCCTAGCCTTCAAAAGATTGGAATGGTATACTGGATTGCTTTTAGTTAGTAAGAAAGGAAGGCAGCTTGAACAGAGGCCAGTAGAATACAAGTATGTCAGTATTCTTTTGAATGTAGTTTAAAGTAACTGAGACCACCTGGCTTATAAAAGTGCATGAACTGACTAACAAGTATTTTCTCTTCTTTTTTTCTATACCACAGATAGTCAACCTACATTGGTCTATTTTCCACTTCCCATTTAAAATCAAGTTAATCAGAGGAACTTGACTGTGTGTGTGTGTGTGTGTGTGTGTGTGTGTGTAAGCTTCCTAAACAGTATTCAGAAAAGAATGTTTCACCTGACAATGTTAGAAATTAATATTTGGGGAATACTGGGAAAAAATTAGAAACTATTTTCTGCGATATTTGTCGGAATAAGATTTAGCCCTAATTAGTTAAGGGAGTTAACGTTTTCTGAAGTCCTTTTGAAAGCATTTTTTTTCAGATGTAGACATATTACCCTCAGCCCAGCCCACCCCCTCCCATACTTTCTAAAACGTACCACATAAAAATCCTTCCAGGTGCAACTAAATGGACTGGAGAGGCTGTTGGTTCTGAATTTGAAGATGTATGAGTATAGTGGAGGAGTTGCCTGATGCCTCCTGTCTCAGTGCTTGTCATTACCGTATTAATTTGGAAAGGAGAAAAAAAATATTAAGAAATGGTCCTGCATGGGGCTGAATTATCAGAATTATCTGTATAGTAATGCAACATTTTAGAAACTAATAAAAAAATTATTTCTGAAAATTTGGGGTACCCTGGGTTTCAATGGTATCTTAATCAGACAATAAATATAAGGTATTTAATTCTCTTTATAATTTTGCAATATTTCATATAGAAATATCTAAAGAAAAATATAACAACCTGCACACCATTTAAGAAAGAAAACACTGCCAGTATGTTATTCGCCCCTCAGTTACTGCTCCTTGATGGCCTCTATTCTCCACCAGAGTAACCACCATCCTGAATTTAGTATTGGCCGTCCACAAATTTCTTTAAATTTTTATATTTTTTATTCTTAAGTTTTTCATGTTTTAAAACTGTATATAAATTATATAAAACTGTTGAATAAACCACACTTCATAGAAAAAAATGTTAAATATCTCAAATGCAAAAGACAGGCATCTTGGAGACACTGCTACACTTTTCAGAATTATATATATATAATATATATATATATATAATATATACATATTATATATATATATATATATTGGGAGACCTGTATGGCTCTTTCAAACCAATTGTTTTTTAAAAACTGCAGCTCTATATAGGAGAGTAAAAGGCAGAATGGATAGTAATTATATATTTACATTTTGCCTTTTTCAAAAAGAGCAAACCTATATATTTTACAAATTATCAGCTTAGTTATGTATATAAGCCAAAGAAAATAGCCTAGAATGTGTGTACTTATAAATAACTGTGTTCTAATACTTGCCACTTCAGAAATATTTACTTCCCGATAAATAGCTTTTTTTTTTTTTTCATTTTGAGTACTTTTATATGTATTAAATGGCTTAGGGAAGATTCTACTGTATGCATCAAGAGGATTTGGAAATAAAAAGGTGTACTAGTTTTGTTCTCCAATTATAAATAAAAACAATAGTGAGGTAGATTGTTTCCAAAGATGATAACAGCAGCTCCCATTCTGCATACTTTTTGCAGTGACATTTTGCCTCTCCTCTCATCGCCTCCCCCCAACCGACTGAGTTGGTCCTTGTTTTGATGAAGAAAATGCAGCCATAGAAACAACTACGTGGCTTGCCAGGCTAAGCTTTAAGAGACCATGCAACTCTTATTTTTGCACTGTTGGAATCGCTGATGGAAGAGGAGAGATGTGCCTCAACCAACAAACTACCTGAACCCAAGCTCAGCCAACCAGCCACCTGAACGCAGCCAGGAGTGAGCTTGGGCAAGAACAGAATCATGGGAAATAATATATTATTATTGTTTTAAGTCATACATTTTGAAGTGGTTACAATAAATAACTGAAAGAATGAGAATGGGTTTATGCTATAGGTCTGGCATATTTGTACTGTAAAGTGAAGTCATAAGAAAATGTTCACAAAAGGAAGTCTTGCTAGTTTTGCATCATAGTAAAATTTAGTATTTGCAGGTTCTTAGGGTGCCTTTCCTGCCTAACTCACAGTCCTCCAAGGTATGTCAAATGTCTATGAAACACTTTACACTAAATAAAAAATTTCAAACAACCAGTGCAAATGACACTGTACTTATTGTTAAGTGGGTGTAGAATCCTGAACTACTCTGATATTAGTATTATTTATAATCGTCACGGGAGTTTACAATCCAAGTACACAAATACATACCAATTTCCAGCACCACACAATCGTATGAATATTATGTGCAAGCTGACTCAATTAGAATTTTTAGTTGAAAGAGAATTCAAAGCTAGAAAGGGTAATATAAGAAAATGATTTGGCAGTGTTCAATAAAATGAGAAGATGTGATCTGGCAGGAAGAAGTAGAAAATAGTACTCTACAGTGAGGACACTGGAAAAGGCAAAGGGAACCTGCCCTTCATAGGAAATGGGGGGAGAAGGAGATGCCTGTAAGAGTATTTTCTTTAAAATATCAGTATGTGACTAGTAGGACTCTTTCATTTGCAAGGAACGGCAACTAAATCAAATAGGCTTAACAAACAAACAAACAAACAAAAAAGAATTCATTGGATCATGTAACATAAAACTTCTGAAATGACTTGACCCAGATGGACAAATAACATCAAGAGGATTGAGTCAGTTTTTCTTTATCTCCTGGCAGGTGAACTCATTCTGGTGACTAGAACTACTGGCTTGATGATATAAGTTAGATTTGTGTTTTGTACTGCAAAGAGCCCCAGCTTGAAGAATTCCATTTGAAGCCCAGAATTAGTTTTATCACCCATCTTTTAAAACAAT
>NW_011888839.1:7263124-7280374 GCF_000151845.1 Pteropus vampyrus | reverse complement strand
AAAAAAAAAAAAAATTAAAAAGAGAAAAACAAGTGTCTACTATAATCAATGCATTTTCAATGCAGTAATGCTTATATTTTAAATACTCTAAGAACTAAAAACAAAGGTGCTTGGAGAGCTCTTTTTCTTTTCTATCTTGACTTAGCAACTTAAAGAAATAGGTTATATCACTATTTGAGTTGCAAAAGCGAAGATTATTAGTCTTACCCAACAGTTCCTCTATACAGGTAAGAGGCCTGTATAGAAAACAACTCTTAGAAGATGAAAAGATTTCATCTAAAAAATGTACTTATTTGAAATTCCACAACATTCTTAATGAAAAAAATATTATCTGCATAATTACATTAAATGGCTTCTGGAATACATTACCACTAATGATGCTAATAGAGTTAGTCCAGATGCAAACTATAAAAACATCCATTATCTTTTGTCCTTGAAGGAACTTCAAAAATTGCTTTTTTTTTTTTTTTATCTTGTAGGAAGACTACTAATGCTATACTCTAATTTCTTGTATGTTGTTTTGTAAACTGCTCTACAGAGCCTCAAAATCTCACAGAAGTTTCTGAAATGATTCTGAAAATATATCTCATAATTTTGTACCTTTTTCTGTGGCCCAATTTCATGTCATGACTTAATGAATATAATAGCCAAGATATTTAAATCTGAGTTTTATTTTTCTTCCTAGCTTATACTCAGCCTATAGATATTAGGTAGCACCATAAATGACAAAAACATTTTCTACTACTTAATAAGAAATAAATTGCTATTATTGATAATACATAAAGTTGAAAATGTTTCATTGTGCATTGTTGTTTAACTAACAGAATTTACAAAAATCATCTGCAATGATAAATTATTTGATTGAATATCAAGTCTCAAGTTCATGAAAAAGCAAAAATCCTATAAAACTGATGTTTATTAAAAAACAAAGATTTTTATAAGGTAGGCAAGAGCATGGTGATAGAAAAGTCTACACATTTAAAGCTCAATGAATGACTAGGTCTCTCCAATAACATATATGTAATGAAAACTTCTGCTAGCTTAAACTGTTTTGAATCCATTTAATAAAATGTCTTTATTTCCTTCTTTATAATTTGCAGGTCACAAACTTTTTTGGCCTTGTTGGGAAGCATATTAGGGTTCTCCAGAGGAAAAAAAAAACACAATTAGATGTGTATGTATGTATATATGTCTATATATTTATACAGTATTACAAGGAATTGGCCTGTGGGATTATGGAGGCTGACAAGTCCAAAATCTGCAGGGTAGGCTTCTCCTAGAGACCCAGGAGAAGCAGTTTGAGTCCAAAGTTAGTCTGCTATAGAACCAAGAAGAGCCAATGTCGTAGATGAGGTCCAAACACAATCTGCTGGAAAATTCTCTTTTGCTTGAGGGAGGCCAAGCATTTTGTTATACTCAGGCTTTCAACTGATTGGATAAGGCCCACCTACCTTAGGAAGGGCATTATGCTTTACTTAAACTCATCCAAACACAGAATACACCTAGAATAATGTTTGACCAAATATCTGGACACTTTGTGGTGACAAGTTGACACATAAAATTCACCATCATAAGTGCACCCCTTGTCAACTTGGTAACCATACACGTCTCCTGAAACCATACTCAATCTCCAAATAATCTCCATTATTAATCTCCAAATAAAGAAAATAAGAGGGTCATAATTCCTCCTAACATGATACAACTATTCTGCATATAACCAAAAACGCGCTAACCCTTTCCTCAGAAGATGCAAAAAGTTCTTAGATGATATTTATTCTTCTCGATATCCATAATTTAAATACTATGATATAAAGTTAACAATACTTAAATACTATGATATAAAGTCAATACATCTGATAGTACATGATAAAGAGATAAAACAGGGAAAAGGTATTTGCTATGCAAACACACATGCAAACATATTCATAACAAAATAAGGAGGAAACATCCATCACAATCATAGTCCTTGTTTCCGTAACTGGTCACGTGGTCGTAGTAGGTATTCATGACTACCTTCTTCCATTATCCAGTCCACATTCCCTTTGCCTATAGCAAACACTTCTGCTGGTCCTGGTTCTTTACCAGGTAACGTAACCCAAACCTTCATTCCTGACGGTGTACTGGCACATAGGGCATTTCTAGGCACCAGACCAGGCAGTAAGTGACGAGCAGAGAAGTCGAGGCCAGGGAAAAGAAAATGTCCAAATAAGTGGACTATTTTCATGTAGTTTAATCTTACTTTACTAAAAATGTTGTAAACATCGCAAAAGAGCTGCTTTTTTCCCTTTAGTTTGCAAAGTGTGTTGGGCCTATTGTCTAAATCACCTCAGTTTTATTCCAGTCAGACATACTTTTCTGGCATAAGAACCTCTATCATTAGATATGTTGGTTTTAGAAGGCATGTATCGGAGGATGCTGAGGAATAAATTATCGTTTTACTTTGCTTTTTATCAAGAAGATTCTTAGTTTTCAGAGGAAATCTTGAATGCTATTACTTATTCATATACCTACCCATATATATAGTACATGAAGGTAAGTGCTCCATTTTATGGGAATGTAAATCTGTTCCTTTCACAAACACTGAATTCATAGTTAGAGTTTCATATTTCAATTAAGTAATTAAAACTTGTTGAAATAAAATATCAACTTTAAATTGCCATAATTCAAAACAAAGTATCACACATAATTAAAAAATAGAGTAAAAAAGATAGAAAAGTTTGCAAAAGGGATAATAAATCTGAAAGTACTAAATTAAAGTGACTTTCAAAATAGATGAGAAAATAAGAAAAAATAAAATTGCCCTTAAAAACATTACTTATTTTAGAAAATTTTGGTCATAATAATCTTGCCTTATACTGGAAACAGGCCAAGCTGTGTATAATCTCCCAAAAAATGTGTTCAACCAATATTTACTGAATACCTAGTTTGTGCCAGGTATTATTCTAAGCCCTGGAGACATAGCAGTGAATAAAACAAAGTCCTTGTGCTTATAAAACTAAAAATTATAGAAGGGTGGACATAAATCAATACATATGTCAACTAGTCATGAGTGCTATAAACAAAAATATAGCAGAGTACAAAGGCTAGTGATTGATGGGTGGAAGGGAACATGCTGTTTTATCTTGGATAGTCAATAAGGACTTCTCTGTGTAGGCAATATTCAAACAGAGACCTGAAGAAAGTGTGAGCTGGTGTGGTGAAGACATGAAGAAGAGTATTTCACCAGGACAGAGGTACTGAGGGTGAGGGGGTTGTTAGGGAGATAAGATTCTACAGGTAGCCAAGATAAGAGCTTTGGTTTTTATTCTGGAGGGTTTCAAGCAGAGAAATGATATGATCCGAGCATGTTTTAAAAGGCATACTAGGCTGCGGTGTTTAGCTTGTAAGGAAACACAGAAAGAAGCAAGGAGACTGGATGTAATAAGCCAACAGTAGTTCTAATTTCGTAGTATTTCATTATGAGATAAATCTACCCCGTATGCATTTGGATAATGTTAATACTTTTACTTCAAAGGAACATTAAGATATTTTGGTTTCCACATTTCTAAAATTGATATATGAACATAATTCCATCGCTTACAGAGGTCTAATACTCTATATGTGGTAACAAAAATTAAATTGATGAAGACAAAATACAAACACCAAATAACGTATACTTGAGAAACATGGTATTAACAACTAATTTTAAATTATCATACTAAGTATATAATATCCCAGTATGTGGTACTTTTTTTTATTGTTATTACCAAAATAATTTATAGGGTTTGTGCTGCTTAGACTAGTTTAGATACCTGGGGTGCTTGTTAAAAATGTAGTTTTCTGAATTCTAGCTAGTGTCAAAATCTCCAGGGGTTTAGGGACTAAAAATTTACATTTTAAACAAGCTCCCAGATGATTCTAACATATAATGATGTCTAAACCAGCAAATCTCAGAGTAACGAAAGAGTAGTCATTTGAATATTAAGACTGAAAACAAGGATTGTATTCTTTTGCTTTATCTCAAATTCATTTTTGAATAGGGTGGGACAGGAATAAAAAGCACATTAAAATTAAAATTCCATTGCTCTGCCATAATTCTAAGAAAAACAATGAGTCAAATTATAATAAAAATTGCAGAAGAATATGCTTTGTTACTAGATGGCAATAAAAAAGCGTTAGAACGAGAGCTTTAGTGTAAAAATGACCTTAGAAAGCTTGTTGAACAACTTTCTTGTTTTCTAGATGAGGAAATTGAGAATCAGAAAAGTTAAGGAACAGCCAAAAGTAGCGCGGTCCAGATTGTGCACTCCTCGTAACTGCTGTCTCCTCTCTATTGCTTCCATTACTACGCCATCTAACATTTCTGTTAGGTTATCATATTTTTTATTTCCTACAGAATTAGGTGATAGTGATATTTGGGAAAATCTTTTTTTGTTACATTTATTGGGATGACATTGGTTAATAAAATAGGGAAAAGCTTTCTATTTTCCAAAAAGTGAAATACAAATGAAAATCTTTCTAAAAGTTCTGAGCCGAACCTACTCTGTAGGATTATACTCTAAAACCTATTATTTATTATAAAACCTAGGTTTATATTTTTTGTTTTTCAAAAGTTAAGTATTTTAGACTATTTTGACAAACTTTAGCTACTCATAGTGAACTCAAATATTTGTGGTACCTGAGATATTATTGTTCAGAATTATTTTTCCCCAATACCTTTGGCTGTGACTTATAATGGCTCCCTTTAGGAAGAGTAGTCTTGTTGCTCGGTGACTGGGCTTGGTCACATGACCTGCTTTGGCCAAGAGAATGTAGACAGACCGGATGAGCACTATATCTACTTAGACACTTTTAGATCCATTTCACACTGCTGCCGGTTCTCTTGCATCAATGTCCTCTGCCACTATAAGGGCATATCCCAGGAAGGGGCCTTCTCTTTGAGCCTGGGTCCTAGAGGGAGCAGACCTGAACCTGAACCACATCCTGGAGGATAGCCACAGCAACAAACCCGTAGTAGCCGACGTGCCACGAGTGAGAAATATGTTATTCAAAACCGCTGAAATTTTTGAGGTTACTATTCAATGCAGTCTGATAAAAGCAAACACATAAATGTTTCCAAACCTGTGCCAAAAATCTGGTACCTGAGCCAGAAGGATATCAAAAGTAAAAATTCTAAGGTTCCCTAACTGAAGGGGAGATGATATTTGCAAACAGCACCTGTAGTAAGGGGCTTATATCCAAAATACATATAGAACTCATACAACTCAACAACAAAAAAACAAACAATCCAATTAAAAACTGGGCAGAAAACCTGAACAGACACTTCTCCCAAGACATATAAATGGCCAACAGACATATGAGAAGACGCTCAACTTCTTCTATTAGGGAAATGCAAATCAGAACCACAATGAGATACCACACATACCTATTAGAATGATTATCATCAACAAGATTAAGTAATAACAAGTGTTGGAGAGGTTGTGGGGAACATAGAACCCTCATACTCTGCTGGTGGGAATGTAAATTGGTATAACCACTATGGAAAACAGTATGGAGTCTCCTCAAAAAATTAAGAATAGAATTACTTTATGACCTAGCAATCCCTCTTCTGGGTGTCTACCCCCCAAATTTGCAAACATTTATCTGTAAAGATATATGCACCCCGATGTTCATTGCAGCATTGTTCACAGTGGCCAAAACATGAAAATGACCAAAGTCTTTTTCAGTACATGAATGGATAAAGAATATGTGGTACATATATACAATGGACTATTTATTACTCAGCCGTAAGACGAAACACTGCCACTTGTAACAACATGAATGGACCTTGAGCTTATCACACTAAGAAAAATAAGTCAGAGAGAAAATGTTGAGAATCATATGATTTCACTCATATGTGGGATATAAAACTGAAAGCAACAAACAAGACACACAAAAACTCATAGACACAGACAATGGTTTAGTTGTGTCTAGAAGGAAAGGAGGGAAGGGGTGGTAGATAAAGGTAAAGGGGGTCAAATATATGGTGATGGAAGATTTGACTTTGGGTGAATACACAATGCAATATACATATGATGTGTTAATGAATTGTATACTCGAAATCTATATAATTTTATTAACCAAAGTCATCTCAATAAATTTAATTTTAAAAATTCTAAGGTTCTCAAGCCAAGAATGTTTGTTGTAAAAATGTGTAAATATCTTATCATGTGCCTGCATAAACATTAGTGATAGAATGTTTTCATGCAGTTTAGAGTTTGGTATGTGACAGGTACGTATTTGAGTTATGGTCGTTTGTGTTTGGAAAATAGGTGTAATGAATCTACGTGACAATTTCATAATGTAAAATTGCACCAATGTGCAGAAAGGAAATGTCACAATTTATCTGGGGATGTAATTTCAAAGTCCATGGAAATATATGAGAATGTTTTTTAAAATTATAATCCCACAAACACATAATGCTCTATCAATTTACATGACCAATGTCAGCTTTACATCAGCAAAAATAATTTGCTTCTCCTTGTACGTTTTTTGAAGTTTTCCTTCTTACTGTTCTTAAATCTCCTGCTAATGATTGTTAGATATTTGGTTAGGAAAATTACTTTTAATTTTATTCTTTCAGTGTATTCACGGCAAGAAAGAATTTCATAGATTTTGAAGGACAAACTTGACAACAGATAACACCAACTCTGGGGGAAATCTGGCTATAAATTAGTATGCCTATTTTTCAGAAGTTATAAGATCAATGTTTAGTAATTTCATCTGGCAGTGGAGAGCTAGAGCTGGTTCATATCAACCCAAAAGAGCAAAGTTTGTGCATCTCCTCCTAACTCGGTATTGAGTTACTTCACATTGATAGCTTGAAATCAGTCACAGTGGAAGAATTTATGACAAAAATTGGAAGACACTACAAATAAGGGCTTTTTTCTCCACCACAGAGGTGGTGGTTAAACATTTATCCATGTACACAAGGCTTAAAAATTCACCTTAACGTTCTGGGCTTTAATGTTCAAAACATTAAAAAAATGGCCTAATTTGATCTATGAGGAAAGATTTAAGGCTACAGGGTTAAAACTGAAGTTAGTGGCTCTTTATAGAGGTTTAGAAGGAGTGAATGCACTGAGGAACGAAGCCTGATGATGCTTCAGGCACTCTATTCTGCTCAGACTCTAGGCACTAGTAAAACTGATGCACCTAGAATAGGAAATGAGACCCAGTATATAGATAGGAAATCAGAAGACATTCTGAAAGACAGAAGCACAACAGTCATAATAGTCAAATAGTGTTTCTCTTTTCTCGGTATATATACACACGGTCAGGCACACTGCTGACAAACTGGAAGAACAACATATGTTAGGTACGCACATTTTAAGTCTTTCAATTTTTCAAATACTTCTGATTATAAGGACTTATGAATTATTTATTTTAGGTTTTGCCGGGCAGATTCATTCTTTAGGACTTTTAAACAAAGTAAACAGGGCCTCAACACTATCAATTTTTTACTTGGGATATCTATCAGCAAAAACATCTCAAGTAAGAAAAATGGTGTGCCAGAATTTGTGTTACTATTAACAGTTCTCTAGGTTTTGTTGTTGTAATCTTAGTAGCAACTTATATTCTATAGACCATGTTGCAGAAATATAACTTCCTACTAACAAAAGATGAACAAAATAAACATACATTTACTTGAGAGACTGAAATATGTGTGTGTATACATGTATATACATATATGTATGTGTGTGTACATACGTGAACACACACATAATAGGGTTCACATAAAAGTATCTATTTGGGAAGAAATGATTCTTGTCATAAATTACCACCTTCGTTCACAGACTTGCAAAACAGATGCAGTAGTAAATTCTTGCTACTATACCTATTTTTTAAATTATGTATTAAACATATTTAAGTCACTGATCAAAGTTAATTTAAAATTAAATTAAAAAAATCTACTCTTCTATTAGTATACAATTAATAATTAGAATAGTTTATGAACTAGCACAATATATAAATATTAAAAAAAAGCAACTTGACAATGAAATCTTATATAATATAAATATTAAAAATCATCAGATGGTACAGCAGTTCCTTTAGGCATTCCCAATGGCTACACTGTGATTCATGTTTCACAGAAAAGTAAACACAAATTTTTAAAATCTATATATAAATAAAAATTAAATTAGAAATTACAAGCCAAACTAAAAAGTAGCTATGCTCATAAATATTTTTAAAAATCACATCACCAAATTATTAGTCAACCTTTTAACCTTCTTAAATAAATTGAAAGTATTTTTGTTAGAAACAAATTACCATGCATAATCTTTAGCAAGTATGTTAAAAGTTACTGTATAGTGAATACCTCCATAATACACCCTATAATGCCACTTAACAGCATTTACCAAACTGTGCTCTGAGAAACTAAAGTTTTCAAAAAATGTTGGCAGACATTCCACCAAAAATTAGGAACTACAAACCTTAACTCATCCCACCTTCGCTGTGTCCAGTATATATTAAATGTTCTGAAGTTAAGCAGTAAGGAAACCTGCCTAACTCTGTTGAGTTTATTGAACCCCATGCTGATTTCACATTTTTATTTGGCAGACACGATTTTTGAAAATTGCTCTGTGGTTATTGATATGCATTCTGTAAGCCCTCCCCCGACCTCAATCTGTGCCTAGCTCACAGATGTCAATATTTATTTGTTGTCAATATATATTGTTGACTAAATGGATGGATGAATACGTCTTATCTATTGTCATTTATTCTACTGTAGCTCACCAAAAGTAGTTTGGGCATGAATAAGAACTGTGGTACAATTTAGGAGTAATGAAGGAATTGGCTTCTACAAAAGGCAAATAAATATCACATTACATAAGTAAAAGTAGAAAAATACTGTATTAAACTTTAGTTTGTTTTATGTAACAAACCAAACAAACTTTAAGCAAACACATCTTATTTGGTGGAATTACTGAGAAAGTAAAAAGAAATAACAGTGTGAACTTAGTTTAGTTTAATTGCAGACTCATATAATTTTAGAGTTTAAAATGCTTCTCAGCTGATGTCATTTCATAGCATGAGGATGGATTGTTAGTGTTCAGCACATAGATGATAGCTCATCTTCCAGGCTTATCCTTGTCTAATTTCATCGAGTTCTGTAACACAAACCTATTTACCCAAACCTTCCATTATTTACAGCAGTGTCCTGAAATGATCAATTTTGAAAGTGAACTAATGAGATACCCAAGCTTATCTTATTAGTCTAGTACAAAATAATACAAACAGTAAAAATCATTAGACATTGAACATTTTTATACAAATAAAATTTAAAACATCTCAGTTGTTTGTACAGATTCTCATTTGTAACAGAAAGAGCGATTTCATCTTTGCTGTAATCTACTCAATTTATCTGATCATATGATTGCTTTGCTTTTAAATTTTTCCTCAAAAATTTTATAGCTAAGACTGCACTGATTTACTTTACCAAATACACGGATAAAAATTCTCCCTCCTTTGAAAATGTCAATTCTGACATAATTATGTTTTCTTTCAAAATTAATCAAACCATTAATAGTATTCACAGGTACAAAATTTTAAGCCAAAAATTCAGATATATAGGCAAAATCTTAAATATTCTTTCTGCTGTGCCAAAGGAAAAATCCTGGCCTCTCCATGTTTACAAATATATAATAAATCATGATCTCTAATTAAAATGATTTATCTTTCCCTTTTGACTTGCAGTTATTGCTGCCAATCATCACTTCATTTGTTTACTGACATTAATGTACTGCTAGAGAACTAGACTGCAAGTATAAAACGGTAGCTGTTAGAACAGTGTTTTGGCAATTGCTAATATTCTGTTAAGGATCACTGACAAAATTTTCAAAGTGGCTAAAAAAAAATTCTTCTGAAGTACCAATATTAAATGTGGGTAAACTACATGCAACGCTGATAAATGCATGATAAATGGCTTTGAAAATGAAAATTACTGTTAGTAACAGGCATCCTTTTAATATCTTAAAGTAAAAAACGAAAAGCCAAACATTCATTATTAATATACACTGTATCCAAATGTAATTTTTATTGACTCCTTGGTTAATCCTATTGCACTTGCAAATATGAGTTTTTAGTCTTTAGACATTTCATGAGAAGCACCAAAAAATAAAAATACTTCTGCAAATAATTTTTTTTTTTTTGCTACAAATTGGCTCAAAACTAACCACTCCAAAAGAAAGGAAGAATATTAACCTAAATGGTTTGCTACCTATTGTGTATTTCTAGGGTCATATTTCAGAGCAATTTAAATTGAGAGGACCCTGTAATTATGGTTACAGAGTCAGAGACATATCTTTATTACTAGCTACTGGGAAGATACTTTATCTTACCAAAATGCTAAGATAAGTAATTATTAAAAAATTTAAATCAGTTGACAATGCTAATAATGGGTCATTTGACTTCAAATTTTAATGGATAATCTGCATATTCTCTCTTGTTAAGGGAACCTTTGTAGACTGTTGGTGGGAATGTAAATTGGTACAGCCATTATGGAAAACCATATGAAGGTTCTTTAAAAAATCAAACATGCTATATGATCCAGAAATCCCAATTTTGGGTATATTTCTAAAGGAAATAATATCTGGATTTCAAAGAGATATCTGCACTCCTACATTCATTTCAGCATTATTCACAATAGCCATTATAATGGAATAGTATTATTATTCAGTCTTAAAAAGAAGGAATTGACATTTCAACAGTATGGATGAACCTAGAAGGCCTGTGCTAAGTAAAAGAAACCAGACACAGAAAGACATATGCTGTGTGATCTCACTACATGTGCAATCTAAAATACTCAAATTCATAGGAGCAGAGAGAGTATAATGGTGGTTACCAGAGAGTGAGGGAAGGGGAAATGGGAGATGTTGGTCAAAAGGTACAGTTTCGGTTATACAAGATGAGTAATTTCTGGTGATCTAAGGTACAATAATATGGCTGTATATTTAACAATACTTTATTGTATACTTGAAATTTGCTAAGAGGGTAGATCTTAAGTTTTGGTAACAAAAAAAAAAAGTGGTAACTATCTGAAGAGATAGACATATTAATTAGCTTGAATGTGGTGATTATTTCATGTTGTAAATGTATTTCAAATCCTCAAATTTTATATCTTAATGTAGGCAATTCTTAATATAAATGTATACATATACACAATTGTCAAATATACCACAATAAAAGAAAAAATTCAAAACTGGCTTTTGTTATGGTAACAAGTTTTGTTTTCTCTAATTCAATAAAATATTGTTCTTTATTTTAAAATTTAAATCGTTAAGTGAAAAAGATAAAGGCTAAGAACGAGTTTAAACATGGTTTACGAAACTAGAAATGTGCAAACCTGTGTTTATTAACTGATTTGAAAGTATCCTAGAACAAGGGTTACAAATTCAGTCCACAAGACAAATCCAGGCTGCCACTTAAAAATGATTTTTACATTTTCTAATGGCTAAAAAAAAAAAAAAAAAAATCAAAGAATATTTTTGTGACATATGAGAATTACATGAAACTCAACTTTCAGTGTCCATAAGCAGAGTTTTATTGGAACGCATTCATTTATGTATTGTCTGTGGTTGCTTCCATACTACAGTGACAGAGTTGAGTAACTGCAACAGAGACCTACCTGACACTCTCACTATTTTGCACTGCTGCTTAGCACATTACACACTGCAGTGATGCGGTTATAACTACCAGCACTTTGAATGCCACACACAGTCATACCACAATATTTTAAAGTTTTTTATTATCCAGTGCATACTCATTATGTCAGAACAAGGGGGGGGGGCGGGGGGGGGAGAGAGAGAGAGGTGTTCTGTCTTTAAGGCAAAGTGGAGTATGAATTATTTTATCGAATTAGACCGCGTGCAGTGATACTGTAGTTGCTCTGAAAGAATACTATATATATATTAAAATTACCCAATGAAGCACTCATCACAATATTCTCAATTCATAGCATGAAGTTGCCAGAGAAATTAGAAAATTTTAAACAAGGCATCTCATTGCGACAGGATTTCTTTACAAAAATAAAAAATAAAAATAAAGCTGCAGCCAAAGCGTTTCTGACTGGCTCATTTGTTAGCCAAGCAAAGAAAGCCTTTTAACCAATGGTGAGTTAATTAAATTGTTTTTGATTCATCAGCTGAATAAATATATGTCCAAAGTAAACTTGCTTAAGACTATTAAATTAGCCTTTTGGCAAGAATAATTGCTGGAAAGAATTGAGAACATTGGGAACGTCAATAGTCAATTTAAAAAAAAAAAGGCAAATGATTCTGAGTGGTTTTCCTTGGCTCTTGATGAGTCAACAGATGTTACTGGTACTGCCTAGTTATTGTTTATTTGATAAGTTGATGCCAAGGCTGAAGTGTCTGAAGAGTTAGTTTCTATGAATAGTGTGTGTGGAACAATTACAGGCAAGAATATTTTTGAAGTTAAGAAAACATATTCAGTACAACCTGAAGTAGAATCTGCTAAGATGTGTTACTAGTGATGGTAAAAATGTTTGTGGAGCCAAAAAAAAACTTAGTTGGTCGAATTTACAAAGCTTGTAAAACTGTAGTGTTTAAAACCTCTGGTTATTAACTGTATTATTCATCACCAGGTACTTTGTGGACTATATTTGACTCAGTCTAGCAGTGTCAGTGGTGAACTTCACTTAACCACCAACACTTATCTTTTGTCAGATAAGAAGCTGAATATCCAGATTTGTCCTACCACACAGCAGGTTGTTGGCTTAGCAGTGGCAGTTTTATCGTTAGTTTTTGAGCTCAGAGCTGATATTGAAATTTTTCTGAATGATAAGAAATACCCTCAACTACTATTATGAAATGCTGAAAAACTTTAGAATTTAACTTTTGTTGCAGACTTGATAATGCTTTATAATGAATTCAACCAAAAGTTAAAACAGTGCAAAACAGTGAGAACAGTTATTCCCACTGTATGCAGGATTCACTACGATTCAGGAAAAGGATCCAGATTCAAAGAGAGTTGAGAACAGTGCTTCTCACAGGGTGGCCCTCAAAACAGCAGCATCAACATCATCTGACTACTTATTGGAAATGCAAAATTCTACCGAATCAGAAGCTCTGGAGGTGGAGCAAAACAGTGTTTATCTATGAAACATACTAATGTAATTTTGATGACAACTGACATTGTTTGAATCACAAAGTAACATCAAGCGCTTTATACACTTCCTGTACTATCAAAAGTTAAGACAATAAGCAAGATCTCCATTCTCACACCAACTTGCCTCAGATATATTTTCTGAGCCCTGAGCTAAAACTATAGATCTAAAAGCATTTTGGACCCTGGTACAAGGATAAAGGAAATTTCTATTTTTCAAAATCCATTCAGTTGTGCAATTGAGGAGCCTCCACCGAATCTTCAATTGGAAGTGATTAATCTGCAATGTAATAATGTGCTAAAAGGAAATTATCAAGAAAGAATCTAATAGAATTCTATCAACGCCTTCCAAGTGATAAACATGCTCAATGACAATCCTATTCTTCTCGTGATTAACATATGTATTTGGCAATACCTATTTGTATGAAAAGATTTTCAGACAAAATATGTAAAATCTTACTGAGATCAACATTAACAGATGAATATTTACAATCAATTTTAATGATAGGAAATACTAACTTTTAATCCCAATTAAGTGAAATATTATCCTCCCCAAGAGTATTTCATTCTTCTCATTATAGAACCATATAGAACCTCCCCAAGAGTATTTCATTCTTCTCATTATAGAACAAAAAATTGTTCTCAATTATTATTTTTTGAATTGTCAATAAAGTATTTTTGTAACTTTGTTTTCTCTTTATTCATATAAGTATTCACTCAATAATTTCAATTTTGCCTCACCTAAAAAGCCTCAACTATTCACTGTCTGGCCCTTTACAGACAACATTTGCTGATCTCTGCTATAGAACCAGAAGCCACTCCAGACACAGCATAGGTTGAATGCTTTGCCTCTAAAGCTAGATGTCTTGAGTGTGTATGCTGGCTCTGCCACTAGCAGCTATGTGACTGTAAGTTCTTCAATCTTTCTTTGCCTCAGTTTTCTCATCTGTAAATGGGAGTAAATAATGGTATCTATCTCACAGGGCTGTTTCTGAGGATTAAGTGAGGTAGTAAGTACAAAGCACATGAAAGGGTGTCTGGCACAAAGTAAGCATTTATTCAATGTCAGCTAATAATTTAAGATAAAAGTACTACTTCGCCCTGTTGGTATAAATCTCAAAGTATAAATCTTATCCTCCTAAAAGGTCCACTGAATAAAACTTTTAAAATGTTTACATACATTGGTTAGTAAGAAGAAAATCTAATGCATGAAGATAACAACGGAGGATAACCAAGCACTTTTCCAACTGCCTCTTGCTTCTGCCATCATATAGAGATAAGGTGAGGCATACTGCCAGGACAGTGATTCTCATTTGGATGGCTTCTTATATAGAGGAGATTGTGTTAATATTTTAACATTTTAAATGTCACAATATTGTATTCTTTATATTCTATAAAAGAATAAACACAGTACTGTTAGTAATAATTTATAACATTTATATTTTAAAAATTTGACATTTGGCTTAAATCGATAATATGTTGTTCATTCAATAAATGTTTACTAAGTGCCTATTATTTGCATGTATAAATTTGTTAACTCAAAAACTTTTAGGGAACAACACTTTCACATATGTAGTCATGAGAGTATCCTCAAAAATTGCCTGAAGATATATATGAACCATGCCAATTTTTTAACCAAATGTGCTTTTTCTTAAATGACTACAATCTTATTACAAGAAATTCTAGAGTAATGCTGTCCAATACACACACAGAACGTGGCTAGTACAATTGAGAAATAAAATTTTTAATTACATTTAAGTTAACTAAAATTAAATAAAAAAGCCACATATGGCTAGTGGCTGCCGTACTGGAGAGCAGAGTTCTACAGGATCATTCTAGGACATGCAGATGTTGGAATTTAACATTCATTTTCCTATGTGGGAAAATAAATTTTGTTACAGTATACACTTAATATTAATTTGCTATTCGAAACAGCCCGGCCTTTTCATGCCATAAAATATTTTCTGTTTACTTTCTTAGCAGTGAAATAAATTAATTTGTTATTTAACAAAATAATTTGTTTCTTCCTCCACTATAGGTGATTTCTAGTTATTTAAGGTTCTGGGGCACAGAAAAAAATATATAAATAAAACCCACATATAATTCAGAAGTCTTAAACTTTTCCTTCTGGTAAATTTTTAAGGTATCTGCTTAACAGTTGGAAAGCTATTTTGTTTAGAGGTTTACCTCTTGCTCTTGGTTATGCCCACGTTTTTTAAACTGGTATTATCTAGTAGTAAAACAGATAAATATATCAGAAGAAAAGTAGAAAAACTAAAAATTTTCAAGTTGAAGAGTTACTATATCAGCTTAAAAAATAATTTTAACAGATGAAAAAATAAGACTCTCCAACTAATTGACAATTTTTTACATAGCAAACAAAATACCGTCCAGGTCATAAGGCTTATTAATAAAGCATCCTTACATGGAGGTGTAAAAAATTAATTTTATTTTTTTCATAAATATCATAATAATTTATTGCTCAAAGTATTCCTTTAAAAATAAGTTAAAATGTTTCTACATTACTCTTTGATTAAACATGTAATTATTGACTAAAGCATAATATCATTGATTAACATAAGGTAAAAATAATATGAGCCACTCACATATTCTTGAAAAAAAGTGCTTGCAATATTTCGTGAAAACATTTGTTTACATTTTTACTTGATTTAGAGGACAATTTCATATTGGTCTTTAAAATCTACAAATGTCTTAATGAGACATTCCCACCATTATAAAAACTACACAAAACAAAAAACAAAACCTACTCTAAAATAAAACCCTATGAAAGCACATTAATTTTATCATAGAACGTATATTAAGTCACTGAGTAAAGCTCTTTTTTATAAACACTTTTGGAAAGCTCACATTGAGTTCTAGCACAGCTCTATTATCGATCTGTGAACAGAAGGACACATCAAGCAAGGAAAGATCTTTACAAGATTCCAGGAGTTTTCTCAAGGATGCCGGACTTACCATTCTTGTTCCTGTTTAAAAAAACAAAGCCACATAAAACACTTTAAATATAACATTTATGTAATGTTCTGATAAAGATTCTTTATTATTTATTGTTTAAAATAACAACATAAATTGTCTTTTAAAACTTAAAATAACAACAAAAGACTTCAGACTGAACTAGTCCTGTAAAAAATTACAAACTGAATTTTCTCAATTTGGCATTTCTGTCAATACTTTACCCACTATCTTCATTCCTTCCTCCTACCTCTTCTAATCAGCTTCTCCAGACTTTCCTGTGTCTGTCACTCCAGTTCGAAACTGTTTGTACAGCTCATTTTCTTTAACCCATGGGGTCAAATTAGGCAGCAATGCTCACAATGATTCAACCTCTAACTCCACCCAATTCAGCATTGAGCGACTACCCTGTAGAAACTTCTGTTTCAGGCACTGGAGATACATAAGACATATCTGCCCTAAGAAACCTGACTAGAGTTGAAAGCAAATAATTACAACACAATTTGATAAATTTTACAGTAAGCAGTTGGTATAAAATGGCATTACTGGAAGACAGATGATGGATGATGAGTACTATTTAGCCCGTTTTAAAGCTGAATTGATTATGGGATATTTAGGTGGAAGCTAAATTATCACTAGGCTCTAAGATGTCAACTGTTGTAAAACATACCTTACTTTACAACTTTTCTAGGGAGAAAAAAAATCAATTGTATTACATATATAATCTACTGGGATGTAGATTAAAGTTTCTGAAATGTTAACCTATACCTCTTTCTCTGAGAACTTTCTATTCCCCTCTCTGCCATGGGCTCCAGAAGTTCTAACTATACTGCTACTCTGGCTGTGACCGGCCCCATGACTAACCAATACAAAGTCCCCTGAAAATTTAGAATTGGAATTTAGTAAAGCCTTCAGTGTCCATAGATCCTTGGAAAATGGAAAACTGGGGTGAGTCTATTATATTTGGCTATGTGTACCAAGAGAGGCAGAGATGGCCAGCATAGCAAGAAAAGAACAAAGCAAAACGAAAAGGAGAAGCAGACATGATCTACCACATAATCCAACAATCCCTCTACTGGGTATTTACACCAAAGACTTGAAAATTCATATCCAAAAAGATGTTTGTACACC